>NW_023601543.1:66792156-66934626 GCF_014898055.3 Talpa occidentalis | reverse complement strand
TTCTTAGTAACTTAATACAAACCAGATCCTCTTTTACTAAATCCCACTTCTGTCTCCAGGCTGTGATCATACTCTTACATATTTCAGCTATGAAGCATCTTATAGCCTTAAGAGATAAGAGATTCATCCACTTCAATGCTAGCCAGTGGCAGTCAGTAATCAGTCAGGTCTTTCCTCTGTTCTAGGCTTGAATAGCCAGTTCGTATTACTTTCACTATGTTTCAGTTACTTATTATTCTTTCTAAATTTTCTAATGATGTATACATAAAGAAAGATGCCCATATTATAATTTTATGTAGCACTCATTCTTTATAGACTGGTGAGCCCTTTATAACTCATATCCAGGTCAAAACACAAAGCATAATTAATATCACAAAAGACCACCTCCCTCCACATCTCCAGCCATATGTGTCCTTCCCACAGTCATCACTATCTTTACTTCTAAGAGCACAAATTAATTCTGGTTTTGAACTTTATATAAATGTAGTCAAAGCATATGTTCTCTTTTATGTATGGCTTCTTTCTTTCATCATTAGGGATTCATCTATGGTGATGCACTAGCGGTAGATTATTCATTCTCATTCCTGAGTAGTGGTCCATTCATGACCATGCCATCATTTTTCCATTACACAACTGATAGAGATTTGAATTGCTTCAAATTTTTAGCTAATATAATTGTACTTCTATAAACATTTTATTACTGTCTCTGGTGAACATATGTACGCAAGTCTTTCATTGTTATTAAATAACTGTATTTGACAAGCTTACTAAATAGAAATTTGCCTATATGGTAACCCTGTCTGTATTTTTTCTAACAGGTAAAGTTATGCAATTTAAGTAATTTCAACTTAGAATTAAATAATAGGTATCTTTTTTGTTATATGTCAGGCATGATGCTGATTGCTATTCATATATGATCTAATTTAATCTTTGCAACAGCTGTATACAAAGCAAGTACTAGTATCTCAGTTGATGGTGAGGAAATGGAGGACTAGAGAGGTTAACTAATACAAGTTCACAAATTTAGTCCCTGCCTTCTTTGGAATTTAAATCTAAATCTAGCTGCCTCCATAGCCTTTTCCTTTGCCCACTGATAAGAGTTGCTTTCCCTACGCTAGGATTAGTTATGAATTAAACTCAGATAAAAGTGGGCCTCCTTAGTGGCGCAGAGGTTGAGCACTGGCCCACAGCCTCTGCAGCGCCAGTTCAATCCCTGGCTGCTGGCGAGGGTCCCCACATGGCATGCAGAACTCTCCTGCCGCGCCTGCTGCTGTCTGCCTGTTCTGTTCCCTGCTCTGTTTCTGGTGAATTCTCTCACCCTCCCGTGCTTGTGACTGTACCCAGTGCTTGTATAAATAAGTAAATAAATCTTTAAAAAATAAACTCAGATAAAAGTATAATGAATTATATCACTTGATAAATTTTAAAAATGCTTAAAGTTAGATGAATTGTGAAAGGTTACTCTTCATAAACTAAAGATGGAGGAACATGCAGTGTTTAAATGAAGTATTCATTGCAGGGTTGTCATTAATTTATGAAGGATTTACTTGGGTATCTCCTCTCCTGTTAGCTTTGTTTGAATATTGTTCCACTTACCCAACTATGTTCTTCAAATAATTATAAGGATGTATTAAAACCTCCTAAAACAATAAGAAATAATGTTCATGAAGAAATAGGGTCTGGTAAAAAAAGCACAGAATATGAAATTGGGAAACTTGGATTCTGGTTTTCCTTGGCTGTTATTTGCTTTCCTATAAAATGGGAGAGGTGATGAATGTCAACATTTACCAAAAATATTCTATGCTGCATTAGTTCTGTGAAGTGATTTATGTGGGATAAGGTTAGGGTGTCTTGTGTCTAAGTAATACTGTGAATCATAATAAACTAACTCCCTATTCTCAGATTAAGCAAATTGTACATTATCTGTATGCTAAGTACTATGAGAAGATTTATAGTAGAAATATGCCTGGATAATCTCATTTGACACATTATCTGTCATACTTAGGTGACCCTTGAACTCTTTCCTTTTGCAAAGCACATTCTATACACAGTTGGGTAGATGATATCTGAGGTCTCTTTCTGAGATTGATCTAAGTGAGTCTCAGTCAGATTTATTTCCTCTATAGAGTGATCTTACTCACCCTGCCTTCTTCAGTTTAGGAGTTCTTTTAAAATATTCCATTCTATTTTCCTTTATCTTAAGTATATTATAAAAGCTGATAAAACTTCATATTTTAGAAATTGCATTGAAGCTGAAAAAGTCTGAGTTACCTGGTAAAGGACAAACAAATGCTACTGTTGTTTCAATTACATTTTCCCTTTCCTCCTCTTTTTACTAGCTTGGTCACACCAAGGTCACGTTTTTGGAGCCAAGGATACTTTTCAATAATATTCCTCAAGGTTTAACAAGTTGGAGGAAAGCCATTCTTCATAATGTAGGACAAAACCATGCTTATTTCAAGGTAATCGAGAATCTTGAAATTGTTTTTGGAATGTATCACATTACAATTTGATTTTTTTTGCCATGAATTCTATAGTATTGATACTTTAGTTTTTATAAATTGACTAATGCTAATATTTACATATCTCGTATGAGATTTTTCTCTTGCTTCAGAATTTTTCCCTTATCCCCAAAGATATTTTAACCAATTTCCCTTTAAATTATTGTGTCTTAAAGCATGATAGAGAAGCCTTAGTTGGCTTCTGACAAAACACACCATGAATCCATTGGCAAGTTACTTACAGCTCTTTGGAAAGTCGAAATGATATCCCGGGCTTCAGGCTATCAGGATAAAAATAAAAAATAAGAAATTAGTTCATCATTTTACCTTCCCACTCACTTTGCTTTCAGTTTTTAGATTCAGGGGAAAGGCAAACTATCCAAGTAGTATCTAGAATTTTGGCATATTTTCTAACAGGTATATATATTTATATATATATATATGAGAGATACATATATCTCATCCTTGCAAAGTCTTGAAAACACTTCATATAAAAACTTTATCTTATCATCCTATTTGAATTGAAAGGTGCCACTGAAATTTCTGTTCTCCGGGTTAGTGGTGTAAATCCTTGTTGAAGTCCAATAAGTATTTGTGAGTCTGGTGTTTGAAAATCTATTACAGAGTCATCTCATGCCCTGTCCCTAGGAGTCCTTTCTTTAGATAGTGGATTAAAAACTTTCCTAGTTTTGAGCACTAACTTAAAATAAGAATGAAGTATTTCTGCAAATTTTTAATTATAGGTTTGTGATCAGAGTCTTATGCCTACAATTAATATTGTTCCATCAGAAGGAATTATTCCATGGGGTGGATTAACTGTTCTTAATATCTCCTGTACACCCACTGTGGCAGAAAAATTCGATACAAGAGCAAAGGTATGTTTATACAAATATGGGTTTGCTCCTTAATTATATGTGGGTTTATTTGTTATATTTATAATAGTAGGTATAATGCTATAAAATGTCTATATGTTCATTCTTAGAAAATGTGATTTAATGATTTCTTCAAATGGGAATTCTTTTTAATGTTATGATACTAAGGAATAGTTTTTTTTTAATTTCTATATTTTTTTTAGTTATTGATATGCAGATTTCAGAGATCTGTAAAAACAACCTTACCTGTATCATTTATTGTAGAAATAGTTAGCAGAACTTGGCAGGAGGATTTGTAGAAAATATTTTTGATGAAAGTTGGTAATGGAACAAAGTTGAAATGGATACCATTAATCAATATGGGACATGTTTCATATGAATTGTAATGAAATTTGGCCATCTCTAACTTACAGAAAGTCCTTACTAGTCACAAAGCAAAGAAGGGTATTTTTAATGATGTTAATTAGCTACCTTATTTAATTATATACCTTAGGGAAAAATGATCAATTTTTGAATTCTAATTTTAAATAGATTTCATGACTATGAATTATAGACAGATTCTAATATGATTTTAACATCTGTATTTTATAGAACATATAAAATGTTTACCAATTTCATGGTGTAGGAATTATATAAATGAACAGATATTACTTTGATTTTAGGAACTTCTGTAATGTTTGTTAAGCAGAGTAAATTAAACATGTAAGTACAATCTGTAATAAATTGTATTGACCATAAACTCAAGGAATGGGATACTTTTAATATTGGTTTACAACACTATATGATTTAGGAGTATAGGGTCACACATTCTCAGATGTATGTCATCCTGCCACACACACCACTAAAATACTCATAGTACTTTACCCTAGACCAATGCCCCCCTTTTGTTCCCACCCCTATTCTTCCTCTTCCTCTAGTAGCCTCAATTCAGCAGTAAAATTTCTGTGTTCTTTTTTTCCTTTAGTTTTGTCAGTTCCTTTGTTTTGTTTCTCTGTGAAATCATCAAGTATGTGTCTTTCTCCTGATTTATTTCACTTACACAATCACCTCAAATTCCATGCATATTGTCACAAATGGCAAGAGTTCATCTTTTTTTTTTTTGATAGTTGAGAAGTATTCCATTGTGTTTATATGCCACATTTTCCTGATCCACTCATCTGTATTAAGGCCCTTAAGTTGTTTCCATAACTTGGCTATTGTAAGTAGTGCTGCAGTGAACACAGGAGAGTATATATCCCTTTGCATTAGTGTTTTCACATTATTTGGGTAAATACCTAGTAGTGGAGTTCCTGGATCATACGGTAGCTCTATTTTTAATATTTTAAGGAAACTCCATATTGTTTGAATGGAATACCCTTGGTCTTCAGTCAGATCAATTGTGTGCATTTATACACATTAGAGAGTATATAACTATCATCAGATCAAAAGGAATATCTTTAGTTATAATCCCCCATTTTATCCATCAATTTCCCATGACCATTCTTAAATAATACATAGCTTAGTAATAAACATGGATTTGTTGGTCTTTCAAATAAAAAACCTAATTATTTTTATTAACAAAGTCATACTAAGACATTTATTAATTATAAGTTGAGGTATATGGTCTGAAATTTTAAATTTATTTTACACAGTATTTTTAAAAAATTAAAAATATAGCCATGAAAATACAGATTTTGCAAAAAGGTTAATTTCCACTATATTTTAGAGGACTATGCTGTTTCTATAAAACCTACCTTTTTTGCATTATAATGAGAGTCGTTTATTCATCAATTCAACACATATTTACTGTGTAGTAGTAAGTTTCAGTCTCTGTTGTAGATATTAAAGATGCAAAATTATACAGCATAATCAGGGATTTTGATCTCAAAGTTTTTACAATATGATGGAAGATACAGGTAACTCAAAAGAAAATGAAAATATAATGTAATCAATTCTGTAATATTGTGATGGAGAAATTCAGCAGGCAAAGGGAGGACACATAGGGAGTCATCAATCCAGGCTTAAAGTATCAGAGAAGGCTTCCTAGAGGAAGATGCATCTAAAAGACACTTGAAGTTAAGTATCAGCCATATGAAAGGGATGGTAATGGAGTGGAGGAGGAGAGGAAGAGAGTATTTAAAGAAAGCACATATCATATGTTTTTAGGCATTGGGGGAGAGCAATAGTTGCAAGACAGATATGAAAAACTAAGTTTAGCATGCCTTTGTCATAGACTGCATGGATGATCAAAATTTAGCACGACTAGATTATAGATTACATGGGTGATAGTGGGGATTTATTTAGAGACCTAGGTGTTAGGTCATATAGCTCCTTATAAACAATGTTAGCAAATCCAAACTTCAACTTAAGAGCTAGGACTTTTAAGCATGGGGATTTCACAATCAGATTTGCAGTTTTCAGAGATCACTTTGGTTATAGAGCAGTAAACTGAGGCCAATAAGATGGAGGAGTGCAATGTTAGTTGTCTTATGTAGATGTCCAAGTAAGAGGATGATTTTCTCGGTCAGAAAGTAGGATAAATTCTAGTCAAATATAGGAGATAAATATTTAGGACTTGGTGACTATGAAGGGATCACATATAAATAAAAGGAGTTAAGAGTAACATGGCTGCATTCCATGAGAAAGAGATCAGAGATTAAGTAGCAGATTTTAGAGGCATTTTATGAGTTTGAGTCACCTTTTGGCTCTCCTTATAGAGATGTCTACCAAAGAGGCCATGGCATACACATACTGGTCTGAATTCCATGGATTAAACTTACAGATGATAGAGAATATTTATGTTATTCTATAAACACTAAAATAAGTATATGTGAAATGAATTATTGGTACTTGAGAAAGAATAATGATTAAAATTGGAAGAAGTTGAATAAGAAGCAAATGGACAAAGGTGAATTGGGATTGATCAGAAGAACATTACACATCGATGCCCCTGTGACGTGACATCCAGAACTATTGTCTCTGAATATGAGAGAGAAAGCAGGGAGGAGAGAGGGAGACATGACTATGATGTCGGAGGTGATTGAGAGTTGATATGGTCCACAGTATAGTTTACATCTCTAGAGATAAAAGGTGGAGCTGTGATATGTGGGGTTCATTAATGAAGAACATGTTGATTTGTAATTTCTTCCAAATTGTTAAATTGTGCTTTTTAGTGTATCATTTTGCTTATGTACTATACATTGTTTAAATAAGACAGAGAAATCATATAGTATTATCACTGCAGTAGTTTGGTAAATAAGAATAAGTAGATGGTACCTCACTTTCCCCAATAATTCTGAAAAACTGGTATTTTGTCCTTTTGTCCTATAAATAATCTTACTGATTCTGTGGGAAAAGGTGAAATACTCTCATATCCCTTCAATGTAATACACATTTAGGTTTAAATCTAGAACTTGACTGCTTCTAATTCTTTTGCAGATAGGGCTTTAAGGGAATGTTGTTTTTGTGCTTCTAAAACTTTTTTTAGACAATAGTATGTTCAGATAATCTATAGCTCTTACTTTGTAGGAATTAAATAGCTAAATTCTTATTTTGCTATTTAATTTTCTTGGAAGCAGTTGAATGTTAAGTCAGTGTTTGATTCAAGTTTAGCCATTGCTGCTGTCAAGTTTTGTCATTTCAAACAAAAGACAAAATACTTAGCCTCTCTAAGCCTCAATTTTCCTCATTAAGAAATTAGGATAGTAACAGTAGTGACATCATAGAATACTGTGGATTAATAAAGGAGATAATGTATTTAGCACTATACATGGCCCTTAAACTCAGCCATTATTTAGCTCATTGTTATGCTCATTGTATCTTTCTATGGAAGGATTATGTTTTCACTCAGTTTTCTGTTTGTTTTAATTCTGAATAATCAATTGAAATTGAGTAAATACAAAAGGACTACAGAGGGTGGCAATAATGTTTAGTCAAATGGGTAGAACTTTGGTCAAATTCACAAGCTGTCAGCTGGACTCACTATGGTGGAGTTTTAAAGAATTGAACATTCTTTCCTCTTATGAATATAAATTCTGCATAATAAGAAATGTGGCAACTACTGGAATAAACCTTGTGACATTTATGTTATGATTATTTAAATTACAAAATGTTAACATAAATGTCAGGTATTGCATTAGCAATATATAAGTATATTTTAATGTGGTTCCCACAAAGTTTTATATTTCTCCTAAATAAGGTTTCTATTCACCGTGCAAATATCATTGACCTTAGGATTGGTGGATCTGTTGAGATTGCTGATGTTGTAATCAAACCGGTGAGTATGTTATCTATTTGCATAATTATGAGTTTGGTTATTTTTATTTATCATGTTTCTCTAGTCAGCTCATTTATGTTCAAAAATATTTTATTATGTAGAAATTTGACATATAGAAATTAATATATAGAATATAACTATACATAATGAAGCAGAATGAATAGTAAAGGAAGGTATAACAATTTATCACTGAATTTAAGTATCATTACATTACCAATAACAATATCATCACTAGACTTCATCATGACCACACCCCTCCTGAATTTTGTGAATATTACCCCTAAATTTTTTGAATGGGGTTACCACATATATATGAATTACTTTATCATTACTTATTTTAATTTGCTCATTTTGAATTTTGTCATAAAGATGTACTATTTGTAGTCTTTGGTAAGTGACTTTCAATTAAATATTATGTTTCCAAAGTTCATCTAAGTTGCTTGTAGCTGTGTTTTATTGATTGTCATTTCTGCTCAATAGTCTACTGTGAAGACGTACTATAACTTATAGACTCATTTCATTGGCCATCAAATTGGGTGTTTTGGGGGTTTTGTTACTATAAACACTATAGCTGTGAACATTAATAGACACATTTTCTGAGGTACGTATGTCAGAATTCCTGTAGGAGTGGAGTTGTTTAAACACGGGATATGTGCTTGTTTGACTACACAAGACACTGTCCATATTTTCTTCTCAAGTTTCCATTGCTCCATAAGTTGTAAGTTAATGTTTGCCAGCCTATTCAATATAAAATAGCATCTCCCTATAATCTTGATTTGCATTTTATGAACTGTAGTCATATTTATTTTTTGAACACATTGTTCTTTACTCTGATAAAATTTTGTTATAAAATTGATAGTGTATGTGTGTGTTCACGCAATATTTTTTTTTTCCTGGTCATTCTGGAATTGCCCAAAGGTACTCTGATCCTATGAAGCAGATCCCTCTGCCCCTCCACTGTGATATTTATCTGCTATTATGAACATCTTAAACTCTCCATCCTAGCATTTGTCACATTATTTTCACTTTGTTTTCCTCACCCACTAGTACCACAGCACCTAGCATCACTCTGGAGTTGTACTAAATTAAGAGGAAAACAATGAGGCAGCTTGTTGCCTCAGGTGAGGCTGCCCTCTAGTCTGCACTTTAATGACATAACCACACTTCTAGGGTCTGCCTTTAAGTTATAATTCTCTAGTCTTTACTTGGTGTTCAAGGCATGGTGAGTCTGAATGGAGTGACAGATTCTAAACTAGCTTGTCTAGGACTATCGTGATTTTTGGAGATTAAGCCATACAGTATCTAGAGTTGTTGTTTTTGTTTTTTTTTTCCCATTGTTATGGTGTCCTTAGGTGAACAATATTAGACAGGTATCGAGCTTTGATTATTTCCTCATCCTAATAACATTTTTGGCATGCTTTATATGTTATGGTATAATTGAATCATTCAGAGAACTTGTCGTTAACATATATTTGTCAGTATTTCCTAATTATATTGAGTGTTAAAAACAGTTCCTAGCTACCTTTAAAAAAAATAATACCCTAGTATCACCAGATATTGTCAGCAATACATTTAGTAATTGTATAGCATTGACTATGTGTCTTAATAATGATTAGGAAATTTTATCCAAATGAGCATATGGGCAAAGCCAGCATTGGCTAACAGGAGTGTTTTGTTTTTTGTTTGTTTTTTACGTAAAGAAAGCATCAAATTTTCTTTACCCATTTTGGATTTTACAACATTCACAAGTAGAAATGTGTTGCTATTTTAAGTGACGCAAATAGTGACCACTTGATCTTAATGAAGTATTTTTCTTCAACATTAAGATGCTGGTTCCTGTCTCCTTTTAATGTTGTATGTAATTCTTTTACAAAGGCGCTATAGGATGGAGATATAGATACATAGTCTCTCCTCCAGAAGGCAGAATTCAATAGTTTTGTGGAATAAGCAAATACTTGGTATGTAAGATAAAGTTAAGACACAGTCATTACAAATCCCTAATATATTTAAAGTAGTTGTCAAATAGGGGATCATGCTCAGCGAAATAAGCCAGAAAGAAAAAGAAAAATACCAGATGGTCTCACTCATAGCAGGAATTTAGAAAACCTAAATAAGGGACCAGGAAAAAGACTAATTATAATAAAGTAAAAATCAAAATCAACTATAAAAATCAAAAGCAACTTAAAACAAAAATCAAAACAACTATAAACCAGAGACACACTACTGGGGTGGGGACGGGGAAGGCGGGTTTAGGGTCAAAATAAGGTGGTTGGGAACTCTATGGGGACTATGACCAAGATGAAAATGCAAAATGTGCATTTTGAAAAATGAAAATGAAAAATGTAAAAATATGTAAAATACATTTGCAAAAATGAAAAATGTAAAAAATATATAAAATAAAATTAAAAAAATGAAAATAATAAAATAGGTGTCAAATAGGTGCTAGGAATGCAAATATAAATCAGGCTTAATGTTCACTAAGAAAAATAAATGTTTAAACAAATAAATGAACATTGTGATATCGTAATGTAAGTAAATACAAGGAAGGAAAGAAAGCAGTCCTCAACACAATGCTGGTAACTGTGGTTATCTAACTGGGATGTGAAGTACACATATTATTTATCAGACAATTACAAGAGAAGACCCTTCTTGACAGATGGGACACCTTGATAAACACCCTTCTGGGTGAAGTGTCAGGTGTTGATTGTAAATGACAAGTCATGCAGCTTGCTGAAATATGAAGTGATATGATAGGGTGAGAGTGGAATGAGATGAGGCAGGGAAAGGTCATGGTGATTGTTATGCACCTGTAACAGACTTGGACTTTGTCCTGTAGATGGAGGAGAATCACCAAATTTGAGGAAGGGATGTGATAGGAGTAGATTTTCGTCTAGTTAAATTGTGACTTAGTTGTGGCATGGAGAATTGAATAAAGTCAATCTAGAAGTGAAATGCTAAGTGATGTGTTGTTAAGTTCATATCATTACAGTAAGACTAAGAGGTTAAGAATAATGGGATTTGGTAACTGATTGCACATGGGGAGTAGGAGAGAAGAGAACTGGTAATTTTTACAAACATTACCGTTAACATTGGCCTTGATAAACATAGTGGTATAATAGTTTACATTATTTTCATTAACTATCACTGTACTTTCTAATTATTCTTTTTTTTTTAATTTTAGGATGTCTTTAACTTCACTGGCACCTATGTGGGCACCACTGAGATTATTCCATTTTTAGTAAAAAACAAAGGTTTAACTCGTGCCAGAGTGGAATTTAATCTAGAAGAATTTCCATGTTTTTCAATGGAGTTTAAAGACAAATCAGGTTTATATTATATACTATAATGATGTTATTATAAAAGTAAAAATAGTTTTAAATTGTCTTAAGTTCTAATGTTAAAGAAATACTATAAGTGAAGGACCATTTTTAAATATTTTATTTTTATACTACTTTTTATTGTGGTAATATTGAGATTAACAGTGATTTTTTTAATCCAGTAACCTTATACATCCCTACAGATATTTTACTAACTGCTTTTTGATTGTTATAAACATATCAATCAGGTTTCTCAAAGTTTTGTTTCCACATTTAACAATATGATTGTTGTATGTCTGACTTTTTTTTAATATGTGTATGTTTTGTTTTGTCTTTACAGTGCAATACTCAGACCCTGAATTTCCTAAAATATATTTTTTTGAGTTAGAGGAAAATGCATCTGTGGAATGTGGCATAGCATTTTCTCCTGAAGAAGTAAGTTCAGCTTTCTATTTATTATTCATATTACTGACGAGTGGTGGAATTACAGATAATACTACCCAGGAAACTATCAAGGATAACCTTTTTGTGATGGTTGTTCTATCTTGTGAGCATGTCTGAGCACACTCTTCAAGTCAGTAAAGTGAATGCTGGAGGGGTCTGCTGATGCTTGCAGAGTGGCTCAAGGGGGGCAGAGAGCACACCTGCGGTCTTGTGGTCTCAGATGTGAAATTCAAGATGTGACATGTTATGAAGGAGAGAAAAGTGTGGGCTAACTCCACAGTCACTTATATTTGAGCCAGGTTGTGCTTTGTCTTTATATTTGAGTGGGATATGCTTAATGCTCTTGAAATCAGTGCTTGAAATAGCCAAAGATGTGCTGTGAAGATTTAAGAGGGCTTGCTATGACACTGATTATTTTTATAGTGTCCTTTGATGTTTAGTGATTTAAAAACACTTAGAAAAAGTACAAAATCAAACAAAACACCCTTCCTGGGATGTGCCTAAGAGGAGGGGTACTGATGACAAAATTTCAGGCGCAATCTAATATGATTTTGCTTCAGATGTTCTGCTATAGATATGCCAAGGAGAGAACTTCTCTGCTTACAGGATGAAAAGGCATGTTGTCCCTTCCTCCCAAACAAGAGTCAAACTTCTATATCATAACTGAAATATAGGACTCTTATGTAAGAACATTTTTTATATTCCAGCCTAACTAGCATGATGCTTCATACTCAGTAGGTGTAGAATGGAATGAACTAATGAGTGATGCAATAAAAAAAGGGTATTGGATGCTAAGTACTCTTTAATAATCCATTTTGTTGGCCATCTCTATGTCTTCTTTGGAGAAGTATCTGCTTTGTTCTTCTGCCCCTGTTCTAATTGGATTATTTTCTTTTTTTTTTGATATTTTGAGTTCTTTGTAAATCTATATTAGCCCCTTATTGGATGTATGATGTGCACATATTTTCTTCCATTCTTTTAGGATGTATTTTCACTTTATTGAGAGTTTTTTATTGTGCTGGTTTATTTTAGTTTGATGTCATCCCATTTGTAAATCTGTTTCGTAATGTCTAGATGGTGGTTCTTCTAGGATCCTAAAAGTTCATTATAAAATTTGAAAAATCCTGTACATTTATAGCTCTCTGTAGTGCTATATAGTACTTAAGATTTTGACTCATTTTCTATATTTACCGGGTGTTTTAAAGGGAGATTTACTTAGTGTGTTGGAGTGTAATTCAGTCCAACAATGAGAAGAACATAAAAAACCCTGTAGATCATGTGTACCCTGTGAGATTTTTGTTTCATAGATTTGTGCCAGTGAGGTTGATTATTTGGTTTCTAGTCATTTCAAATGTCCTTCATTGTATTAATAGCTCCCGTCAGTTGTCTCTCTTTGTGTTTTTATGTTTGTATATTAAATAGGCAACATGCTTTCTTCATTGAACTGTGTAGTAGAAAATGTGAAATCAACAAAAAGGTTCAAGGCTTAATTACTAGTTGTAACCCTTCCTTTTCTTCCACTGTACCATGTTTGGGTATAATCAAAAGTGCTAGTGCACAATTACAATTGTGTTTGCCATCCTTGGCTGGACTGGTTTGTTTATAATAAGTATTGAAGTCCTTCCTTTCCTTGTGAAGACACATGTTTTCAGGGCCATGATAATAGAGTTGTGCTTCTTTATATGGTAGCCACTAGCCATACATACATACATACATATATATATATATATATATATATAAATGATTTATTTATTTATTTATACAAGCACTGGGTACAGTCAGAAGCGCGGGAGGGTGAGAGAATTCACCAGAGCATGGAGCAGAACAGGCAGACAGACGAAGTACACTGCTGAGGGGAGCAGCGGGCGGCAGGAGAGGTCTGCCTGCCATGTGGGACCCTCGCCTGGTGGCCGGGGATTGAACGGGTGCTGCAGAGGCTACGGGCAGCTTCACAGCCCAGCGTTCTACCTCTGCGCCACCTGGGAGGCCCAGTTTAAACCTATATTAATTAAAGGCCTCCATGGTGGCACAGGGGCTAAGTCTCAGGGCTATTGAGCTATTGCCACTATGGTCTGTGTTTGATCCCTGACCAGGAAGCTAACCCCCATGGTGCAGCAGACCTCTCCTGTCTCAGCCACTGCTCCTCTCAGCAGTGTATGTCAGTAGAGCTGCCTGTTCTGCTCCCCACTCTGTCTCTGCTGAATGCTGTCACCCCTGACACCTCTGGCCTACATGCCAGTTCTTCTATGCATAAATAAATAAAAAAAAATATTATGAAAATAAACCTATATTAAATAAAATTAAAACATTTTTATTTCCTCAGTTAAAATAACCTCATTTCATGTTTTCAGTATCTGTATATGGCTATTGATTGATAGTGCAGAATATTCCATCATCACAGAAGGGTGTATTTGACAGTGCTGGTATAGATCTTTCACAATTTTCATTTTTCACTTCTTCTGTTGCTGTCGCCCAAGTTCTCCCCTGTAGCACAGGCGGGTAACTCTATAGTGGCTCAGTTGTTATGCATTTCTCATATCTTCTGTTTTCTGTTTGCCCTAAGGCTCTTCCCAATAAGAGAAAATTTTTCGCTTTTTTTCATTTTTCCACTAACCTTTGTGTGCTCTTTAAGGACATGCAACCTTTGGGTAAACATTTCACAATGGCTATCTAAAATTTACAGTCTTTGTTACAGGACACTAAGAAAAATCCTTCAAGGGTTCCAAAAAACATTGAATTACACCTGCCCCTTTTCTATTCTTAAACCTTTTTGTCAACCAACACTGGCTTAGAGGCAAATTGTTTCTTCAACAGAGTATCTTTTTGCAACATGACCATTCCTCTGTTTGCATGACAATATCTGGGAAAGTACTCAGAATGACACATCACAGAACTTTTGACATTTCCTTCTTCATTAGTGATTTCACAGTGATCATATCTCTCTGTGTGTCTCTGAGTTTCTGTGTAAAGATACCTTGTATTCTTACAGTTTTGTTGAGCACATAAGCTTCCGTGGATGAAGAAATCATGGAATTTCTCTGTTTTGCATTCTGGGTAATAACAGGGCTACCCTGAGGAAAATGCATTTTATGTAAATCATCTCTGAAGATATGTGCTAAGAGGAGGCAAGTCCAGTATGACCTCCCGTGTGTATACAAGGGGCAACAGAGAAGGCAGAATTGTCCTCAGGTCTGTCACTTGAGCACACAGTCTTTTACAAACACATATTTTGCAGGAGGAGGAATGCTTCAAATTTAAATATATAAAAACTTAATTAGATCAGTATATTGAGTTATCTTGATATATTTGCCAACATCCTCATCAACAGAAAATTTAAAATGAAAACACCGTAATTATTTGTGTTAAACCTCTCCCACCACACCTCTCCTATCAGCTTTGTCTTTGGGACCCAGCACTTGACTCAATGTTAGTTAAGACTCAGTACTCAATGATAACCAGGATTTAATCCATCATGATCATTTCTTTACCTTACTTATCCCCTAAAGTGGAGCCCCCTGTGAACAGATCCGCATTCATGGCAGCTTTGTGTTGCTTCCCACTGACATTCTTCCCCTTTTCCTCTTACTTCTAGGATCCCACTACTTACATCAATCCTCAAATTTTTTTAGAGCTTCTGTTCCCTTGATGGTTTCTTCCTATCATCAACACGGCTATTTATAGGGTGCTGCTTCTTATGTAGCCCTCCCCATGATTCGGGAGTTACTTTGGAGGTGCTTTCTGGAAGCCTTGTTCCCTAGGCTGGTTTTTTTCTACATGCTCCTTACCTGTTAAAAATGCCTGTTTCTTTGAACCTTCTGTAATGTGAATTTGTCACTCTTTTTCTTGTCAAAATAGTAGTCTCTGTACATTGGCACCAGTCAGACTCATTTTATATTTTGCACCCTACTCCGCTCATTTTCTGAATGATGTCAGTATCCATATGGAGACCCATCTAGAACTCCGGCCTCTAATTCTTTGTCTTCATGTTTCCATTTACCTCCTCTTCCTTTCCTCCCATTGTCTTCCATCAGGAACCCTTCTCCATCCATTACAGGTAAATGATGTTGACCATTTTGGAAATATATTACTGCATATTATTTGATGTTAAAATGAGTCCACATTATATGGAAAAAAACCTTAAAGCTGAAATAGCTAAAATAGTATCTATGCTGTTAAAACATATATGATCAAAAGTCTTGATATATTTTAACACACAAAATAAGAAAAAAAAAAAGCAGACAAACTCAAAAAGGAAAAATCCAACGAGACAAAATATAACTAATTGTTGATGATTAAATAATGATAAATTGCAGGAAAAATAGTAACAAGCAAAGTTTTTTTTGTTTGTTTTTGAAAGACTGAACCATGAAAGCAAGTAGTAGTTGTACATGAAATACATCTTTATTCAATTTACTCCTTGACATCTGTGTGCTGGTATCATTGCAGAAATAGTTTGTCATAGGAATGTGTTGCTTGTACTGATTTGTCAAAATAAATGAAACATCCATGAAAATAAAATGTGCTCTAGTATTTTTATGCTGCTATAATTCCATTATGAGAACAGACTATTTACAAAAGATTATATGGCAGAAGATAGAATTGGCAGTGGTGTGGTCAGTGTCTTTGTCTGCTCAGTCTGCTATAATAAAATAGCACAGACTGGGTAGTTTATAAACAACAGAAATTTATTTCTCACTGGCAAGCTACAAAAATAACATAAAAAGATCCCTTGTGCTTCTGTACCAAATGATGAACTAAGAGAAAGAAAAATCAAGAACATGACCTGCTTTACAATTGGATCAAAAGGAAATAAACACCTTAGAATCAATTATTTATTTTTTGCAAAACGAGGATGTATTTTTGTTATCTTTCTTGGCCTTTCAAAATTAGTTTTTTTTTTTTTATTTTTTCCCTCCCACCATCCAACTATCCCCATGTCCCTTTCCCTCTCCTCTTCCTCTTCACCTCACAGACCTCAGGATGTTAGCGAATGTCCACTAGTTTCTGAATGCGTTTGATGTTATCAAATTGTTTTGTAAATGTCCACTATTTGTTTGCATCATTCTAGCCTACATGTATTTATGTTCCCTCTGTTTTATTGAAAATGTCTGCATTTCATTCTTTTTTGTGGTTATATAATGTTCCAGCGCGCGCGTGCGCGTGTGTGTGTGTGTGTGTGTGTGTGTGTGTACCACATCATCTTGATCTAGTCATCCGTCAGTGGACATTTAGGCTGCTTCCATGTCTTAGCTATTGTAAATAATGCTGCTATGAACATTGTGGAACATAAAGGGTTTTTTTGTTTATGGTTTTGTGTTCTGTGGCTCTGTTGCCCAAGTTTAGGATTGTTGGGTTATACAGTAATTCAGTTTTTAGTGTTTTAATGTGAATCTAGATTGATTCCCTTAATGTTTACCCTAGTTCACATCCCCACCAACCACCAACAGTGTAATAGGGTTACTTTTTCTCCACATCCTCTCCAACACTTGTTGCTGGGATCTTTTTAATACATGCTATTCTCAAGGGTGTGAGGTTGTATCATTGTAGTTTTTAATCTGCATTTCTCTTATTAGAAGTGACCATGGTGAACCATTTTTCATGTCTTTTGTCCTGGATATCCTTTTTGGTAAATTGTCTGTTCAAATCTGTTACCCATTTATTAACTGGACTAGTACTGTATAGTTGCCAAGATGTTAGGAAGCATTAAGCATTTGTTGTTCTGTGACTCGTCACACCAGCTCCCTATATAATTATTCTCATTTAGATTTTGAAGCCAGTCATATAAAAATCAGCACCTAGGAATTAGCTGTAATTTCTTTTCATTTAATCTATTTTTAAAATTAGGATACAGAAAATTCTCTGTTATATAAGTACTGGCAAACCATACATTTGTATACCAAATACAAAAATCCATACAGAGAACTATTGTATCATCTCCTTTAAATATTTCTTATGCCTATTTGCAGTCAGTCTCTCTGATCTCATTTTGTTTATAATTTTGCCTTTTTATTTATATATATGGCATGTTGGCTTTTCAGTCTGATTTCTCACACTTAGAATAATGCATTTGAATTTCACCTATGTCATTATGTATAACAGAGGTTCATTTGATTTTCTTGTTGAAAAGTACAGAATTGTATGGCTTTACCAAAATGTGTCAAACAGTCCCTATTTTTTTTTTTTTAAAGCAAAGCTTTATTTGGAATATTTTTTTCTTTTCTTTTTATATTTTTAATTTTTTTTACATCGTTGTTCATTTTCAGCAATATTTGCTTCCCCCACCCCTTCAGCTGTAGTCCCCATAGAGTTTCCTTCCCCAAGGCACTCGTGCACCATCACCTCAGTCCCCTGTGCTCCTCCCTCCCTCCCTCTGATCCCTCTCCCTCCTCCTTCCCTGCAGGATGTCTCTGGTTTATAATTGTCTGTTTTTGCTTTGTTGTGTTTTGTACTGTTACTGTTTCTTTACACTGATGTTATATTTGGTTTCCCTATATTCCTGCTGTAAGTGAACCCTATTTGGAGGGAATTTGGGTTATTTTCCGGTTTTGACATTTATGAATCAGGCCACTGTAAATGTTTGCATGCAGGTTTTTGTATGACTGAGTTTTCATTTCTTTTTGGCAATCACCTCGGGCTGAGAATTGCTGGTCTTAGATTACATATACACTTAATTTTCTAAGAAACCTGAAAACTTTCCAAAATCACTGTTAAAAGTTTGTATTCCTGGGTGCCTCCCTGGTGGCACAGGGGTTAAGTGAGCACTGTCAAGCTATCAGCAGCCACTGCAGTATGAGTTCGATCCCCAGCCAGGGATCTATCCCACATGGCGCAGCAGACCTCTCCTGTCTCGCCTGCTGCTCCCCTCAGCAGTGTATTTCCATCACTGTCCTCTACTCTGTCTCTGGTAATCCTCTCACCTCCTGTACCTCTGGCCTGGACCCCAGTTCTTGTATGCATAAATAAAAAAAATTAATCTTTTTTTAAAAAAGGAATGGCTGTATACACTAAAAAAAAAAAAAAAACGTTCCTATCAGCAATCTATTAAGTGTATTAGGTGTCATATCTTTATCAGCACTGGGTGATGTCAGTTTTGCTTAAGCCAAAATTTATTTTCAGACTCATAAAAAATAAACCGGGCCTTACTTTGGGGGAAAAAAAAGTACTTTCCATTTCACAAGGTAATTTTTTTTCTGGAACTTTTTAAAATTACTGTTTTGCTAAATTAATAGTATCTAATCAGTTCTGCAGAACTTACTTATCTTGTATAACTTACTTTCTACCCCTTAAACAAAGGAATGTCTCTCTTATCTCCCTCCTTCCAGCCCTTGGTTACCATTATTCCATTCGTTCCTTCTGCGAGTTTAGCTATCTTAGAGTCCACAAATAAGTGAGATCATGCAATATTTGTCTTTCTGTGTCTAGTTTATTTCACTTACCATTATGTCTTCTAGGTTCATCCATGTTACAGCAAATAACAGGATTTCCTTTTATTTTTAAAACCTGTATAATAATACCATTGTATGTATATACCACTTTGTTTATTCATTCATCTATGGATGGGTATTTAGATTGTGTCCATATCTTGTGTATTAAGAATAATGTTGCAATGAGATCCTAATTTCAGTTCCTTTGTATAAATACCTGTAAGTGAAATTGCAGGGTAATATGAACTTGGTAACAATACTGTACTTTATGCTTGAAAATTACTATGAGGGTAGGTTGTGTTTTCAACACACATACTACACACTCAAAAGGTAACTGTGGTGTGATGTATGTTAAGTATATTGTTTCATTATTTATATATATATCAAATCATCAAGTTCTATATTTTAAATATATATATAAAACTAGTGTCACAGATTTCTTACAGTGAAAATAAGTCACAGGTATAATATATTTTTTGTCTGTCAGGTGGCAACATATCAATTTACCTTTCAAGTTGAAATTAATTTCTACAAGGCTTCAGAACTTTACACTGAACGTTGTCTGTCAAAGAGAACTTTGACTCCAAAGACAACACCACTTATTCGTCCATGTGATGTTCAAGCTACTGGTATGTAATGTGAAACTTTCAATCCATGTGCATAGTCCAAAGATTTATACTTAAGCAGCTAAAAGTTTAAAGAATCACATTGGGATATTTATTTTTTGAAGAGAAATATTAGATAGTAATAATATGAGAGGATTTTTGTATATCTAAATTGTGAGTCTGTGAGATTGAATTTTCATAAGTAGCATAGATATAAATTCAGATGAGTGACTGTTACTAAACTATATATAATTAAAAACAGGTCACTTTATTCATTGTGTAGGCAGTTTTAAAATGATAAAATCAAAATATAAATTATTGAAATTCATTGTATATAAAATGAAACAATGAAATATATTAAGAATTTTCCCCCAAATAGATGAGTTACTAAAAGACTAAATACATGTAAAGGATGAAAATATATTAAAAATTTCAATTATCTGTGGGATATTCATATATATTTGGTATAGTGACTATCCTTGGTGTGATGCTATAATGATGGCTACGTATCATTATACTTTTGTTCAAACCTATGGAACATATACCACCACAAGCAATCCTTATTATATACAGTGGACTCTGGGTTATAATGACGTGTCATTGTACCTTTATCCTACTACAGTGGTGGAGAATGTTGATTATGGAGAAGGCTATTCTGAATGGGGCAGGGGTATATGAAAATCTCTATACCTTTTGCTCAATTTTTGTATCTAAAATTGTTCTGCAAAACAAATCTGTTAAAATATATAGCATTTTCCAGCAGGTAATAATGTCTTCTCTAATGTATTTTATAGACACTGCCATTCCTAATATTCCATATAATAGTCATTTTCCCTTTCTTGGTTCATAGGAAATATTAGATGATGTGCTCTCTATATATTTTACCTTTATTCCCATGTTTTTCCCTTCTCTATTTCTTTTTATGTTTGTACTTCTGCATTGGTGAAAGTCTGATTTGGACATCATTTCAACTTTGTTTCCTTTTTTTCTCAGATCAATATTTAGTATTTTTCATCTCAAGGGTTTTGGAACTTTCTCAATGTGATAAACCCAGATAGTGCAGAAATGTTTTAAAGTATAATTTAGTTGTGAGTCGGGATAGAAAAAAAAATTTTTTTTGTTCTTTCATGTTGAAAAGTATAGAATTATCTGTAAGCTTATATGTATTAATACTTTTACCAGTAGATTTACTTTCCTTTGGTAGTATTACAATCACCATTGAAATTATCCTGCATTGAATTTATATTTGAAATCCCATTACATTGTATGGATCCTGAAAACAAGGTGCCAAATACTCAGGTATGTATAGAGAAATGATGTAGTTTACAACTGTTTTTCTGATTATGGTTTTTAGCTTATTGACTTGAAGCATATTTTTCATTTTTTTAGAGTACTTTTTTAGAGTTCTTTCATTTTTTTAGAGAATTTCAATATTTATGTCTACACATATATTTCTTAGAAGTAATTGTTCTAGTATGCAAGCATATAGAAAGACGTTTATTTTGTATATGCATAGATTTAATAGGACTATTTGAAACATTTAAAATAAAATTAAATTATCATTCTCTCTTAATACAAATGGAAGCAGTGATTAAAATTGATGTGAAATATGTTCCATATAGCTAAGGAAATGTGGTGAGAGGCAATAATAAACCTGTAAACTGTTCAGATGTATAATAAAATGATTTATATGATAATTTACTGTTTTTTTCTTACTTGATATCCTGCCTCCATTCTACTTATGACTCCACCTTGAAAGTAAAAAGATGTCCACAAAAATGAAATTCATACGTAACTATAGAAATTTGTCTTTGTAGTGTGTGCTTCTTTTTTGTCATGTGTATATTGATTTTCCGCCAATTAATTTTGAGCTTCTGTAACTTTGAAGAAAAATTATGTTGATAAAATATTTAACATTTCATCCATAAAATAATAGCAAAACACTGTATGAAATTATAATTATAGGGCAATAAAGGATTGCTTATGAAATCAAAATGTGACTGCTTCAAGTATAAAAAATCAGCTAAATTTTCTAACTTTGAATATAATGTCAAGGATGCAATAACCCTTGTATGTGGGGCTAGAAAAAACTTTAGTGAACTGAATTTTATTGGATTGCAGAGACAAGCAATCCCCTTATAAAAGCAAGATTACTTATATCATTGAAATTTTATTAAATTGATGTGATTAACGACAACGAGAGCCCTCTCTCTTGAGTGGTAAAAGATTGGGCTCAACAGAGAAAAAAAGGTGTCCTAGTACACTACTTGGATTTTCCATGAGTGATATTTACAATCATAATAAAATGTATACTATAGAGAAGTTAATGTATTTATGGAGCAGAATTAAAATGTGATAAATATATGTAAAATGATATGTATGACGTGTACAATGAATTTGTGAAAGTTGACTGAAGGTTGGGAATGGTGAAAGAAAGGAGTAACGATAATTTTACGTAGTGGTTAGTTAAAGGGAATTATCTAAAATTGAAAGAAAAGGAACTGGAGTTATAAATATATTGATTAAACCTATCAGTGAGTAATGGAAGAATTAAAATATAAATATGCAGAATTAGAAAGTTGAGAGAGAAGTGGACTTAGAGCAAATGGGCTAATTCCTCATCTTTTTGAACTTCAGAGGCTGTTAGAATTGCTAATACATTTACCAGGTAGATACTCTGTTTGCAAAGAGGAACTTTTTTGTCTTCAGCTTTATTGTTTCCAGTCAAAACACAGCTTTCCAGAGTTACTTAGGCCATTGCCCCCAACCCCCACTAACTTCAGTGAGGTCTTTTTGTCCAATAATACCTTGTTATAGAACACAGTATCCTAAGATCCTCAATATCTTGTTTTTTTTTAAATTTTATATATTTTTACATCATTTTTCATTTTTATACAATGTATGCATTTTTATCTTGGTTATAGTCCCTGTGAAATTCCCACCACCCATTCACCCATGAACTATCACCATGGTCCCTTGTGCTCTTCCCACCCCTGTGTTGATCCTACTTCCTTCTCCCCCCTTGCAGAATGTCTCTGGTTTATAGTTGCCTGTTGATTTTGATTTTTACTTTATTAAAATTAAATTTTTCCCCGATCCCTTATTTGGATCCTCGAGGAGATCAAAGAAGAAATTGTTTGATTGTTTTTAATTTACCTGGATTGAAGTTGACTTTTTGTACTATATGGGTTTTGAAAGGTGTATATTAGAGTTATTTACCTACCACTTCATTACCATACAGAATGGTTGCATCATACTATAAATTCTCTGCATTAACTCACGTGTAGCTCACTATTCTTTCACAAACATTTAACAGCCACTAATTGTTTTTCATCCACACAATTTTGCATTTCCAGAAAGATTGGTAATTTCATTATATAATATGTAGCAATTTTGTCCTTAAATCTTTCACTTAACAAAATATATTTAATATTCATTTATGTTTTATATGAATTAATACTTCACTTATTTTACCATTGACTTTATTCCATTTTCTAGCTATACCACAGTTTATCCCTTCTTTAGCTGAAGGAAACCTTGCTTATTTCTTCTTCCACTGTTTGGTCATTGAGAACAAAGCTGTTGGGCCTCCCCTGGTGGCACAGCGGTTGAGCTCTGGGCTGCGAAGCTGCCCGCAGCCTTTGCAGCACCGGTTCGATCCCCGGCCACCGGGGAGGGTCCCACATGGCATGACAGACCTCTCCTGCCACTCCTGCTGCTCCCCTCAGCAGTGTGTTTCATCAGTCTGCCTGTTCTGTTCCCCGCTCTGGCGAATTCTCTCACCCTCCCACGCTTCTGACTGTACCCAGTGGTTAAATAAATAAATCTTAAAAAAAAAAAAGAACAAAGCTATTATAAACATTCACATAGATTTTTGTGTGAATATAAATTTTCAATTCACTTAAATACTTAGGGGTGGTATACTATGTCATATGATAGGTGTATGTTTAACATAAAAAACTGCCAAACTGTGTTCCAAAGTGACTTCTCTATGCTTTGCTTTCTTACCATCAATGAGTGAAGGTTCTTGTTACTCTCCATCCTTGCTAGCTAGCATAACTATTTTGATATTTTTATTTAATCTGTCTCTATTTTTGTTTACTTTTTACAGTCATTAATAGGCTATGAAACTATTTGTATACACATTTGTTTACTTAATGACATTTTAAAAATATTTTTTGTGTAATTACCATTGTTAATTACTTGATAATGCACATAGGCCCATCAGGTAGCTTTTGTAGTACAAAATGAGTTTTATATTACATTATTTTTATAAACTCTTTTTTTGACTACAAACAGAATCTTGTCATACATAATACTTCAAAAAAGAATGTGAAATGGGTTTTAGATATTAACAATTATGATAAAGTTTTCAAAGACGGCACATTCAAATTCAGCCTAGTGAATGGGATTCTGGGACCATATGAAGAGTGTAATGTTTCCATAAATTTCTGTCCAAGTAAGTACTGTTTCCCTATATTTGTTGTCAATATTTCAATTTATCTATCACATTTTGTTTTATCATGTATACAAAATTTTAGATTGCTTTTCATGTGTTCTTAAGACAGTTTGAAGAAGATTCTTACTAGAATTTTGTGGTAACTATCCTCAAAAATGGTCCCTGTTGTTTCTCATCTCAAGCATTCGTGCCTTGAATAGTTCCCTCCTACATCAAATAAGACTGATAGGTGACTATGGTTATTATGGATGTGATAGTGTGTGAGTTTCAAGATTAGGTCAGAAAAAAACATTGCGACATCTAGTTTGTGAGCTTGGATTACTGGCTTTGGGGTAAGCTTGCCAGCATGTATATTTATATTTCTAGTTCTTTTCTTTTTTTCTCATCGCAGTCTTACCATACTTTTTTGGTAATTGGTATGACAAGTTTTCTCTCATTAAACATATATTACAAAAATTCTTGGCAAGTCTTATACATTTAGTTTTCTAAATGAACTTGAGATTATTTTTCACAGTTTTGAGGGGAAAAAAGCATATAATTGAGTTTTCTCCTTGCAAGAATGGCATTTTTTCCAGTAATTAAAGTTTATTTTAGCCGCATCATTATTGTGAATGAGATTTCTTCCCACTATTCTTTAAAATTATCTGTGATTCTATAAAAGGAATATATTTATGTATTACCTGGTACTTGCTTCTTTTACTGAACTTCTGTGGTCATATCTGAAGTTGTTCAGATATTGCTGTACATTGTTTTCTAAGTAAATAATTGATAAACTAAAAATAATTACCCCTTCATTTATAGTATTTGTACTTTTTCTCTACCTCTTCTACCTTTTTATACGTCTCCAATTTCTGTATATGCTGTTACTATATTACATTTATATCACAGTTGCATTGCAGTTGTTACTGTGATCTGTCTGAATCTATTACTCCAATGTCAGTTCATTAAAATCTTCTTGATTTCAGTAGTTTTGCTTTGTATAGTTGAATGTTGTGAAAAGTTTATGTCTAATGTATCTTTTATAATTAAGTATATGTATTTAAATTTTTGTTCATTATTCTACAGGTATCTGAGGTTACACAGGAATCCCTCTCTCCATGACTGCAGAAATACTGTCATTCACAATTCATAATTCAAAAAGTCTTAAAACTTTGCCTAACTTTGAAATGAATAAACCTGACTTTTCTCCCCCTAATATTTTAGCAATATTAATTTCATTAAATGAAACCATTTCTACCCTATATGGATTTATAATGTTTTAAATACATAAGTTCTGTTACAATTCATTTTACCACTTCAAGTCATAGATACAGTCTCTCATACTTTCACATAATCTTTCCAGTACTTGCCTGCCATTATTGGGAGCAAGTCCCCATACCCAACCCTCTCTAGTCACCTCACATTTCCTAAGTATCCCAGGTAATCTGAGCAAGTCATAAACTTCTTTGACCAAGTAAAGACTAACAGCATTGAGAGAGCTAGTGAGTCTGGTCAGTTCAGTGACTCTATTGCTTTTGTTTATGGTTCACAGTGTCATTTTTGAATATAGCCCTTTATCATCTAAAACATTCTCATCTTCTGTGCAGTTGGGGCTAGCCTTCAATTGCCCCAATAAAAAGTGCCTTTTTTTCCTGGTGAGTTGCCACATGGGGATTTCCTATCTTCCTAGCCAATGAAATTGTCCAGTCAACTTTGGCACCCTTGATCAACTTAAAAAAATCTGGGTGAAAGCACATTCCTTTCTTCTTGGCTCACCCAATTCTCAGTAGTTCCCTAAGATCCTTTATGGCCTCATCTTCATATATGTATTGAAGGTATGGGCAGCTCCTATTAGGGCATAGAAAACAATGAAAAAGAAGTCCTTTTATACTATCCCTAAGGTATATGTATTTCCCCATAATAACTGAAATTCATTTTAAGAATATGTGCTCTATTTCTAGTTATAGTACACTTTAAAAGATTTTTACTTCAATGAAACCTCATTAAGTCCCTTGGCAGGATAAAGTTACTTTCTGTGTAATCTATTCTCCATTGAGTTGGAATTTCCTAGTACATTTCTATGTTTAGTAAGATTTTAACTATGTAAATGTTTTTGTGTGTATATGTGTATGAATCTACAGTGCTTAATTTTTTCTCAGCAGATCATCCCAAAAAATACACAGTTGATATCCCTATGTATTTAAATGATAATCCACATTGCTATCGAACGTTACATCTGATTGGAGAGGTAAAATCACCCAACTTATCGTTTGACCCTCCATTCATACTTTTCACTCCTGTTCCTTTGGGAGTAGCAACTGTGATGGATATCAACATTTTGCCTCAAAATTATTTCAGGTAATAATGAGTTTCCCACATTTTCTTTACGTGTCTTTCTTCTGTGTTTATGAGTCACGAGTAACATCTGACTTGTTTCTCTTTTCAGAAAAAACTACTAAAATATTTAACTGTTCATTTAAATTAAAAATGTAAAAAACTAAATTATCTCAGATTTAGTCACTGACTTTTCTTATTTTTTTTTTGCTGTGTTTCTCGTCATAATATAAAGAAATACACTTTAAAATTCAGTGTATCAGTCGTCTACTAGTATGTGATGAGTTACCACAAACTTAGTAAGTGCCTTAAAACATGAATTTCTTATCTCACTTTCTTTATAATTTAAAGTAAAAAAACAAAGTAACAGACAAAACTATACTACATCTTCTTAAACCAGTCCTATCTGTAGGCACTTAGATTGATTCCATTTTTAAGCTGTTATAAATAATGCTGCAGTAAACACTGTAGATAATACAATTTTGGGGGGTGATGGTTTCTTATTCTTTAGATAGATACCCAAGAATGAGATTGCTGGCTCATTTGGTGTTTCCATGTTTAGTTTTATTTTTATAGTTTTTTTAAAAAGATTTATTTATTTTTATACAAGAGCTAGGGTACAGGTCAGAGGAGCAGGAGGGTGAGTGGATTCTCCAGAGACAGAGCAGGGAGCAGAACAGGCAGATGACAGAAATAGACTGCTGAGGGGAGCAGCGGGCATGACAGGGGAGGTCTGCCACACCATGTGGGATTCTCACCGGCTGCCCGGGATCAAACCCGCGCTGCAGAGGCTGTGGACAGCAGCTCAACCCACTATGCCACTGGGGAGGCCCTCCATGTTTAGTTTATAAAGTAAATCCAAATCACTTTCCCAAATTTCTGCTAGTTTATACTTTTCTACCGATCGTATAATAGGGTTCCTCTTTCTCCCCATCCTCTCAGGTGCTTGTTTTTTAGGGGCTTTCTAATATATACCATTCTCATGAGATGATAACTCACTGTGATTTTGAACTGCATCTCCCTTATTAAAAATAATGATGAACATTTATCCATTTATCTGTTTGCCTTCTGGATAGCCTTTGGTTAATTTTTTGTTCAGATATGCTGCCCATTTATTAATTGGATTGTTTATTTTTTAATTGTTGAATGTGCTTTATATATTTTTTATATTAACTCTTTGTTGGTTGTGTAATATACAGATATTTTATCCCATTATTAGGATGTCTTTTAAACTACTTATATTTTCTTCTCCTGTCTAAAAGCTTTTTAAATGGAGATAATGCCAATTATTTTATTTTTGTTGTTATTTCCCTTGCCTTAGGGGTCGAGAGTCCAAAGACATCTTTATTACTGCTGTCATGAAATGTAATGCCAATGATTTCTTCAATGCATTTCATCTATATATATCTTTAATCCAATTTGAATTTATTTTTGTGCACAGAGTTAAAGAATGACTCATTTTATTACATGTAGTTATCCAGTTTTCCCAGCACCATTGATTAAGGGGATTCTTTTTTCTCCATTGTATTGTTGTGGTTCCTTTATTATGAATGATCTATGGATATGTATGTGGATTTATTTCTGGGCTTTTTATTCTGTTCCCTTAATCCCTATATCTACCTTTATTCTGATACATTGTTATTCATATTTTAATTACTTTTTAGTATAGTTTGATGTCAGGTAATATGATGCCTCCATTTCACTGCTTTTTCCTCAATATTGCTTTAACTATTTAAGGCCCTTTATGGTACCATGTA
The DNA here is from genome assembly GCF_014898055.3 of Talpa occidentalis. Lineage (NCBI taxonomy): Eukaryota > Metazoa > Chordata > Mammalia > Eulipotyphla > Talpidae > Talpa > Talpa occidentalis. The sequence goes on along the minus strand of NW_023601543.1, from coordinate 66,906,679 downwards.
AATTACTTTTTTGTTCAATTTTTTTGAAGAATATTGCTGGTATTTTAATGGGGGGTTTTAAATTTATACATTGCTTCTGGGGCAATAATCAATTAGCTATAATGATTGTCCCCAATGGTGAACATACAGTGTCTTTCCATTTCCTTATGTCATGATTTATATCCCTTAGAAATGTCTTGTAGTTTTCATTGTGTAAGTACTGCACAATGGTCCTCCTTAGTCAGGTTAATTCCAGGTATTGGTTTTCTTGAAGTGATTGTTAAAGGAACTGTTCTTTTAATTTCTTTTTTCTCATTCATTATTTTTATACAATAAGGCCACTGATTTTTGTGTTGATTTTGTAACCTACAATTTTTCTGTTACTTATTGTTTCGAATAACATTTTGGCAGTCTGGAGGGTTTTCTATATATAGTATCACCTCATCTATAAATAATGATTGTTTCACATCTTTTCCAATCTGATGGCTGTACCTATTATCTCTAATACTGAATTAAACAGAGGTTGTGATAATGAACATCCTTTTTTTCTTCCTGATCTTAAAGGCAAAGATTTCAGTTTTCTCCATTAAGTATTATATTGGCTGTAGGTTTGTGATATATGGCCTTTATTATGTTGAGATAGGTTCTTCCTGTTTTCATATCGTTTGGAAGTTTTTTTAATCAGAAGTGGATGCTGAATTTTGTCAGATGCTCTTTCTGCACTTACAGTTTTTATCTTTTTGTTTTGTTGATAAGTTGTTATTGATTTATGTATATTAAACTATCCTTGAATCTATGGGATGAATTATACTTGATCATGATGTATAATCCTCATAATGTGTTTTTTAATTTGATTTTTTAAATATTGAATATTTTCATATTTATATTCATTAGTTGGCAGTTTTCCTGTGCTGTCTTGTTTCGGTTTTTTGTATTAGGGCAATGCTGCATCATAAAATATGTTGGCGAGCATTCCCTCTTCTTAGAAATAATTTGCACAAGATGTATTAAAATTTCCTACTATTATTATCGTTGATACCTCACTATAGTTCTGTTAATAATTGCCTTATTTATCTTGGTGCTCCATCATTTGGTGCATATAGTGTATCTATGTTACCTGATGTAAGTATAGCAGTTTCTGACTTTTTCTGATCGCCGTTTGTCTTCCAGTCTTTGCCTCTAAATCTGTGCTTGTCTTTGTTGGTGAAATGAGTTTCCTGTAAACAGCAAAAGGTTAGACTTTGTTTTGAAATTCAGTCAGCCACTCGATATCGTTTAACTCAGTGAATTCAAGCAATTTACATTTAATGTGGTTATTGAGTTATAAGTGCTTAGCGATTTTTTCATAATTAAAATTTTTTCAGTTTGTCTTTTGTTTTTGGCATACTTTTCTAATTAGTAACAGAATTGGATTCAAACCTGATTTACAAATTACTTTCCATGCTTTATCCAATGAACCATATTAGTTTAATTAATTCAAGTTGAGATGTTTCTTCTTTTAGTTAATTAGCTAAAAATCTACACTCTAGTAAAAATACTAGGGAAATATGATTCCTATTTGATAACACTTCTTATTGGCTATGAGAGCCTACATATATAATATAGTGAAGCAAAGTAATTTACGATTAAATATTTATTGACTACTAAAAGTTGTGAAGCATTAATGAGATTTTTAAAAGTGAATACTACATACTGTTGGGGGCCTCCCTGGTGGCACAAGGGGTTAAGCACAGCACTATGAAGCAATCTGCAGCTTCCAGGGCATGAGTTCGATCCCCGGCCAGCAGACCTCGCCAGTCTCGCCCTCTGCTCCCCTCAGCAGTGTGTTTCAGTCAGTCTGCCTGTTCTGTTCCCCACTCTGTCTCTGATGAATCCTCTCCCTGCACCTCTGGCCTGTACCCCAGCTCTGGTATGCATAAATAAATAAATATTTAAAAAACAAAAGTGAATACTACATACTGTTATTAAAATTACATTTAGATTGATTAAATAACTTATATATAATGAAATATGTTAACATTAAGTGCATTTTTGTAGTAAATGAAAAATATTCATGACATATGTATGTAAGTGTTTAATAGTATTAAAATTAAACAAATAATATGTGTTTCTGCGTTTGTTAAATAATTCTCATATGTTGAAATTTTAGTTATTAAAGTGGTTATTTTTGGTAAATGTTTGTCAGGATATATTTAAGGACAATAGTATTTATATCATGACTGTGGTTTAAAACACATTGTATTTAGTCAGGTGTCTTAATCCTACTTTTTATAACCCTTAAAAGATGAAAAGAAGTTTTGATCATTTTATGTGGTTCTCAGTTAAATCAGTATACTATCAATTTTACTTACGTTGTGACCAGAAAAGAAGAAATGTTATAAAAAGTCCTTGATATTAGGGCATATTCTTATAAATATTTGTTGATTTAATTTTTCTAATCACTCAAATACCAAGGAAAAACACATTTAAATCTAATTACTTGTATATATTTTGGACTAAGTTTTTCTTTTTTAATTTTTAAACAGTGATTCAACTTTACATGTCAGGATTCCCACAGCAAGACTTTTTGATGGTGAGGAGACCCACCCTCTTGCCGTGACATTTCCAAATGGCATGAAGATCACAGGCTCTCCCAATGGAGCTAATGTTGCAGTTACCTGCCACCTCGTCTTCAAGTCATGTAAACCTGTGTCATTTTTCACCAACATTCTTTTCTGTGATGACAAGAATAACTGGTAAGATATTTAAATGTGTCTTCTTTTGTATCTGATAGTGAGGTAGAATAGGTTGTTATTTTACACTATTGTAAAATGTTAAAAGACATCGAAAATATAACTTTGGACATAAAGATTTTTTTAAAGTTTCAAATGCAGCATTACTCTTCATAGGAACAGTATAGTGATGGTTGCCAGCGTGTGTGGCAGGTCCTTGAATAATGTCCTTCTGTTCAATATCATTTTGTTAAAATGTTAATGAGAAAAAAGAATCTCAGCAGATGTTGAACTAAAGGATGTTATTTGAGGACTGTTATGCTGGTTTTCCAAAAACTTACTATTAATGTTAAGTGAGGACTTAACTATATTCTGGAGTTAGGCTGCCTGGGTTTGAACCCTGGCTGTTGTTAATGTCAGTGAACTTAATTTTCTGAGTCTGTTTCCTCATTGGTAAAATGGGCATAATTGCAGGACCTGTCTCATTTGCCATTGTGAGAAATTCATTGAGATATTAATTATTGAGTTAGCTAGACAAGAACTGTCACAAAGCAAATGCTAAATAAATACTAAATGAAAATGAAAAACTTTAGCATAATTAGTTTTCCAACAATGTGATTGTGGTATATGTTGCTTTAGCAGACTTAGGGAAATGCGGATACACCTAAGTAAAACCATTTTTAAGGATTTCTTGTCTTGTAGGGTCAGAAATTCCACTTTCACCTTATATACTGAGATTATTTAAGTTGCCAAATTAAAGAGGGTAATGTGTAGAACAATAAAGTTTGTTAAAAATATTTGTTTTTTTTTTTTTTTTTTTAAGATTTTTTTTTTTTAACAGAGGCATGTTTTTCTTTATTTATTTGTTTGCTTGTTTGTTTGTTTTGTTTATACATGCACTGGGTACAGTCAGAAGCGCGGGAGGGTGAGAGAATTCACCAGAGCCAGAGCCGGGAGCAGAGCAGGCAGAAGGACCGAAGTACACTGCTGAGGGGAGCAGCGGGCGGCAGGAGAGGTCTGCGCACCATGTGGGACCCTCCTCTGGTGGCCGGGGAGCAGCCGGAGATTGAACCGGCACCGCAGAGGCCGCGGGCAGCTTCGCAACCCAGCGCTCCACCGCTGCGCCACCGGGGAGGCCCTGTTAAAAATATTTGTAATGACAAGTAGCATTAGAGTAAATTATATACTAAGATTAGTATCAGTGTATGTACTCTGGTAAGTTATTAACTTATAATGGACTCATTACTGTTTAGTAAACTCAAAGAATAGTCAAGGAATATATGTGTTAGCAATTAGAAAGGAGTGAAACAGATGATATTAGAATAATGTGTTCAAGACAGAATGTGACTGTAACCAGGACAGAGTCCACAGAGTCCTACTGAACTCTAGCTTCTGTGTCTTTTCTTGCATATAGTGATTGATAAAATAGTCCAAGGTGCACCTCTCAAAACTATTTTTCTGTTTTGATGCTCACAGTCTTTTTTTGGTTGACATTAAATTTCTTTAATGGCTTTGGTTTAGACTCTTGTCAAGTGCAAAACTCTGTACCTCCACCCTGGGACACATTATTCTGTCTTTGGGTATACTATTGATCTTGTTTATAAAATTTATAAAATTTTAATTTTACTTTGCTGTATTCTGCAAATTTACGCTTTATCCAAAGCACTAGATAGAGTATACCTGTCAATTCACTAGTAAGAATAATGAAGTGTAACTTAATTCATGAAGGTCATAAAGCTAATGGAGGATCAGACCACATTAACAGGACAAGGACTGAAACAGTTTTACTAAATACTGTGAGCTAAATGGTTTCTGGGACAAGAGTACATTTGCTTCTAAGAGAGCCATGAGCAGACTGCACTGTGCCTTACGTTGATGTCTGGTAGCAAAGAGAATGAGAGAAAGGAAACAAAACTCCTGTCCTCATGGAACTTACATTGTAATGGGAAAGTTAAAAATTGATAAATATATCACAGTCCAGCAATGATATTATGTGAGTTTAATGAGATAGTAAGAAGAAAGAAGTTGCCTTCATGTATCAAACTGATGAGGATGTGATATTGAGCAGATGCTTAGGAGAAAATCTTATGAAGTGCTTCTAACAGTCCTTGTGCAGGCTTCTTGCAATCACTGAGTAAATGTTCTGAAATTGGCATTAGTTTTAAAAATCAGTATTTCAGCTCTTCAGTATGATCCCAATGGCTCCTATCAAGTCATGTACTTCCTACTATTCAGAGAGTGATTGGATTCATCCTGGGGTAAGAAATATATCTTCATATAGACATAGACTTTTGTTCAGGTGCGGAAGAAGGAAAAGGGGCAGCAATTCAGTTGTTAGGGGAGAGGGTTGTTTTGGATCATCTCCAACTTTGAGAATTCACATAGAAATCAAATGTACTAAAAGGTTCTAGAAAGTTATAATACCCTATTTTGCATAGTATTTTTTGCTCCAGGTCAAAGAAAAGGGAGCATTATAGCCGGAAAATATTCAACTATGAGAATAAAGTCTTGCCTCTTGCTCTAGCTTTATGAATTTACAAGGCCTATGATATTCTACATAGACCTTGTAAAAAATGAAAGTATGGCATTGGGAGTGTTAAATAACAAAAACCCAAACAAGTGAATTTTAAAGTTCTAATTGCCTTATTCAATGATTCCTGAATTGGTCAGTATCCCATCTAGCAAGTAGAAAGTGTCTGTGGACAGCTGCACAAAATGAGAGCCTCTTATAGGCAGAAAGAGGACAGGAAAGGGAAGAGGGAAATATTTCAGGCTTAGGTAACCTATCTATTGGAATTGGAGAAAGGGTCTTCTGGCACGTTACCTTTCTTGTGGGCAATGCAATAGTTATTTCATTGATGCTGACCATACTGACCAGTTGGGACTTCATTCTTGGGGAAGGTTAAACTTAAACCACAATGAGTATAGTGAGTCTTGAGATCAGCACAAGTGCCTGCATTTAAGGACTGTCATTTCTTTTAAATAGGGGATTAATTTCATTGAAATCCTAAAAAGATCAAGGAAAGTTTAATGATTAACCCCAATCATAGGAAGTTTAATACTGTAAAATCAAGAGCTGATTTCAGTTGCATGTTTCAGGTAACTAGGAGGTTAACCTGAGTTTGCAGTGCCTCATTGCAAAATTGAGACAAACACAAATTGAGGATTCATAATTAGAAATGTGGCATGTCAGAACTAAGAAGTATCCCATACATGTTTTTTAATCCCACAAATATTTAGCATATGTCTATTATTCTCCAAGCTGATTATATCTCCTGTATACTTTTTAATACCCAACTTTTATTTGGATAACTTTAGAGCAAAGGAAAAAGTTTCAGCTATTTTATGAGACCTAACATGAGCATTTGAAAATTAAAATTTAAGCCAAATGAAAGAAATCTAAATCATTTATCTGTCAAATAGGTAAGGGTGTACAATTCAATTAAGGGTGTACAATTCAATTATCATTTGTTTTCTCCTAGGGCAGTAGTTCTCATGACTGGACACTAGAATTCCCTGGGGAGTTTTAAAAAGTAAATAGGATTCAGCCCAATCCAAAGCCTATGAGACAATATGCCTGAAGGGGGACTTGGGCATTGCAAATTTTGAAAACTCCCTACTTGATTCCAGTGGGATATCAAAGTGCAGACCAGAGGTTCCTCAACACCCTGCGATTGACTCACATAGAGGACTTGTTGAAAAAAATTCCTAGGAGCCCTACCTCCAGAGTTCCTGATTTGCGAATAAGTCTTGCTTGGAACCTGCAAATTTGCATGTGTCACACTTTTCACTTTGATGCTGAGGTTGCTCATCTGGGGACAGACCTTGACATTTTTAGAAAGGCAAAATTTCAGGTCCCACTCCAAAACCAAGGAATCAGCAACTTTATTTTAAAAACATTTCCAGGAGATTCATGTGCACTGTGATGTTTGTGAAGCATGAGACCCATGAAAAAGTGAATAAGGAAAAATGCCATCAAGAGAGGTTAAATTAAATGCTGGAACATTTAAATATTTGTCAGGAAATAACATTACCACTAGAAAACAGCATTGGTGTGAGGATCTTTAGACTATTGACCCAGATTTCTTTTAGGGTAGGTATGGTTTAGTTTGCTAACACATCATCTAACAATCTGTTTAATTGATCTCATTGTAAAATATAATTCTGAATTTGGAAATTGCAGAGGAAATTGCAGTACTATAATGTTATTTATGTTTTGAACCCTCAACCTACAATAAAGTGAGAGAATCTAAATTTGAGATAGTTTCAATCTCTCCATCAAATGACTCTACTTCCCTTTAACTTTTTAAGTCCTAAAATTTTGTTGTTAACAACATGGTCAGTTTGTTTCGCTATGTCCTGTGGTATATAATCCATTGCTCAAATAGGAAGATTTTGATAAATATTTTTTAAAGATTTATTTATTTATGCAAGCACTGGGTACAGTCAGAAGCACGGGAGGGTGAGAGAATTCATCAGAGTCAGAGCGGAGAGCAGAGCAGGCAGACTGACGAAGTACACTGCTGAGGGGAGCAGCGAGCACAGCAGGAGAGGTCTGCGCGCCATGTGGGACCCTCACCTGGTGGCTGGCGATCGAACCAGCGCTGCAGAGGCTAAGGGCAGCTTCTCAACCCAGTGCTCAACCACTGTGCCACCGGGGAGGCCCGATTTTGATATTTTAATGCAAGTTAAATCATAACATTATGTTCTAAATGAGAGATCAATTAAAACTATACAGAGGTATTTGGTAGGGGAGTTTGAACTAAAACAGGCTGTCAATTAGCCAGCACATGGTGGTGTATACTTGCCAGTGGATAAAATCTTGAAATATTTCTTTTCTGGTTGGTAGCCACTGTCCTAAGTTCCCACACCCGGTACCTGATCTACCTCAAATACTCTTTCTGGACCATGGACCAACTCACTACCTAATAACTAAGGGGTTAATGCCTGTCATAGCCAGAGTTATGAGGATCCTGAACTATTCTGTCTGGGGTTGATCTCAGTCTATTGATAGCGATGCCATTGCCTAGGAATCATACCTACCTGGGCCCATACACCAATTCTGGTGAGCCCCCTTTGGAGCAAATATTGTAGCTGGACCATCTTATTATGATTACAAGACACATCTCAGCAAGAAACATCAGGAAACTTTGAGAAAACACAATTTGTTACTTATGAATTAAGGAAGATACATAGAATGCCGAGCCCTACACAGTGAGGTTGTTGGTCAGTAGATAGAGACCAGACCTGGGATTCTGCCCTTATTAAGGTCGAGGGTAGGGTGCTTCAGGCTTCCCTGATACCTAAAGAAAAATATTTTGAATATCACCTTTTCCCCCATATGACATGTGACTGTGTATCCAAATAATATATAGTTAATATAGTTGTGATGACATCAGGAGTGGTACTGCACATTTGAGCTTGGATTTTGCTCGGAAGATCCAACGTCCTTAGCAGCAAAGCTGCCATTCAAGTGTCTACTGTATGTATTTCTTGGTACACAGATGCCTGCATATTGCCACATTTAGTTGTCCACTTGAAACCAATACAGTTGTATAGTATTCCTAACAATGAGCATAGTATGGTTTAGCAGAATTGTTGACCTTTTCTTAAAAATAGGTAGTCACAGTCTAATTTTGTTTTGTAAGTTATTTATTTGCAAGTTACTATGTTAAAACAAGTACAATAAGGACTGTGCATATACTGATGAATTATTGCAATAATAGGGAGGTTAAATGATAGATAATTTCTACCTTATTCATTGATGTTTTAGTCATTGCATTCTAACTTTGGAGCTAGAGTCCATAGTCTTAATTACAAATGTTCTAAACATTTCTCTGGTGGAGAATATGTATTTTAAAATGTGCAGATCTGTTGCTTAAAACTGAGGGTGCAGAGCTCTTAATTATATCAACTCTTTTCTATGTACAGTAGAATTTTATCAGCCTTGTTATGGATTCAAAAACATTTTGATGCATAATAAAGCTTGTTACACTTTATTCATTAAAATAGTAGGGCAGGGCCTCCCCGGTGGCGCAGCGGTTGAGCGCTGGGCTGCGAAGCTGCGCGCGACCTCTGCAGCGCTGGTTCGATCCCCGGCTGCTCCCCGGCCACCAGAGGCGGGACCCACATGGCGTGCAGACCTCTCCTGCCGCCCGCTGCTCCCCTCAGCAGTGTACTTCTGTCCTTCTGCCTGCTCTGCTCCCTGCTCTGGCTCTTGTGAATTCTCTCACCCTCCCATGCTTCTGACTGTACCCAGTGCTTGTATAAATAAATAAATATATTTTTTTTTAAAAATTAAAAAAAAATAGTAGGGCATTGACAATCACATAAATGGAAATTATATTATTTCTTATGAAAGGAAGTAAGGGATAATGAAATTGGATTCTAATTATTGTTTTACTCAGTGCATAATCTGGCATTTGTGTAGGGTACACCTGGCAACTTTGGGTCTGTTTCTGGTATTTTTAAAAGTATTTTTAGCATGCCTCTTCCAGATACCTTACTGCTTTGAAAGGGGTGGGAACCTACCTAAAATTAAGGAGACTAGCACAGAATGAACCAGATGCAGCGTCTCTATGTATTTACACTCCATATACAGTGTTAATACATTACTAAGGTCAGCACCGCCACCTTAGTAACTCTAGTGTAAATTAACATCTGTTCTTTATGTGTTTTTCTGGGGAATTTGGCTAGTTAAAATAAGCATATAAATATATATTTAAATTAATATTTAAAACAAATATGTAAAGTGATGTAAGAACCACGAAGGGACACTACCAGATCACTTGAAACAACTTCTGAGATATTCAAAGCCTCCTTTATGGATTTAAAAGAACAGTAATTTAGGACATATTCATCTTTTGGAGACTCCGTTCTTAGCACAAATCTGGTTACTGTCACTGACAATGAGCCATCTAGAATTTTAGTATAGTGGCTGCTGAAAGACAGACAATGGGAAATCTCAAGACTATTTCAGTAGCCATCTACTAGATCATTACTGAAGACAGTGTTGCAATATTGCCCTGAAATATTTTCCATCCTATTTCATGAGTAAATTATATATAGCACTGCATGTTTGTCTACCTTTCTTAGTTTAGCGTGTATAAATAGTATAAGGCAGTGAGGCAGGGAGTAGAATTATTAATGGGCCAGGCTTTGTTCTGATATAATCATCTGTTCTTTATTCCTTGATTTAGCCCTGTGGAAGGCTGTTTGTAATGACACCTTCATATTACGAAGAACATTGTTTTCATGGTAGTTCTAAATCACAGTATTGTAGTATAGACTCTATTATAAAGTAGAATGTTGATTTCTTTTTAATCAAAGCTTAGGGTGACAGTGTATCATAATAAAATATAAACAGAAAACTATTCATAATTATGATTCATTCATCGTTCTCTTGTAGCAAAATGTTGGTATTTAAAATTTGTATAGAAATTTCAAAAGTCCAGAAACTTCCTGGATAATATTTGCCGTGCTTTCTCAGATTACAGAAATCATACTGCTTTTAACATCAGGTTGCAGAATACAAAGTTAACCACAGTTGCTGTGGTTTCTTTCTTCGCTAATTTCTCTCTATCCCTGTTCTCTTTGGAGTAGTGACTTTTTTTTTAAGATTTATTTATTTATGCATATAAGAACTGGGGTATAAGCCAGAGGTGCAGGGAATGAGAAAATTCACCAGAGAGAGTGGGGAGAAGAACAGGCAGATCTACTGAAATACATTGCTGAGGGGAGTGGTGGGTGAGACAGAAGAGGTCTGCTGTGCCATGTGGGTTGCTCCCTGGCCAGCCGGGCATCAAACTTGCTATAGTAGCTGCTGGTAGCTTGATAGTGCTGGGTCTTTAAACCCTGCACCACCAGGGAGGCCCTGAAGTAGTGATACATGGATGAAGAGCCTCTGCCCTGCTTAGACATTTATGTTTTAGAAAAAGTTCCAGTATCTTGCCCTCTGTCTCCCCCTAAGTGGTTGTGAGCACCTGCCTGATGGCTGGTCTTTACGAAGCTCCTAGGAGTTGTACGCCCAGGTACCTGGCTGCCACCTTGTGACCTAGTAAAATGTTCCCCATCTCCCCTTCCTGTCCTGTGAACCAGTCTCTTCCCCACTCTGTAGATATGAAATGATTAACTAACAAAGTACTTTAATAAGATCATAATATTTATTTCCAATTATTTGCTTTATGCATAGAAACTTAGGCATTTAAATAACAGAAAGGAATGCATGCCATTATGGCAGTTCAAACAACAGTAAAGTTAAAAAAATTCCATTAGAAGTTAAATTTTCCACCTTTTTTTTCAGCTTTTTTTTTTAAGATTTTTTTTTAATTATACAAGAAATGGGGTACAGACCAGAGGCGTGGAAGGGTGAGCAGATTCACCAGAGACAGAACAGGAATCAGAACAGGCAGATGGACCAAAAGCACTGCTGAGGGGAGCAGCAGGCAAGATAGGAGAGGTCTGCCATGCCATGTGGGTATCTCCCTGGCGCGCCGGGAATCGAACCCGCGCTGCAAAGGCTGCTGACAGCTTCACAGCGGTGCGCTCAACCGACTGCAACATCCGGAAGGCCCAACTTTTCCACCTTTTAATTCCACAGATGATCATGTGATGTATTACAAATACAACATCTTTTCATACATTACCTTTGGTTATACAAATATATGCAGCCTATGTATATATGTAAGTGTATGTAGATGAATGCATGCATGTATATGTGTGTGTATATATATATATGCATATTTATTCAGGTAATTCAGTATTATGCCCATTAAGATGTATTTTTTTCCCTGCATGTCACACAACAGAATGAAGTGGGATGGCAGACTATGGCATATGGGCCAGTTCTTTCATTTTTTTTTTAAAGATTGATTTATTTATGCATATGAGTACTGGGGTACAGGCCAGAGGTATGTGTGTGGGGGTGAGAGGATTAACCAGAGACAGAGTGGGGAACAGAACAGACAGATTGACTGAAATACACTGCTGAGGGGAGCAGAGGGTGAGTCAGGAGAGATCTGCTGAGCCATGTGGGTAGCTCCCAGGCCGGCCAGGGGATCGAACTTGTGCTGCAGTGGCTGCGGACAGCTTCATAGGTTGTGTCTTAACCCCTTGCGCCAGCAGGGAGGCCCCAGTTCTTTCATTTTTAACATAGGGCTTCTGAGGTGGCTTCCGGCTGTTGTCATTTCTAAGCTAACAGAATAGAGTGCAAAGTGAACATCAAAAAACTCATGGAGATAACCTGGAACGTGCACTCATCACCTTTGCTAATATGTCACTGACGCAAGCTTCATTCCCTGAGCAGCCACATGGCTGTGTGGACTGCTGACACCTGGAGAGGGGATTCTACTTCTTTAGAGGAGAATGAACTCTGAGTGACAGCAGACTCTGCCTCCACATTATTATCTCATTCTCCTTTTCAGTACTTCCAGTATTTTGTTGAATTTTAAGTCTTTAAGTGATCTCGAAATTCCCCTTGGTGTTCTAATTGTGTTTTATATAGTCGGGCCCTTCAGACAACTGCCGATTTGGCCTTCATTAGCAGAAGTTGCACACGAACCACAAGTTCTGACACTGATGCCCAGTCTCCATTGTCAGGCTTGGTGGCTGTTGTTTCAGTAGTGTTTACGTGGGAGAGGGTAGCATGACCATGTCTGGCCTCGAATTTCGTGAATTTCCCTTTGCTTCTCAGATATGTTCATCCTTTTGTGTTTTTATTGAATCCTTGGATTTGTTTTTTAAGCATACCCTGACTCCAAGGTTTGTCTATTCTGCATTTCAAATTCCTCCAAAAAAGTACATTAATGTTGTTGATTTGTTATCAGTACAAAAAGAGGTTTGTTCATCTACTTCACAGTATAGCATATTGAGTTTTTCTCTGTTGACCACTAAAAGTTGCTTCCTGCTGTCTTTGCTGTTTGTAATCTTGGTTTGGTGATAACGTGAAGGAGATATCTGTGTTAACATTCCCAGTTTTTCTTTTTTTTTAAAGATTTATTTATTTATACAAGCACTGGGTACAGTCAGAAGCACGGGAAGGTGAGAGAATTCACCAAAGTGGGGAGCAGAGCAGACAGAAGGACCGAAGTACACTGCTGAGGGGAGCAGCGGGCGGCAGGAGAGGTCTGCGTGCCATGTGGGACCCTCCTCCGGTGTCCGGGGAGCAGCTGGGGATCAAACCGGCGCTGCAGAGGCTGCAGGCAGCTTCGAAACCCAGCGCTCAACCGCTGTGCCACCAGGGAGGCCCAAAGTTTTATTTATTTATGCATACAAGAGCTGGGGCACAGGCCAGAGATGCGGGGGTGAGAGAATTCACCAGAGACAGATTGGAGAACAGAACAGGCAGATTGACTGAAATAGACTGCTGAAGGGGGCAGCGGGCGAGACAGGAGAGGTCTGCTGTGCCAGGTGGGTAGTTCCCTGGCCGGCCGGGGATCGAACTCGTGCTGCAGAGGCTGCGGATTGCTTCATAGTGCAGTGTTTAACCCCTTGTGCCATCAGGGAGGCCCAACATTCCCAGTTTCTAGCTGCCAGCATTGATTGCACATTTGCAAAGACATTTTCAATCACTTTTGAATTTGTACTCAGTGGAAGTTATGCTTCCATAGTGCTAACTTTCAGCAGGAACAATTTGAGGCATTTGGTTTACAAGTTGCTCTTTTCTTTAATTGGCTTGTTTTAAAAACTTTTTTCTTCTTCTTGAAAGGACATAGATAAACTATGTGAAACTAATTTACGCATTTTAAAGATAGTTGTAAACATTTCTTTTGACTACTACTCTGCTCAGGAAATAGAACCTCATTTTTGGCTCAGAGATCTCTTGTGTGTTCCTTCCCAGTGACAGCCTGGGTCAATCTCTGTAGTTATTAGTTCCCTGTAACTATTGCTGTGAGTAACTTGGGGTATCTCACATCTGTTAGCTGACATTCAAATTTATGTTTTTTGCAATGTATTTTGTTATAGAAACCAAAATTCATTTGTTTCCCTCAAGCTAAAATGGCAGAATATGAAATAATTCATTGAAATATTTTCTTGTTTGCAAATTTCCACTAAATTACAATCAACAGCACTAAGTTTCTCATTTAAAAACTCATTTAATTACTTTTAATAAGAGTAATTAATTTAATTACTCATTTACTTTTAATGAGCTTATTGAACTATTTTAATATCCCCAATTTTATGCAATTTCAGTAAATTTATTTGACCTATATTTGAAGTCTGAAATTTTTAGTACTCCAAACAAACAGAAATTGAGAGAATATTGCTTCTCTAATAATGCCTCAGAATTACAGGAGACCATTTAAAATTACTTAAATGCTTGCATTGTATTTAAGATGAATGTCATTATAGCAAATCTTGGAGAATGAAGTCATGCCCTTTCTTTCAAGATGAAAGTATCATTGACTTGCATTCAGTTGGTTTCCACTTGATAAAACCATAACTTTAAATATCATACTGCATTAGCTTGGTCATTAGCTATCCGAATATTACTTATTACAGAAAATGAGTGATATGTGACATCCACAGTGAATTCATACTAATGAATGAGAATTGGACATGAAGAAAATTCATTAAGACGTGCATGTCACATATGTAGTCAATAGAATTCCAACGAGTGTCTCAAGATGCTATTCTCCAAAGAGCTTCACAAATTTAGAAGGGTTAGAAAGTTATTCATTGGTTAAATCTCTTTACTTAATGCTTAAGCAGTGCATTGACCAACATGTCTCTCCTCTGTAATAAATATGCCAAGGGTTTTGGGTTAACAGTTTGTATAACTTGCTATACTAGATGATCATTTCGGATCATTTCTGATTTAGAAATCAAGATAAATGTGGGTTGATTAGTGTAAAATACATGAAACTTCACCTTCTAGGGTCTCTTTGAGGTAAGATTTGCTGGCCATCCACATAAAGTGAGGTCCACCTACTGCCTCCATTTGTCACTTTCTACTGTGTCTGTCTTATCTGCAGAGTACCACTTGGCTTGAGTTTACACCCCACAAGGCAAACGTGCATCCCCTGATGGATTAGACAGGTTAGAGAGCCAGATATTTCAGTTAAATACCAAAATCCCTGAAGGCAAGCTAGAGCACCAGAACTCACTGCCCAGTTGGCCAAGGCGTCACTGGGACTGGATAGCTGTTTACCTCCTCCTGTCCTTCAGTCTGCTTATGCCCCCTTCCCTACACATGTATTGATCCTAATAAATCTCTTAAGCTCCATATTGTCTTCTTCCAGAAATCCTGACTTGCGGCAATTAGAGATTGAATATTATACTTATGAATTTCCTGCTGATGGCTTTTATGTTAGCTCAGATGGATCTTGATTGAGGATGTCAGTCACTCCATCTACCCATCCATCTGCCCTGTCCACCCATATATGCAATCAAATCTTCCCAGTATCTTTTATGAACTTACCTTTAAAGAATCGTAACTAGATGAAATAGGTATATATTAGGTAACTATGGAAAGTAAAAGGACAGAGGTATGGACACCAATAAATAAGCTATCCCAGATTGATGCTAAGAAGTGGCATAGAACTACAGTGGTGGTAGATAGAATGAAATGAATGTAATGAATTGGAGAGAAAATGATTTGGTGTGAATAAATATAAGGACCTGGTGACTGATGGCAGTGTTGCACATCACAGACCTTTGAAATGAAAGAGAAATTAAAAGTAGCATGTATGAATGCAAATTGGGTGCTATACAAATCAATCATTGTAGCTTCCTGTAGTTTCTTTTATGTATTTGAATATTTCTTTACTTTTATTTAATAAGATATCTCCTACTAACCTTCAAAGTATAGTCCTTGTAGTGGCTAGTGAAACTCCAAACTTTATCAGTCAGTTTATTGAAAAGATTATCTTGTTGGGCCTCCCCTGGTGGCGCAGTGGTTGAGCGCTGGGCTGTGAAGCTACCCGCAGCTTCTTCAGCACCGGTTCGATCCCCGGCCGCCGGCAAGGGTCCCACATGGTGCTCAGACCTCTCCTGCTGCGCCCGCTGCTCCCCTCAGCAGTGTATTTCATTAGTATGCCTGTTCTGTTCCCCACTCTGGCTCTGGTAAATTCTCTCACCCTCCCGCGCTTTTGACTGTACCTAGTGCTTGTATAAAATAAATAAATAAATCTTTAAAAAAAAAGATTATCTTGTATGCTCTCTTTGATGCCTTTCTTTCCTCCCACTCTCATTCTTTATTGTTCTCTTGATAGCTGTTTACATCAGGGCAATTCTATTATGCTGGCTTTATTCTCTAATTACTTCATGTAAACCCCATTTTAAGCAGTGCTATATACTATATATTACCATGAGAATGTTGAATTAAAAATGAAACATTGATATATTTTAATCATTTAATGATTTAAAATTGTGAAGATAAATATAGGGATTTTAAGATTTCAAAAATGGTCACATCAATTATGGAATTATTTCCAGATTGTTGGAAGACTGACAATAAGATGATTAAAAGAATTGTTATATTTAAAATATTGCTAAGTGGGCATATATTTCTAGACTTGATGAATATCTCATGAGGTCTGAAGAATTCTGTGACCTTGCCTTACTTTGCTGTGATATAAATTAATAGAATACATTCACTGTAAAACATGCCTTCTTGGCTTTATCACATCTCGATCAACCTAAAATGTTTTTAGGTCACTAAATAGACATATATTTGTTAAAATTATTGTTTGTAAATATCAATGTCTTTATGGACTGCAAATAACATATTGTGGGTTATTAAAAGGCCCAAAAGCGTAGAGATAACTTCTTTTCCTTCTACTCAAAAAAGGATATTGAAAAATAAGTGAGAATCACATTATCATTAGGAATCTTTTCAGTATGTTCTGACCTATTAAAAATCAAGTAAAATCTCTAAGTTTATTAAAACATCGTGGCTGAACTCTACTGTTATACATTACAGCAGCAAAATAATTCCACTAATTGTTCTAACATATACGTACTAGCTTTAGTAAGCACTGCATATAAATTACATATTTAAACATATCGCTTAACCCTTTTTCTTTGAAAGTAAAATTAACTTGACAATTATTTTGATAGCAGTTATTGGAAGCATTGTGAATAGGTGGGGATGCACTGCTTTGGAAAGTTTGCACAAGAATGTTGGTTTTTTTAGGTAATAAATTCTCCTGAAGCAAATATAATCATCCAAAGTCATTCCATTATTTGTAAGTCTTTACGTAAATACTACATGAATAGCAGTAAGCACTTATTTTTGATGGATGTTGATGGTAGTGACTACAATGAAAAGTATTTTCAAAGACATGACTTAAATATTTCTTCTATTCTTTATTCAGTTCCATAAATAGAAATCTATATCATTAATCCAAATCAGTGTTAGCAGTAAACTCTTCTTTTAATCCTTTCTAGTCACTACTGGTTTTTCCAGCATGTAATTTTGTAGCTGCCTTGCAGAGAAAGGCTTGAATTATGTTAAGACTAAAGAGGCATGCTTTCAAAAACCACACCCTGCAGGTTCATCCCTTCTTGCTCTGTTTATCTCTTTATGTATTAAAATCTTGTTCAGAGGGGTTGTTCTTATAATGTAAAACATGACTTTAAATAGTACAGCTAGGAACAGAACCTTATGACTAGAAAGATATAAATAATATAATATTTATTATGGTGTTTGACATGTTGTTGACAGCTTAGGTCATCACAGTATTTCATATACTATTAGAAAGTGATAAAATGCTGTAATTGCCAGGCCATTATTCAGAGGTTTTAGTTTCAGACTTGAAAGCTTCATCCTTAAAGTGAGGGATTGGGCTGACAAGTACAAGAATCTCTACATTTACTATTGATGGGGAAAGAATTAGAATGTGGTTAGACTATTACTCACTAGCTAAAGACCAGAGAGATCAGTGATAAGACTTTACACACCTTATTTAAAAGTTATGTGTGGTCACCATGCCATTCAAAATTATGGCTTGTAATGATATAATTTCTGTTTTATTGTTTATTCTCTGCCTTGGACATTTATTACTTGACCGACTTTTCTTTTTCTAATTTAGATTTTTTTGTGTTGGTTTTAACCCTCTTAGCATCTTCATTCCTAGAATACAGTAGTGTGGAGAATAATCAAGTAACACTAAGGTAATAATGGCTATGTGAGTGTGGAGAAATGCATATGGTGGGGTGTGTGTGTATATATATAAATATGCATATGTAGTTTGTGTATAAATTAGATTGAGGGATGCAGATATCTATAGACTAAACCTTATGAAGTTTCCAGCAGATTAAGCATTATAAATACTGGCAATTTCATTTGGTTCACCAAAATTGTAGAGATTTTTTTGTGTGTGTGATGGTCAGAGAAGTAGTAAAGCTCTAAATGATGCCAGTGTCGCTATAGGAATCTCTAGTTCTTAACCTTGTGTTACATAGAAGCATCCTTTTTCTAGTGACAGAAATAAATACAAATCATCCAAAACAGCATCATGAGAAAATTGAAATAAAGGTGAGTGAAACTTACTTTGTGATCGTGAAACTTGAGTCAGTTTTCATTCTTTCAAAGAAATTAATCAGAACTCTGGAGTTTTATTACTCTACTGTCATATAAAGTTATGTAGTTGGGCTACTAGCATACAGAGATATTTTATACATGACATCACAAATCAGGGCAGTAGGATTTAGAGTAAGGAAATGACACTGTGTAGTAGTAAATTAAAGCCAGAGGAAGAAAAGATGAGAACCAGAAATGGTGATGGAATAAAAAATTTAAAAAAAAACTTATGAATGGATTTTCATTTCTTAACATCTCTTAAAGAGATAAGATTTTGAAAATAACAATTATAACACTAGATTGTTGGGTTTATAACAGATAATTCTATGTGACAGTAAAGCAAAGGAATGGAACGTTGTCATAACATATTGAAATTAAGTTAGTATATAAATCTGGCGTAGATGCTAGGCTTAGATAAGTATTTTAATTCTGAGAGCACTTGATAAGAAAATAACTAAAAAATCCAACTAAACACCATTGTGGAAGTAATATGGTATAACAGAAAGAATCCATTTAATACAGAAGGATGAAATAACAAAGAAATAAACAACAAAACAGACATGAATCGTGGCGGGGCAGACCTCTCCTGCCTTGCCTGCTGCTCCCCTCAGCAGTGTACTTTGGTCAGTCCGCCTGTTCTGCTCCCTGCTCTGTCTCTGGTGAATCCTCTCACCCTCCCACGCCTCTGGCCTGTACCCCAGCTCTTGTATAAGAAAAAAAAAAGGACATGAATCATACCCAAAACATATGCAGCTGTAACTCAAAGTTTCAGTAATAACACTACATGTGAGTGGACTAAACTCAGTCAAAAGACAAAAAAATGTCAGGATTGATTAAAAAAACAAAATCCAAGTGTATGCTGTTTACAGTATACATACTTTAGATTCAAAGTTATGAGTGTGTTAAAATTAAAGGATGGAAAAATGCTTTGCCATGTAGTTAGCAGCTATAAGAAAAGTGCAGTGGTTATACTAATACTTGCATATAGATATTTCAAACATATGGTTAGTAGATAATTAAAAAATAATAATTTCAATACCTCCCTGTTGATGATGGAGTGCCTTTCTAGATAGAAAATCTCTCAGGATATGGAAGACTTGAAATCAACATGATCAATCAAGCAGTTTTAATATATACATCCATAGAACATATCACCTAGTTGCAGAAAACACATTTCAAGCACAAATGGAAATTCTCTAGGATAATTTTATACTGGACTACAAAACAAGCCGTTATATGTCTTAAAAATGATTGAAATGATAGAAAATATGGTCTCTGACATAAATTAAAAATCAACAACAGAAGGAAATTTAAAAAAATTCACAAATGTGTCAAAATTAAACCGTATACTTCCAAGTAACCAGTGGGTCAAGGAGGAAATCATAGCTAAATCAGAAAGTACTTTGAGATGAAGGAAAATGAAGGCACGCCATATAAAAATTTACGGAATTAAGCCAAATCAGTGTTTTAGAAGGGAATTTGAAGTGCTTATATTAAACAAGATGAAAGATTTCACATCAGTAGTCTCACCTTCTACTTTAAGAAACTAGAAAAAAGAAGGGCAAATTAAGTGCAAATACAAAGAAAAGGGAATAATAAGTTGTATACCAATGGATTAGATAGTTTAGGTGAAACTAGAAATTTCCTAGAAAGATGCAAACTATCAAAATTGAAGAAGAAATAGAAAACCTGAACATTCTTATAGCAAGTGAAAATATTGAATAATTATTTTTTTAAATCTTCCCACAAGGAAAAATTCTGTCCCAGCGGGTTTCATTAGTGAATTCTATTAAATATTGAAAGAATTAAGAACAGTCCTTCACAAACACTGTCTTACACTGTGCTTTTCAGTTTGGGAACCTGGCTCAGTAATTGTCAACCTGGAAAGCCACATACCTAGCTGCTTGGAGGAACCCTTCTAGAAGGCTTTAAACCTCTAAAACATGTATATATTTTATATTATATTCAATGAAAGGATGAGGAAGGGACTTTCACGTGAAATCAACATTTTATCCACAGATACTAATTATTGAATGTTGAGACTAGGCAAATTCTCAGAAACAGAAGGTAGACTAGTGATTTCTAGGGTCTTGAGGAAAGATAAAATGGGGAGTGACTGCTAATATATGTGGGCCTTCATTTATAGGTAATAAAAATATTCTAAAATTAGATGGTGGTAATTGATACATAAACTGACTTTGAGATCAGGATTCATGGACATATGATCCATTAAATTAGTGCTCTCAGGACAAATATCAAGTAAGGAGAGAGGGGAGGCAGAAGAGAGAATCAGTCATCCCAAATAATTGTAAAATTGAAGTCAAAGTCCCACTCTTAACTTGATCACATAGAGTTCTCTGGAGACAAAGTTACATCAGTTTTTGTCCTATTGGAAACAATGAAAATGGGTTTTCAGACACCTACACCACACAGGCATTGGCTATAGGATTATCCTGGGGACCATAAACTCACAGGCAATTGCAGCTTTTAGCAGCTCCTGTGACCAGACAGTAGTTGCCTAAAGAAGGTTATGGTTGCACCATGCCCACTCAGAAGTAGGAACCCAGCACTGAGAAAGTGTATCCTCGGGGATAAGAACAGAACACTGCATATATGAAAGTCATCTTTTTTTCTCCTCCTGTAATCACCATTAAAAATAACCTTTTTTATTCTAAGATAGGCATGATGATGGTGTCTGTGAATTAACGAAATATTTAATTGAAAAAGTATCACTTAAACATAGTCGCTCAGTTAATGGAATTTTGATTCATCACTATGTGTAGTCTAATACAAAATATGTAAAAGTAGTGATGTAATACTAAAATTAAATTTTAAAATTTAATATTCCTTGATAGAACTAATGATTCATGCTATCAAGGAATATTAAATATCATTTTAAGGAGGACATCATTGGGGAAAAATTACATACAGTAATATAATTTAATCCTGAACAGGGCAATCTGATGAATATGTTTGGGATAATAGAATAGAATGATGAGAGTTGCTTAAACATGAAAATGTTGAATATGTGTATTTTGCATAATGTTTCACTACATAGTAACTGGCAAAGAATAAAACATAATCCGTTCCTGTGGGAAAACATTGTATGTAGAACTGAGGTGAAAATCAGCTCATTTCCCAAACTATTATCAAGCCAGAGAGACGAGCTAATATGATAGATAACCGGTCCAAGACTAGAATGATCTCAATGTACTATAATGGTTGCCTAAGGTGTTGTCACGTAAGTTAAATAGGCCCAGTATAATCTAAGTGTGCTTCTTGTCTAGTAAAAATAATAACATGATTTTACAATATATTCATGAAAGTGAGTATGCAGGTTGTGGAAGATAATAGTACTCTCTGCTTGTACTTTATCTGGTGGTAGAATAGTTTTTTCAGTATTACTTACAGTTCTCGGACACATCTAAAGAAGGGCAGACGGGCCTCCCTGGTGGTGCAGTGGTTGAGTGCTGGGTTGCGAAGCTGCCTGCGGCCTCTGCAGCACCGGTTCTATCCCCGGCTGCTCCCCGGCCACCAGAGGAGGGTCCCACATGGCGCGCAGACCTCTCCTGCCGCCCGCTGCTCCCCTCAGCAGTGTACTTCGGTCCTTCTGCCTGCTCTGCTCCCCGCTCTGGTTCTGGTGAATTCTCTCACCCTCCCATGCTTCTGACTGTACCCAGTGCATGTATAAACAAAACAAACAAACAAACAAACAAATAAATAAATAAAACATGCCTCTATAAAAAAAAATAAAGAAGGGCAGACATGAAACAAATGGTCATCTAAAGAAGTGGGATTGTATGTGAAATATTGGGAGACTTTACAGTTGAAAGAATCCTTGAATGTTCTGAATGATGGGCATCTGAAGACTGTATTTAAATATTTGAAGGAATTTAATGGAGATCAGATTGTAGATTTTGTTCTACACTGCTGGACAGAATTTCTGAAATGACAGCCCATGTATATGTGAATTGGATTATCTCTAGTGTCAACCTGATAGTGTCTCCCTAGTGGTGTCATCTGAGGCTAGAAACCATTTGTCAGGGATTCTATAGAAGAATGTGAGTAAATTAGCTCTAAAATTGTCTGAATCTGTTTCTGAACTTGCATAATTACAATCTGTGTTCTGCAGTACACTTGACGATGAAGTTTCCAGTCTGCTAAAGTCTTAAAAGTGTCCATAAACCATTAAAATACGTACAGTAGGTGTTTAAGAAAAGCAAAGTAGATAGAGAAAGATGTTGAATAATTCATACCTTGATCATTAAAGCATCCAGAAGATTTAAAAAATTTATTGTCTTTACTGTATCTAAAGATTTTATTTTTTGAAAAGCCTTGTTTTCTCCTTTAGGTTTTCACTTCCAGTTACTGCAACATCAGAAAACTGCATTCTTACTATTTACCCATATATGGCAATATATATTGATAAGCAAAAAGTTGTTTTGAAAAACGGTAAGTTATGTATGACTATTGTCCCTTTAATTCTCATTGTATATGTTCTTGTTACCCAAGGCCAGCTTTTAGAAATAGTGACTTTAAAATGAACAGATGTTTATTTAACTCCTGTCATTTCCAGGTGTTGTGTTTAGCATTCAGAGCAGACTGACAGTGTATCTTAGTTCCCGAAGTTCTTAAGTGTTCATAAGAAGTTCCTAAAGGTACATAAATAAATTAGTACAAAAAAGATTGAATTAAAAGCTCTATATATGAGTCATTTGAAGTGTTGGGAGTTTGTGGATGTTACATAGGTTAATGCTGATGTTTGGGACCTGGGATAACTGACATTATGGAAGAGATGATTTTTGTGTAGAGCTTGAGAAATGATGATCTTGAACAGGATGATTTCAGAAAAGAGCAATATAGTGAATGCCTGGAAATAAAGCAGACACCCTGAACTTCCAAATATCAAATGTATTTAGAACCCATATTGGCCCTGTCACAGAGAGGGAGGCTAGACTCCCTCCAGCCATAGTCCATTCCTTTATCCTGAATCCTCTTATCTAGGGGCCTTGCTTAATCAGCTAATCTGGTTGACTCATACCCTTCTGATTTCACCTCCCGCTTAGCTGCTTTGGAGAGAGCAGGAAGGGAAGAGGTGACTATTCCTTCTCAGTGCACAAGTTCCTTCCCAAAGAAGAAAGGCAAATTCAGATCATGCATATCAGATTTATTCTTCCTAAATTTGTCAATCAGATTAACTACTTTGATTTCCTAGGGAGAGGGAGAAAAGTAGTAAAGGAAACTGGGCAGTTAGAGTAACTTAGTTCCATATCTCTAAAAAAAAAAAAGGAACAAGACTTTGTGTCATTTGTATTTGCATGATAATTGACCATAAAATCTATAGGTTAAAATAATGCATAAATATTACTATAGAAATACATGACTAGAATATTCTATTACATCTTTAGAAATATGTAAACAATCATTTATAGTACTTAGTATTTTTCATACATCTGGTGCTCTGCTAAGGGCCTTATATTTGTTATTTCATTTAGGATTTCCAACAAATCTTGTGTTTAATAATCTTATTTAATCTCACTTTACAGATTAAGAAATTGGATCATAGAAAAGTTGAACTGGTTGTTCCAGGGAATCCTAAGGAAATATTTGTGAGGCCTCAAAGCCTACACACTTAGCTAATGTGCTCTAGAGTATGATATGTTCAATAAAGGTGAAATCTTAAAATATATTAGGTGTATCTAAAAGTATGGCAGTATGATTTATTTCTTATAACTCATATGCTAAGTAAAAAGGAACTGACTTAGTTGAAGGGTACAGATGTGGCTTTGTACCCATTAGGAACCTTTTATCATTTGACAGTAAGTTAAAAAGACACTCCCTAATGCATCCACAGTGAATCATTCTTCATTGACTTCCCCTAAATTCACTTCTATGAAGTCTATGGTGGTGTAGCATTCCTGGAGAAATGCACACCTTCTGGATCTCTGGCAAATTCTGGCTGGATTTGTACTGAATGATTGAAAGAAACATATATAACAGCTTATTTGCATGTATTATTGCTTATATGATCCTTACAGCAATCTCATGAGCTCAGGATCTTTGGACTTTATTTTATGGAGGAGCCAGGTTTTCAAATTACATCTTTCTGTTTGCACAGGCCTTGCTTTTCTGACAGAATTACATTATAAATGTATTCATATATGTATATACATACTCATATACATACATACACACATGTGGATGGACAGGTAGGTAGGTAGGTAGGTAGATAGATAGATAACTGGCCTGAATTCCATCTACTGGCTTTTTTTGGTCAGCATTGTCCTTGGGTTCATATTATCAATGTGGCAAACTCTAGTGTATATGCAGCAACTTAACTGGAATAGAGATTGAAAACTGTGTAAAATGATATCAGCTCATAAACAAGCACTGATTTCATTTCAGGAAATGTCAGAAGAATTATAATTATAATCTTATATTCAATTTTAACACATCATGTAATTCCAAAAATTTTGGCATAATTACATTGAAAATGTTTTAATGTCTTAAGTGATTTGCTTCAAAAACCTAAGAGGAGTAGTTTATGAGATACCTAACAGATGCTGCAGATATTTAACTAAAATATTAAATATCTTGCAGAACCCTTGTGAATTTTCTGTGACATTCAGGCACCCTTGCTGCACACTTTGGGAATTGCAGAACTGGGGATTTAACTCCATCATGTAGTTGGATTCATTGTTTTCTAACTTAGAAAGAGCTGGGCACAGATAAATATGTAAATTTAATATTTACAATTAACTATTCAAATATTCCAATAATTAAATTTTAGAGATCATCCAAGACTCTTAATCTGATCCTGTCTATGCTGCAATCTTAAATTAATGCATGATCCTTTCTCTGGATAATGGGTAATATAGAAAATTTTCCTTTTTATTGAATTTTATATTCTTTAAACTTTCTGTGATTCAAAAATATTTCATTGAAGTGCTGCACTTGGATGGAAAGTCATTGTGAATCTGATGCCAGTATTTTGTTTCTATAAATTTCAGCTAAGCTTTAATTATATTTATTAAGTAAAGATAAAGCATTGTCAAGATCTTTTAGACATGTAATTGAAAATGAAAGGGTCCATTTGGGGGAATGTTTTCACATACATTATGGCAAGAAGAAAATTTAATAGTTTTCCTTATTGAAATTCCTCTGCTTTTAAAGCTATTTCTGACAGGTATTTGAAAATAAATGTATTTCTTTTACAATGCAGTAAATTGACTCCAAATTTCTTTGAGAGCATAGAATAATTTGTGGAAAAAATAATTTCATCTACATACAAATAACAATAGATAACAGAATATTTTACTCCTGGCCAAG
The DNA here is from genome assembly GCF_014898055.3 of Talpa occidentalis. NCBI lineage: Eukaryota > Metazoa > Chordata > Mammalia > Eulipotyphla > Talpidae > Talpa > Talpa occidentalis. The sequence continues at coordinate 66,881,137 of NW_023601543.1, read as the reverse complement.
TAACCATTTTTTACAAACATATGTGAATTTTAGGAATGGAAATATTATATGAAAGGTTGAAATCGGGCAGAAGTGGAAAGTCAAAGAGAGAAGGCAAAACCATGAAAAAGGAGGAGAAAAATAAGCAATTCATTTCACTTGAAGAAGGATCAAAGACCTATAACTTCTTTGAGAAGGTGATAAGTGCAGTTCAGGTCTGGTTCAGTCTCTTCGGCTGGCCTGATGGACCCCATTCTCTTATTATTCCGGAGACTATAAGAAGGTGACAGCTATATGTTTCTCTTTATCCCCTGCTTTGTGTTGTGTAACAATCTATTTATTGTCGTTGTTTTACCTGAAACCCAATATTTTTATTATAAATTTTATTTTTATATTCCTCATGCAATTGTGACCCCCATATTTTGACCCCAATCCCTCCCCTCCCCCCACCCTCCATAGAGTGTCTCTGGTTCATAGTTGTTTGTTGATTTTGATTTTTACTTTCTTATAGTATTCTTTTTTCCTGGTCCCTTATTTAGTTTTCTAGAAAACTTAAATAAGGGACCAGGAAAAAGAATAACTGAAACCCAATATCAAATAATTTTTTCTGAACTGATAAATTGTGAGGGGTCTAGTAAGAAAAACAAAATTATGTGACGATAAGAGGTTTCATGAAAGAGGATTTCTTTTAAATATCTGATAATTTTAGGCAAGAACTGAAAATCTCTGAACAGAAGTTGTTTCTTCTGTGAAATGAGAAAGGGAAAGCTATGGGTAGGAAAGCCCTTTTAAATTTGAAAAAATTGGAAATTCCAAAATTATACATAAATAAAACATTGACCATAAATCTACAATATAGTCAGGTATAGGGGGACACCATTTCTTTGACACAGTCTCCTCTTTGACAATGCTCCTTCTTGAGTTGTTTGGTTGCTCAGCTGTCAAGTAGTTAAACTGCATTGATTCTGTCAATTCACTTAATATGTTAATGTAAACAGGAATTTTGGCACTTCCCATATTGTAATATTGCTAGTAGAGTGGTTCTCAGAGCTTTTCTACCACCTAGCTCAGCATTGGGATACCTTGCTGGCACCCTAGGGGTGAGTACTGATCTCTGTAGCTAATCAGCTCTACTCTCATTTTTTGCATCTATTTTCAAGAGCAAGCTAGGTTAAGCTAAGTCTATAGTTTTCCTGCAAGTCATTTCTTTCAATTTTCTGAATAGGACAAAACCAGCTTCATTAGATAATGTTCTACCTTTGAGACTAGGGACAATTACTGCAGAAGATTCCTGAAAATTTATAGACTTGATCATAAAATCATCTGATTCCAAGAATTTCATTAGAGAAGTTATTGTTATAACTTTTCAATTTCCTGCTTTGGTGTTCTACCATTTTTTTTTTTTACCTATTTTGAGTAAACTTTAATGCATTATTTTCATTTTGGGGGAAAATCATCAAGCATTCAAATTCACTACTCAACAATTGTGACTAGAAGTGTTACTGTTTTTGTCCTTATAGACTCCTCATTTATAACTTTATTATTTCTTTTTTTTAAGATTTTATTTATTTATACAAGCACTGGGTACAGTCAGAAGCTCGGGAGGGTGAGAGAATGCACCAGAGCCAGAACAGGGAGCAGAGCAGGCAGAAGGACCGAAGCACACTGCTGAGGGGAGCAGTGGGCATGGCAGGAGAGGTCTGCGGGCCATGTGGGACCCTCGCCAGTGGTCAGGGCTGGAACCGGCGCTACAGAGGCTGCGGGCAGCTTCACAACCCAGCGCTCAACCGCTGTGCCACCGGGGAGGCCCAACTTTATTATTTCTTGATTATAGATATTAGCAGTTTACTTATCATATGATAAGTAACGTCTTGGATTAGTTTTTCATTTCTGTATTTATTTTATCATTTTTTTAGTCCATTAAAAAATTAACATCCATCACAAATGGTGCAGGAGGTGTCAGGAAATAGAGATTGCATTGTTTTATTTAGAGAATGGAAAAAATATATGAGACAGTAGTAGGTCTTTGCATTTTTATCTTTAAAATTAGAGTCCCTACTCATGAGGCTGATGTGCAGGATGTGCCCTTCTTAATATTAAAATACAGCTGGAAGGGATTATGCTCAATGAAATAAGTCAGAAGGAAAGAGAAAAATATCAGATGGTTTCACTTATAGGAGGAATATAGGGGAACCAAATAAGGGATCAGAGAAAAAAAGACAATGAAAAACACAACAAAACAAAAACAACTATAAATCAGAGACATTCTGCAGGGGATGGGGAGGGGGGGGTTTAAAACGAGGGTGGGAAGCGTGCAAGGGACTATAGTGATGGTGCACGGGTGAATTGGTGGTGGGAATTCTGTAAGGACTATACCTGATAGGAGAAAGCAAACATTGTACAAAAATGAACAATGATGTAAAATATATATATAATAAATTATTATAAATGTAAATCTTGAGTAAATATATATACTTATGCCATTGTATCTTCATGTGTGGTGAATGTTTGAAATCTGTCTTGAAGGTTATTGTAGGCATTATTTTTTTTTAAAGATTTATTTATTTATGCATATAAGAGCTGAGATACAGGCCAGAGATGTGAGATGTGGGGAGAGGATTCACCAGAGACAGAGCAGGGAACAGAACAGACTGACTGAAACACACTGCTGAGGGGAGCAGGGGCGAGGCAGGAGAGGTCAGCTGCGCCATGTGGGTTGCTCCCTGGCCATGTGGGTTGCTCCCTGGCCGGCTGGGGATAGAGGCTGCAGATTGTTTCATAGCACAGTGATTAACCCCTTGCGCCACCAGGGAGGCCCCTATTGTAGGCATTATTAACTCCAATTTATGGTATCCAAAATTGAGATCAATGGGTTTAGGTAACTTGTCATACACAGATAGTAGGAAGTAATCCCTGCACTGTTTCTCCAGAACACTTATATGTTCTAATCATAACCCAGTATTTCAGACTTGACAGTTGCAATATTAGTTAATGATGTTTGAAGCAAGATATTGGAAAACCCTTGGGTTATTTAGAAAATCTAACAAATGCTAGCTGAATAGAGTGAATTTTGTCATTTCTTTCTTATTTGATTTTAAATGGAATTTTATGTAGTCATTGAATATGTTTCTTTTTCCCATAGCATTTTGAGATTAAAAAAATCTTAAAATTATTTCTTTTAGAGATGTGTATAAAATACAATTCTGTTCAACCTCATCACCCAAAAAATGTTACAGAGAGAATGACTTTACCAAATATAATAAAACCATTTATGATGTAATCCTTCACTTGAGTGGAAAAATGCTACCTGGAGTTAACTCAAGTCAGTCTTTACCTCTGGACTGCACTGAAAGAGTGATTCAGCTTCATTTTCAGCATTCTTCACTTCTTGAGTTTCTCACGTAAGTGCATGGATTTGTTAATTTAAACATGTAATTATGGGTTGGTTAAATAGATAAGTAGATGGATAGGTGGAAAAATAGATAGACTTTATTATTACTTGTCTTTTTATAAAACATTTACTAAGTTTCCACTATATACATAACCCTGTAATCTATACCTTGGAAAACAAAAAATAAGCTTTTTGTGACCTGTTGAATTTATAATCTAAGATGATCATTCTCAAACTTTACCAATGCATCCAAATTACTGGAATGGCATGCTATACAGATTTCTGACCCTTTTTCACAGAGTTTATAATGCTAGTTGCCTTTATAAAAAAATTCTAGTGATACAATGCATTTGGTCTGTGAGTTCATTTTGACAGCCTGCATAAGGTAAATATGTAAATACATTGAACAAAAAATGGATGAAACCAATATTTATTCCTCAGATTACTATTAATATAATCTCAGGTATGAATACTTGAGTTTCAGTCTGCACGGTTAGAAATCTCTTAGTACTGAAATAATGGGCAGATGAAATTTCCATAAATGATTGATAGAAAATATAGGGAAAATGTTTATAATCATAATATCTGTGTCATTCCGCAGAGATTAAATGGCAACTGGCCAAGAAATAAGAAATGTCCATTAAAAGTCTGAGGGGTGTGTTGGTGAATTTATAGCATTTCTTTTTCTACATTTGTAGTATCTTTGTCCCCAGGAGTCCCCCACATCTGTAGGCAGTGTTGTTATTCCATCTTCCATGCTCCTGTACCACTAAAATAACATGTTACTTGCTGTTATGTAGTGAATATATTTTGAAATACATTACTATGTTTTTACATTTTGTTTCTTTGTGTATGGAATCTATTCCATAGTTAGCCAAAGATATTCACCTACCTCAGCAGGGTGGAGACAGATGCTTGTAAGGGAAATATTTGGTGTTTAGGTTTTTTTTTTTTTTTTTTTTTGGTTTCTGAGTAGGATTTTTCATTCTCTAACAAAACTATGCTACTCTGCTCTTAAAAATTAGACATGTATGGAACAAAGTATTTTTTTCTTCCTTATTCTCTCACTATCATGGCAGTCAAAACTGACTAGACTTTCTTGTGATCTTGAAGTTTATCCACAAGTTTCAAAGTCCCTGGAGAGACTGAATTAAGACCCACACAATCTCCTATGCTGTGTTGGTCAATGGGAGGGACTCCTCTAAAGAGGCAGAGCATAGGAGCTGGCTGGCTCTGAAGTCACAATGTGAATGACAAATATATGACAAATGGACAGTGAATGAGTCAGTTTGAAGGACTTCTTGGTTCTTCATGGTGCTAAGAGGAGAGATAGAAGAGCCCACCTCAGTAGCAGATGCCCAGTTGGCAACTAGACTTTCAGACTGAGAGGGGGCGTTGCTGGAGACTGAGGATCCAGAAATGTGGTTATAGATCTGCATGTCTCTTTTTTTATGTTATTCATTATTTAGTGTACCCCACTAATTTGTGAGCATTTTGGAGACAATAAGCAGCTCTAAAATACAGGGTACCAGGGAATGGTGCCACTGTTCACTAAAGATTTATTTGTTAGCATTTTTCCTTTCATAGAACTTTGCTTTTTGAACTTGTGTGGTGAAAGGAATAAAACTTTGAAGTCCTGTCTCAGGAAAGTCATATAAGAATGAGGAAAACCATGAAATAAAAAAGTTCGTGGTAAAAAAAGAAAAGGTAATGGATTTGCATTTCAGGAGAAAAGGTGTAATGAGTGAGAGAAGTTGGAGAAAGATAGGTTTTGCACTATGCATATTATACATAGGATTTTATTTATAATGTTAAACTATTGATAGTTATTTTGTACACTGGGACCCCCAAAATGGATCCACCCCAGTGGCTTACCTATGTCACAAATCTAAACCCAAGTCAGCCTATACTTGAGAAACACCTGTTATGTAACCTGACATGGATTGTTTTCCCTTGAATAAAGGACATTACACTTGTTACTAAATGATTTTATGTTTGTCATTTGACTCTATGAACTCTTAAAAATGACTTTAATTATTAAGGCATTCATTGCATCTTACCCATATGAGTTTGCTAGGATTACCATAACAAACTGCCAGAGACTGGAAAGCTTACAAAACTAGAAATTTATTTTTTCACAGTTCTGGAGGCCAAAAGTGCAAGAATAAGATGTTGACCGATGGGGTTTCCTCTGTGGCCTCTCTGCTTGATTTGCAGGTGGCTGCCTTTTCTGTGCCCTGCCTTGGTCTTTCCTCAGTGTACACACATCCCTGGTGTCTCTCTACAGATTTCATCTTCTTACAAAGACCTTAGTCAGATTGTGTTTGGGTCCACCCTCAGGGTCTCATTTTACCTTAATAATTTACCTTAAAGTTTAAAGGCTTAACTCTAAATGCAGTCACAGTCTGAAGGGCTGAGAGTTCATATTTCAGCATGACTATTGGGGGGACACAATTCAGCTCATGATAAAGCTTTCTATCTTCTATTGTAAGGGACCAGGAAAAAGACTAATTATAATGAAGAAGAAATCAAAATCAACAAGCAACTATAAACCAGAGACACACTACAGGGGCCGTGGGTAGGGGGAGAAGGGAGTAGGATCAAAACAAGAGGGGTGGGAATTGTATGGGGATTATAACCAAGATGAAAATGCATACATTGTGCAAAAATGAAAAAGTGATGTAAAAATATATAAAATTAAATTTTAAAAAAGTAATAAAAGTGTTGTTTAATTGGTTGTTATATTTCACAATAAATTTAGTGTTGCTATGTTTGAAATGACGTGCTTAGTATTTCTTGTCATTTCTGCCTCTTATAGGTATAATTTGTCCCTCTTCAAATTCACACGATGAAGCTTAACCCCCAATGTGACTGTATTTGGAGATAGCGTCTTTAATGATATAGTTATGGTTAATGGCATCACAAAGATGGGCCCTTAATCTGAAAGGCAGGTAGAGAGATTTCTCCACAAAACAAGTTTTCTGGCACCTCCTTCTTGGACTTCTTGCCTGCAGAACTCTGAGAAAATAAGTTTCTGTTGCTTAAGCTATCCAGCCTGTGGTATTCTGTTAGGACAACCCCAGCAGACTAATACAAATACTAATATCCTTTGATAAAATTTCATTTGTTCATAACAATCTTTTTTTTAAGATGTAATTAATTTTCATGGAAAGAATTTTCTACAGCTTTCAATTTCCATAATATAAAAGTAAACAGAAGTAGAATACCCTGTACCCTATACTTGAAACTGTAATGTAGTGAGATATCATATAAAACGACCATAACTCTTATTTTCTAATCCCATTGACTTTTACATCAATTGTTCATTTATCAAAATAATTGCACTTAAAAAAGCCAACTTCCCTTTGTTAGTACATTTAATTCCATTTGTGATTTCATTTCTTTTATCTTTAAAACCTTACATCCTTTGGAAGCTCGCTTGCCCTTCTGTGACTGTACAGGTGCCTCTCTTTTCATTTCTGTAAGTAAAAAAACCCCTTAAACACTTCTTACCTACATGTGACCATTATGGAATTTTTTAATGAAATTGCATCTAAGAGTGAAAATATTTCTTTTTTATTAAATTTTCAGTCATGTACATATCTATATAATTTGGGGGATATATTTTCACACTTCCATAGGTGTACATACTTTACTCACCTACCACCAAAATTTCTGTGCCAGTGAGCTATCCCATGCATACCCCTACCACCTCCTCCTCCCTCTCCCCTATTCTCCCTGGTAACCAGTATATTTTTCATTGTCTAAGAATTATTTTTGCTGCGCTTTGCCAGTATGTGTTCTTTCACAAGTAAGTGAAACCATCTGACATCTGTCTTTCACTTTCTGACTGATTTCATTTAGGATAAGTCACCTTAAGATCCATCCATTTTGTCCTAAAAGGCACTATTTCATCTTTTTTTAATAGCTGAGTGGTATTCTATTGAGTAGATAGTCTACAATTTCTTTGCCAGTCACCTGTTGGTGAGCACTTACGTTGATTACATGACCTGGCTATCGTGGGTAATGTTGCTGTGAACATAGGAGGGCAAAAATATTTTTGTATTAGAGTTTTCATAGAGAATGAAAATATTTCAAAGCACCCATCTAAGAAGTGATTGTGGAAGAGTGCTGTCAAGTGGGGGTAGGAGGAGCATGGCTTTTGAGTTAAGTAAATGCAGGCTTAAATTCTAGTATAAACTCCTATGACAGTGCAAATCACTCACTGTTTAAGCTCCAATTTCAGAATTGGCTGCAGAATTGAGGTTGATAATTCCCAAACCCATTTGGTTGTAAGAATTAGCAATAATAAAATGTGCACTGTAAGATATTTAGTACGTGTGATTCAACATTCATATGCTGAAATGTTGGCCTAAATTATTTCACCTTGGTAACTATTAGTGACATTCTGAAAACTGACTCATATCATTATCACTGAATTAGAATATTTTAAAAATCTGTTCTGTTAGTGATAAATGCTTTGTTGGCATAAGGATGTCAGAAAATCAATATTTATCAAGGATGTCTTTATATTAGATAAATTAGAATTTTACTCAAATTTTTATGCATTTAAAATAGAAAGCACATGACTACTCTTAATTTGCCACTTTTTATTCTTGGTCCTTGATGATTAATTCAGTAAAGTAAACACTCTCATTCAATAAGGCAAAAATTCTAATGCCATTCTGTATTAAAAATCTGTAACAAAATCATTCTATATTTAAAATCTAATGCAATGTTAACTATGAACTAAATAAGGATGTTTGGACACTGAAATAATTGTGCACTATAGAAGTCAACTTTCTCATTACACTCTATGATATGTTGTTGTTGTTGTATTTTTGTTGCCACACTTCCCAGTAGCTTTAATATTACATGGGTGTTTTCTGTTTTGACATTTCATGGTGTGAGAATGCAGGCATGGAAGAATGATTTTGGCATTAAAGCCAAGGCATTCAAATTTATTGCTATTTTATCAGCAAATACATGCCTATCAGGATATGTTGGCTGTGATAAAATTGCTCAACATTTAGAGAATGGCAGTATGGTTAATAAAATTGGATCATTAATCCATGTTACACACATAGGTTTCATCATGGAAATATTCAATAAATGTATTACCTTCAAAAATTATCATAACTGTTTTTCCTCATTTAAATTTAATGAGAATAAGTAAGGACTTTTGTATAACTGGAATTCTATCTATTTTGTGCAATAAATGAGACATTCCCTAATTTTTGGAGATTAAGTTTATACTTTTATAAATTAGTACATCTAATTTCATTTTTTTCTACTCAGAAGAAATATTTCAATAGAAAAGCCAGCATGTGAAATTGTAACAAATCAATTATGAAAGTCAACTCTTATGAAACTACTCACCAGACAGAAAATCTATTGACAGGACATAATTGTAAATACTATCTCAGGAACTCATGAAGTTAGCCTTTGAGATAGATTCAAAATGAAAAGAATGAAACTTTTGGGCAAAGAGCCTAAAAACTGTGACCAGGTCAGAATCTCTCACTGATTCTAGGTCTGGTCACTGGCTGTTGCAAATGCAAGCACAGGGGCCTTTGGTACTGCCAATGGAAATAATTTATTTTAACCAACAGGATGGAGAACTAGCAGGTGTAAGGTGGAATTGCAGCCACAAGAACCGGCAGGGTGCAGCAGAGGTCTGACAATGCTGAGGTTGGGGCTCCCCCCTTCCCCACCCCCACTCTGGAAGGGTGGGGAAGGCTTGTAAGGGCAGCTGCCTTTCATAACAGCTCTGACAAAACAGAGATCAAGTCCATATGCATCATTCCCTTTTAAAGACTCAAAGGATAGCTCAGCTCCGCCTCCTTCAAGCAGCTGCCTTGGCTCAGGATATCAGGGTGGAATTAGGGCCTCGACAGTGTGTAGACATTTTGCTGTCCATTTTGGGTGGTGTGTGGACATCAGGAGGAGGAGTTTGCTCCTCAACTGCGCCAGATCACTCCATTGAAACAAATCTCATACAGGAGTGGAAAAATAATTTTCCCCTTAACCCTTAATATAAGTGATTCCATTTTGACTTATTTTTATTTTTTTAAAGATTTATTTATTCATACAAGAGCTGGGGTACAGGCCTGAGGTGTAGGGGGTGAGAGGACTCACCAGAGACAGTGGGGAGCAGAACAGGCAGATTGACTGAAATACACTGCTGAGGGGAGCAGTGGGCGAGACAGGAGAGGTCTGCTGTGCCATGTGGGTCACCTCCTTGGTTGGGAATTGAACTCCTGCTGCAGTGGATGGTAATAGCTTCATAGTGCTGCGTCTTAGCCCCTTGTACCACCAGGGAGGCCCCTTGACTTGTTTTTCACAATGCAAAAATGTATTCTTCAGGTTCAGTTCTTACTGAGGACCTACTTCATGTTCAGCACTGTGGAATACTTAAGTGAGCACACTCACTTCCCAGGAAGCTCTTAGCTTAATGATACCCTGATCATTTTCCTTAGCATTTGATAGACTTGATAATTTCCTCCTGAGATCCTGTATAGTTTCAAATGCCAAGAAGTTTTCTAGTTTCTTCATAGATCTCTAAGCTGTCTGTTTCACTCTCTAGGATTTTAACTTAATGGGACCTCATCTCATTGAGTTCTGAGTTTTACACAGGATTTACTTTGGCTACTATTGCTAAGGAGTGGTGTATTATTAACATTAGATTTTACTTAAAGTTACAGTAATTCCAATGTAATGAAGATTCATTCATAGATGTGATACAGACAGGAAATGTGTGAAAATCAAAGAGAAGTTATGATTTTTTTAAAAGATTTATTTATGCATGCAAGAACTGGGGTATAGACCAGAGGTATGGGGGTAGTTGAGAGGATTTACCAGAGAGAGTGGGGAGCAGAACAGGCAAATCTACTGAAATACACTGCTGAGAGGACCAGCAGGTGAGACAGGAGGAGTCTGCTGTGCCATGTGGGTTGCTCCCTGGCCTGCTGGGGATGGAACTTGTGCTCTGTGGCTGGAGATAGCTTGATAGCTCTGTGTCTTTAACCCCTGTGCCACCAGGTAGGCCCAGGAGTTAAGATATTTAACTTCCAAACAGAGGAGTTTTTTATATGCAAAGTGATTTCTTCCACTGGTTTCCACTGCCTTGGGGCCAAGTCAAACTTAACAGCTATAGAACTGTGCTCACTGCTTATACTTCCACAGGGATTCCCCTCCTTATTTCTCTCTTATTTGTCTCTGCTATCATCAAAATTTGAGCTTTCAGAATCATCTTAAGTATCCTTTTTCCTTTTTATTTGTCTTACTCACCAGTAGTTACAGGACTTTAAACTGAAGAGGAAGTCTCCAGAGTTGAACACTAGATTCGGTATCCTCTGTTAAATGCTGTGATGATTAGTGTTCTCTGCTCCCAAAATGAGTTCTAGATCTAAACATCTGAACTATTACAGAACCTCCAAGATGTGTGGGTCCAGAGAACCTCTAGGAGAAAGACTTCACCAGAGAGTGTTTCAAGTGAACAGGCAATGCTTTACTAGAGACTCATGTACCAGGGAACCAGTGCCCAAAAGGAGAATTTTAACCTGGCTCCAAGAGGGGAGTTAGGAGGAAGTGTTTAAAGGGTAGATCCATGAAGTGGGGCAGAGGAGAGCGACATTTGTTCTGGATTGGGCTACCCCCAGGCATGCATATATGGGTTCCATTCCAACTGCACTTGGAGTGCTCTCAGCTTTCTCCCAGAAAACTGAGGCAATCATTAGTCTGGATCTAACACGTTTGTCTAGCCTAGTGCCTTTGGTCAGTCTGTAACAGGGTAGTCCCCAGGAAAGGGGGAGGGTCTGGTGGGCTGAAATGTTTGGACAGTATGTTGGGATAAGGCCCTACAGTCTGTGACTTAGTCTCCCTGTTCCAACAGGTTCTTGAGAAACTCAGTCTAACTCAGCCAGTAGTTTGATTCCCTCATTCAAATAGGACATTGGACAACTATTATATTATCAGCTCACAATTTATTTTACCTAGGCTGTCTCAAAAACCACTACTCAGAAGCACTTTCTGCCGAAACTGTATTGGCTCTGTAGAATAGTTTAATATGAATTATATGTATGAAGACATTAGGTTAAAATACTTCAAGTGGAGACTCTGCACCTGAAACAGAGAGCCTGAAACAGAGAGCAAGACAAGGGCACTGGTGGAGGTGCAAATGAGTCATGGCAGCTCCCAAACTCCACCCTCTAGCAACCAGGCTTTTCTTTCTACTTACTGGACTGAACTATCCCTGATAGAGTGATCCAAGGAGCAGAAAAACTGTTCTGGATTGGGTTTGAACCCAAGAGGCTGGGTTCTTCTAGTTAAGATAAAGAGCTGTGAGTGTTTACTAGTGAAAATGGCATGATCTGCATTAACATCCAACAACATGAAGACATGAAAAGTGGCACATGGAAATGTATACACAGAAATGGAAATCTATAATTCTTTAAAAGTAGGAAAGCATTCTTCCAAAATGGGTACATTCTCAATTTTCAAGTTTGAAAATCTCCAATTAAAAGACTATGCCACCGGGATCACATTATAGGCTTTGGTTATATATATTTGTTCTAAGAGTATGCTCAACAGTGGCCATGAGTGACTTTGTTGTGCTATTAGTCTTTCCATGCAACTGGAACAAGTTGAATTTCATCATGTCGATAAATTGGATTGTCATGATACCTTTTAATTGCTTCAGTGACATGGTTGTTGATCCCAGCTTTGTTTCTCTTGGGGTAAAAAAAAACTATAACGTTCTCAGAATATTTAATATTAAAACTTTTGAAAAGTCTGCCAAGCATACAGGGACCCATTGTCACATCACTACATAAGTGTAAGGGATGTATTATGAGAGCCTCAAATTTGCCTCCCAAGGATGGGGACTTGGGCAATATTTAAGGAGTTGGGGAAAAAAATGACAGTGTCAGAAAAATGTAACTTGATAGAGTCTGAGTGGTTGCCTTTTGCTGCCTTGCTGTAACTTGAATGTGGGTCCAGAATCACAACAAAACTGGGTATCCCTTGCTGCCTAATGCTGTTGCTTTAAGAGTGAGTCAGGTATTTTAGTTCTGTTTCCCAGGGCTGTTTTTTGGGTCAGCCAATGAGAAAGTGAACAGTCTTCTGAGCCTTTACTCTGAAAACACAACTGTCAATTTAAAAAAAATTCTGCTTTTCCATTTAAATAGGTAGTGGTATTTTGGTCCCATTAGTTCACTCTTACAAGCTTGTCCTGCTTTTCTTGCAAGATAAGCAGAAACAGGGAAGACCATCATGGTTTCAAGGGTAGGTGTGATTGTAAGTAGATAGTAAGTTCTTTCTCCTTAATCAGTTCTCAAAAGGAATCAAAAATTGTATAAATCTTAAACTTGAAAATTAAAAATTGAAAAAACAATATGCCATTAAATTAATTGAATTTCAAATGCAAGTGATGTATGTATATTATACTATAATCATTTGGATTTCTTTTTAATTTTAGTGCTCAAGGAGCATGTATTTCTCATGTACTGCCAGAATTTCTGCTTGAACCAGAAGATTATAAGAAGTGGATTGAAATTACAGTAAGGGGATATAATTTTTAGTAACAGTTTACATAGTAATATTAAATTACTGGTATTCTTTCATAGAAGATTCCATTTTCTTTTTATTTATATAATACTTGACAATATTTTTACAATATTCTATTTAAATTTTATACTATTTTGCTTATTATACTATTTTGCTTATTTAATTTATATGAGACACAAAGAATTTTCCACAAATCAGATCCTTGCCATATCTGATTATATTAAATTCACTGAGTAGAGGAAGCAGTAGTAATCAAAACAAAGCAAAGATAGAAACAAAGAAAAGTTCTTAATTATTTTCTTTTGTTTCGAATTTTAGAATGCTTGATTTTTTATTTACAAAATATTCTAAATATTTTGACCAGCCTTGGGCTGGGGGGTCTGGGGGGATGGACGGGGTGGGGTGTGTGTGTGTGTGTGTGTATTTGCATGAAAAACCTTTGCAAAAAAAAATCCTATGCAAAATGTTCTTATGATGGGTGCATATGCAGTATCTTCTCCTGAAATAACTTTTTAGAATCTGTACTTTCCAGAGAAAAAACTAGTTAATTTCCCTACCACTTGCCAGTCCCTTTTTCTGTGTTAGAGAAGAATAGAGAAATTAAGGAAGGTATGCAGTTTTTTTTTTTTTCAACGTATACAATTCTGTTTATGGAAAACTATTGAGAAGGGGAATTGATTTGAGAAAGCTACAAGTTTCATGGAAATTAGTTTTGATGCTCTTATCTTCACTGCCACAGGACATAGGAGGTGACCCCGGGCCCTGTTCTTTGTTGTTGTTGCAGTCATTGTAATTTGTATTGAGGCAGTGTTGGTTTACAACACTGTATAGGATTTAGAGGTAAAGGTTCACACCTCTTCAGATGTGTGTCATCATCATCATATCACACCCACCACCAAAGCACCCATAGTCCTCTACCATAGCCCATTGACCCATTGCTCCCCCCCCCCCCGCCACCCTTCTAGCAGTCTCACTTCTGCAGTCAGATTTCTACAGTTTGTTTGGTTTGATTTTATCTGTTCCTTTGTTTTGTTTCTCTATATTCCACATATGAGTGAAATCATCTGATATTTGTCTTTCTCCTTCTGAATTATTTCAGTTAACATGATCCCCTTCTGTTCCATCCACATTGTCACAAATGGCAAAATTTTATCTTTTTTTAATAGCTGAGCAGTATTCTACTGCATATTTGTGTGTGTGTGTGAATATGTACATACCGCATCATCTTTATCTACTCATCTTATTGGGCACTTAAACTGTTTCCATATCTTGGCTTTGCAAATAGAGCTGAATGAACATAGGAGTATATACATTCCTTCAAATTAGTGTTTTTCATTTTCCAGGAAGGTGCCTGAGAGAGTAGAAATGCTTGATAATATGGTAGATCTTGTTTTAATATTTTTAAAGATTTATTTTTATTTGTTTATGCATACAAGAACTGGGGTGTGGGTGGTGAGAGAATTCACTAGAGACAGAGTGAGGAGCAGAACAGGAGGATCTACTAAAATACACTGCTGAGGGGAACAGCTGGCGAGACAGGAGAGATCTGCTGCCCAGTGATAGCTTCATAGCCCTGAGACTTTAACCCCTGTGCCACCAGGAAGGCCCTCTTTCTAATATTTTGAGAAACCTCCGTAATATTTTCCTGTTATTTCGCATGCTGACAAGTTCCTGGGGCTTAATCCAATAGGTGTGGTTCTTTTTGCAATTTAGAGTTCAGAATAACTTTGCATCTCCTTCTGACATTTCTGCCACAGAGTGAACTACTAGGTGCATTGAATAAATAAATCTATCATCTCTGTAAGGGATTCTGTGTTCCAGAAAGTTATCAGTGTTGACAGCTTCTATTTCTGTCACATGGGAAGTTAGAGTTCTTGATGAATGTATAAAAAGGGCATGCAATGGATTTATGAAAAGGAAATAAAAACTTCAATGCTAACTTAGTAGTTAAAACTTTGAGCTTAAATTTGCCTTGCATTTTAATTAATGTTATAATATTTTATGTTTTTAAAGTCTTCCAGTAATACCTCACCCGGGAGTTCTAATATACCTCTAAAAAAACATTCTCTTGTCCTTGATATGACTAAGTTTGAAGACTGGAGTAAACGAGCATGGACAGATGTATTCCTTCAGATATACAAGGTAATATTTGCATTCTTCTTCACTGCCTTTTTTTTTTTCTTACAGGAATAGTGTATTAATTAAGATATAAGCAATACTGTAAAAGATTAGAAAACAGTAGCCTAAATAAGATGAAATTTTTATTTCTCAGGGGACTCTCATGAAGTAAGTGGTTACAGTGGAATGTCTTCCATTCTCAGTATTAGACTTTCATCCATGGATCAGTTTCTCAGATGCAAGAGCATAGACAGGAATAGTAGACAACAAGTAAATGCTTTTTAAGACTATCAAATGAAAAATACATCATTTGCATTTTCTATTCTGTTGGGTAGAATTTTGTCATATAAGTGCACTGAGCTGCAAGGAAAGTTGTGAAATGTAGTTTCCACAATAGAGAGCTGTGGGAGTACTCAGTGACTATAAAGAAAGATTAAAAAATGCATGTTGGTGGAAATTACCGTCTCTACTTCTGATTCATAGTAACTCCTGCTCTGAATGTTTTTACAAGCTTTGTGAATTTGCCCACCAAAGCTCTTACATGATCGTACACATGTTTTTACCACCATCAGTTGTAACACATGCGAGTAGATTCCATCCCAGATTGTACTGAATTAGTGTTTTCTAAATTTTGAAAATATTTTTGCCTGCAGTGGTTAGTTATTCCTGGCAGACTCTGCAAATAGGCTAATACTTCAGTCACTTCCCAACTCAGGCTTGAAGCATTAATTCCTCAAAGTCATTTGAGAAGTATCAGGAACACTGGATTCATCAAGAGCCAAACAAAACCACTTCAAGTCATTGAGCTCATTTTTTATTAAGCTCAATATTATGTTGCTCCCAGTATCCTTAACTTTTAGAACAGCTCTTCTCACCAAAAGGTCAATAGTCTTGAATTTATTTTCTCTGGACACATTTTTTGGTTGTTGCAATAATATGCAACTAAACTACCATCTGTAAATCAATCTCCTTGCTCGGTTAAGATATGAGTCACTTGGAAATATAATTTGGTTGCTTTGTTTTTATTTTTATTTTTTGTGAAGAAATTCTGTTATGTGATGAGAATAATGCCTGTGTCAAATGAATGCTGTATCTGGTGATGTAAAATACACAATACACACAGCTTTCTCAAGACAGAGTCATCATGCACTGTCTTCCATTACACAGGTGATCGATTCACTTTGAAGGCATGTTATCACCCACATTTTTTTTTTGGTAAAGATTTATTTATTTATTTATTTAGACAAGCACTGGGTACAGTCAGAAGCACAGGAGGGTGAGAGAATTCACCAGAGCGGGGAACAGAACAGGCAGACTGACTGAAATACACTGCTGAGGGGAGCAGCGGACGCAGCAGGAGAGGTCTGCGTGGCATGTGGGACTGTCACCGGTGGCCGGGGATTGAACTGGCGCTGCAGAGGCTGTGGGCAGCTTCGCAGCCCAATGTTCAACCGCTGCACCACCAGGGGAGGCCCAGGGGAGGCCCTGTTTTTATTCTTAATTTCATTTACTATCCTTTTTCATTTTGAAAAGAAATTTTTGAAAGGAAATTATGAGTATTTTACAAAATGATCTTTTTCTGGTAGCGTGAAAGCTAATAGATCTTTACCACTGATCATTTGAGAAGCACCAGTATAGAATTATCCGTAAGAACCCAACATGGTGGCTTTTCTTGTATTGAAGGTCACACCCGCCCTCTGTGTGGGTCCATCATCAAATCCATATTTTTAGTCTAGGGTCACTTGCAAATCTTGTCTCATGTATGGAGTGGAGGACAGAGATGACAGATGAATCATGACTCAGCTCAGGTTATTAGCCCCAAACATTTATCTCAGCTGTACTCACATGATTCATCTTTTGGTATTCCCTGAGAAAGGGGAAAGGGTCCTTTTCAAAGACTTTTGACTGCATTGTTATGAATATGTCATTTGAAAATTAGGAGCTCTAGATCACATAATGGCCAAAAAGAAAGAATAAGGCAGTTTTTTTTTTTCCCCTACACTTTTATTTGTGTGTATGGGTGGTGGGGGAAGAATTTCCCTTCTTTCCTTATAGGTTCTTTGACTGGTCTGATAACTAAACATATGGAAGACAGATGATGAAAAGAAAAATTTTATTTCGTACATAATTAGGGGAGCCCCCCATAAAAACATGTGACTCGGTTGCCTGGCTGCTTGTGAGTCTCATCTTTTTCTGAGCTAAGGAGAGTGGTAGTGGTCTGGAGTTTCAAAGGGCAAGTGTTTACTACACAAATGTTTGCCATGCCAGGCAGATGAGTCTTCCTGATATAAAGCCATCTCCTTCTGCGTTACTAGCTTTCTTCCTAACACAGATCCCCTATCTAAATTCTCTTATGCGTTTCAGGGAGAGGTAAAAAGCATCTCCTGAATCTGCTGTGTCTTAACTGCCGTCAGTTTAGAACAGTCTTCATACCACAGTGGCACATTTAAGAGTGATGTCCTTCCTTATGGGACATCCCCCAAAATGTTAGATAGGCCTTTCTCAAAATGCCCTGAGTAGCCTCTTCCAATAAGTGTCACTTAAATATGGACAACTACGGCCTCCCCTGTGGCACAGCGGGTTGAGTGCCCCGCTGTGAAGCTGTCCACAGCCTCTGCAGTGCAGGTTCCATTCCCGGCCAGCCAGGGGCTACCCACATGGCGCAGCAGACCTCTCCTGTCTTGCCTACTGCTCCACTCAGCAGTGTCTTCGGTCCATCTGCCTGTTCTTTTCCCTGCTCTGTCTCTGGTGAATTCTCTCACCCTCCCACACATCTGGCCTGTACCCAGTTCTTGTATAAACAAATAAAATCTTTAAAAAATATATGGACAGCTAAAGGCCATTTGAAGTTCTGTGACCCTTTTCATGCCTATTACCATTATTTAAAGAATGCAGGTTATTTTAAGAGCAGTGAAGACATTAGATACTAACTTTGTTCTTTCTCACTTGTTTGCCCTTTTCCTAATCAAAGAAGTGATCACTGTTCTGATTATGTCCTTGTAGAATGTTGTTTGAGAATTAGCATCTTGCTGTAGGTTTATCAATAAACATGTCCTCCCTATTTGAAAAAACTCCTGTTTTTACTCTGAGAGAGAAAAGATGAGGCCACCCCTTTCTTGTCATCTGAAGTCTTGCCTTTCTCGTGCCTGCATGCCCCAGCTCTGTAAACACAGTATAAATTTATCTTAGTGTGACAACCAATGTAAATACTCCATGTGCATATTGGTAAGTTTTTGGCCCATTCACCTATTAATGTGTCTGGTATAAATTTGTTCATCTCTGTGGTCTCAGAAGAACCAGGTGGTTTGGGGGGATTTTCCCCTGTGCCGTGGCACACCCTCTTAGACTTAATACAATTCCCATTTGCAGATGAGTAAGTCCTATTACCAGACATGTGTCAGGTAAATACAAAAATTTAGAAGTGGATTTTTTGATGAAAATTTAAAACTGTTCCCATAGTGGCAAAGAGAACAGTTTTGACACTCTTATCAGTATTTTAATAATGTGTAAACTGTAGCCATTTGAGATAGCATAGGTACAATTGCATAGGTATGTCATGTGTAAAGAAATAAGTACTTTTTTCCAAAGCTATAATTAACATGACTATTAAAAAATTCATCTTAGATTACATCTTCCAGAAACAAATTCTGAGACAAGTGTTGAAGCACAGGTAGTTTACTTCAGAGGTAATGCCATGGTGCATGGGTATTAGAGAAGGTAATTGAGTCAGAGAATATATACACAGAAGCCAGTAATAGATGAGGTTGCAAAAGGTTCCACCAGTGCATCCCAGTACGGATCTATAGGAAACCCTGTAGAATAAATCTCAGATTATCCCCAACTGTGTGGTAAATAAGCTAGAGTAATTATCTATTTCCTGACCATCTCTAATTAGGGGGTTGCTCCTTGGGGTCATTAATCCTCTCGCATTCTTGGCTTACCTTGCTGTGTGCCGATTTTCACGTATGTACCGGAAAAAAAAGTCCTCCAGCAGAGATTTGTAGGTGATAACAATAAGTAGTGTTAGAAACAAGACAAGGTGCCGAAAATGGAGTTACTTATGCCAAGCCCCAGATCACCAAGCTGTGAACAACAGTTTTGCCTCCCCTAGAATTGAAATCATCAGCCAATCAATCGGGAATCTTTTGATCAGCACTAATTAGCCAATCTGCCTGAAGACCCTTATCTCCCCTAAAAGGAAGTATCCTTATAATAATCAACCCCTCTTTTGCCTAGTGTAACTGTCCGTGTTCCCACTCCCTTCTGTCTATAAATGTCTTCTTCCATTTTTAAAAACTAGATCCATTTCAAAATTTATTCTTTATACATGAGACTATATTTTAAATAGCTATAATGATAGTATAATTCATAACAGTATTAATAAAGTATATTATGATAAAGATTTGATTAACCAACATTTTTACATTCATTCTCATAATATTTCATTTCTAGATAGTAATATATGTACAGAAATAGCTTTCCTTTTGTTCAACTCCTTGGAGCTCCTTTTTATCTTTTAGATTTGATGCCATTCAAAAAGATCTTTATTCAGTTGAATTTTTCTGAACAGTAGCCTTCAGAATGTAGAGATGAATGTTGAGGAGATATGGTTGGATACCAATAGTATCTCTATAGCAAATCACTCATATTGTGCACCCCTATGCCACTGGGGAGCAATTGTCTATTACAATTACAGGTTTGGGATGAGACAAGGAGCTTCACTTGTACTATCATGTAAACCAGTGTTCTAGTACCTTCAATGAGAAAGCCTTCGGGGTGTGTGTGTGTGTGTGTGTGTGTGTGTGTGTATTCTAGTTGGGATGAATTAATGACTTCTGATGTCCAACTCACTAGTACAGTGACATTTTGAGTAGCTGCCTGTGCTGTAGTAGTGTATTGATAAGGTAAAGAGTGCTTAGTATTACTTGATTATTTTAACACTCAGATGCATAGTCTCATGATGAAAAATGTGGTGTGCATCTGTTAGCAGGCAGAATGAGGTACAGCCCAGGGCCCCCAAACCTATGTGCTCTAAATAGTTTCTTCCATCTGCCACATAAAGACAAAATATACTCTTAGTGTGTAAAACCTTCAGGAGAAAAGAACATTAATATAATTAATGTGCAGTAGAGAGAAGAGAATGAATATGGTTAAAATGTTTCCTCATGAAACATCCAAAGTTACTCATTCCCTCGTGGGTAAATGCCAGGAACAGAAGCTGAAAGAGCAAAATCAAAATATCGAAAGTTAACTTTCAATCAGAAGGAGTCATTTCCTTAGTTCTGTTCTCCCCAATCATACCCTGTAACAATTTCAATTAAAGCCAGGTTTTTCCTCCCAGTGCCTCCTGCCCGTCTTTCTCTTTTCCCTAGCCTTCTCTCCCAAGTCCTTTTTAGCTTCCCCTTGTTGCTCAGCTTCACCCTTCCTTAGGTGAGGTAGGGAACCTGGAACCTCGCTTTCTATGGAGCTTACATTGTTACATGTCTAGTTGTTACAGGGCAACCCCGATATAAAATAAAACGGGTTGCCTGGCTGTGTGTCCTCGCCCGCGCGCTTAAAAGGGACTTATTAATACTCCACTACAGGCACACACAAAAGGTTCATAAAAGGTTTATTTACAAGGGAAAAGGAAATAAGGAAAATGTACAACTCAGGGAGAAAATAGGGAAATAAAGTCTTTAATGCGTCCTACCCGATCCGCCGACCTGGAAACCCAAAGGCACTCTCCAGGCTGGCCGGACGCTGCGAGCTGGTGGAGAGTCAAAATGGGGGACCCTCCAAAGCCCACGTGTCTGGCTTTATACCAACCTGGCTGCTTAACCCCACCCTCAGGTCCCAGCCACCTTCCCTTTGGTGGTGATGGGATTTGGAGTTCCCAGTGTCTTTGGCTTTGGCCTGGAGGGGGCGGGTGGAGTCCACAAAGCCTGTATGGAATTAGCTTTAGGACATCCTTTTCCCCCTAACATAGTGACTGGTGCTCTAATACAATGATGCCAAATTTTATGATATAGTATAAAATGTTCCAAATTGCAAAATTGTATATACTTTTATTAGTTCAAAAATAGACCTCTTTAGTAAATATCAATCTCAAATTTACTTGTGATTATGATACAGTTAACAAGTTTGTCTTTCCCCCATTTTTTGCAATTCCCCTTATCTAGCATTAACAGGATTGATGACTTGTCTTTCCCATTTGTTGCAGCTTCCCCTCCCCTTGGGAAGAAAAAAAAAAAGCTGGCGCCCACTGGTTTCCCTGTAGACCCTTCCCCCTCGCCCTAAGGAAAACAAGTTGGTGATCACCTGTCTCTGTGCCTTGACACCTTCCCCTTCCCTTAAGATGAATGAGCTGACACCCATCCATCTCCCTGTTGAGCTGGCGCCCACTTGTCTCTGTGCGGACCCCTTCCCCCTCCCCTTCGCGGATGCCTACCCATCTCCCCCTGAATAAATACCCCTGCCCACTGCCAAAGAGGAGGACGGTGGTTTTTTGGACATGAGTCTGCCTCCCTCCTCATTTGTCGACAAATAAAACAGCTTTCCTTTTCCTCAAACTTAGTTTCCTTTTATTGGCTGAGGGAAACTGAGGCCGGTGTTCGGTAACAATTTGATAACTTAATTTTTGAGTTTTTGAAATTTTACTTTTCTAAGTTACACAAACTGTCAAAGACATTTCAAGTTTTTGTGTTTTTAATGAAATGGAAATCAAACAAAACTGCCCTCAAATAAGTTATTTTTTAATTAGGTAACTGAATGTTGTGATTTGTAAGAAATGTTTACTTGGTTCTTCAGATGAGCAAAATATATATTTCATATGTATTTGGTCTTAGCTCATGATTCCTGGCTCATAGCTCCCTAGACACTTGGAATTTCCTCAGCTATAAGAGCAATGAGAACGTCTTTTGTTATAATATTTGGTTTTCTGTCTTCAGTTCCTTAAATTACTTCAGAGTCATAAAGATGGAATTGTTTTCTAGCTATTCATAAGATGCCTTTTTTCTACCTCTGATAGGTTTATGTTAATGAAGTGACTTTTGGAAGGCACTTAAGGAGGGAACTGTTTGACTGGGGAACCAAACTTCAATCAATAGAGGGCTAGAAGTTTCAACTCCACCCTTTTGAGGGGGGGAGGGGGAATAGGGCTGGAAGTTGAGTCACTCACCCACTCACCAGTGGCCAGTGATTTAATCAGTCTTGACCGTGTTATGAAGCTTCCATAAAAATCCAAAGAGGAGCACCTTCAGGGAGTTTCCAGATTGGGGAACCAGAAAGTTTCTACAAACTGATGTGACAGAAGTTCATTTGCTTGGTACTTCACCCTGTGGATCACTTCATCTAGCTGTTGATTCACATTTTTTAATTTCCATTGAAATAAACCGGTAATCTAGTGTGTCAGTGGGTTTCCTGAATTCTGTGAGCTGCTCTTATAAATTAACTGAATCTAAGTTGGGGTTTGTGTGAGACTGATTCATATTTAGTGGGTCAGAATCACACTTGCCAACCTGGGCTCACAATTGACAACGATACTGAGGGTTTAATCTATGGAGTCTGATGCTGTTTCTGGGTAGATAGTATAAGAATTCAGTTGAACTGTAGGACACCAAGCTGGTGTCAGAGAACTTCTCGATGGTGTTGAGACACAGGGCAAGCTAGGAAGTAGGCAGTTTTAGGGAAATTGCAGAAGGGGACCTCGAGAATTGAGGAAGGCTTCAGAGATAAGGGCAGCAAGAGGAGTGTAACTAATTCCACCTGGAAAAACAAACATCCCAGGACCAAGGACAACATTGTTAATGCTGGCCTTGGTTTCCTTCAAGTGATAAAGGGAGGCAGAGATTGGAGAAATGGAGAGTGGTTTAATTTATGGACAACTTAAAAGGGCAGCTGTTTAACTTCAATGCAGGATGCCCATCCAGAGGATTGGGCCATAAAGATAAAGAAATAACAAATGGGGAAAGAGAAAGCTGTTAGATAAGGAATGTGAAGATCCCCCACTCAGTACAAATTAAGTGAGACAGCCGAGAACTAACCAATCACAAAGAGACTGGTGGAGTTTTAGAATAATGAGGGAAAAAGGTATATATTCCCTGAGACATGGCTCCACTTTGGCTTCCTTGCCCCTCGCAGGCCTGGTTTCCTGGCCTGGGAGTCCCACTTTATTTCTGTTCCTTTTCTCCTCAATAAACTTTTTCTTTCTCTAAACAAACCTGCCTCTTCTCACTTGCTTGCCTGAGAGTCTGTGAAGTTCCTGCTGCGGCTTCGTGAGACACCAACCCGTGGGGGTCTAGTGGCTGGGGCTCGGCGCTGTCCTGAAGCCTGGGATCTGTTCCTGGCTGGGAGACTAGGCCTGACAATTCGGTTATCAGTGTGAGGAAATAGCCCTCCACATCACACCACTATCCACACACACATTATAAATCCATGATCAGCACATTTAAATAATAAGCTGCTTCTTGTAAATAATATGTGCTGGTGCCTTGTAGACTAGATGGTACAGAAGCAAAATTTGGGAATTTAAAATGAGCATAAAGGGTTCATCTGATCTGTTCTTTTGAATGAATGTAGTTAACTGGAAAATGCTGATCCCTTTATCTGGCTGTCATATTTTTTCACTTACTCTTCAAATATGCCTTATTTTGCCATTCGGGTCTAGTAAAATTTTATTTTACTCAATTTCAGGTTCTGGTACTATCCCGAGTTACACCACATCCCAGCAGTAATCTGCCTCACACACACGTGCAGAAATCACCAAAAGTCAATCCTTCTTTTCTATCCAGCAACATTTATTCTGCTTCTGAGAGGATTATACTTAGTTGGATGAACACAAATTATGAGAATGCCCGACATGTTATATGGAAAAACTACAAAGGTGAGGATTTTTTTCTGTTAAATTATCACTAATTATATTGTGACAATGTAGAAAGAACCGTGGATTCTAGACTTGATGACAGCATTACTCTCTGTTCTGCAAAAGGGTATCACCATCTTGAAACAAGATAAGTTTCCTTACATGTAAAATGGAAATAATAAAAGATACTTCTAGAATTTGTTTTGCAGAATAAATGATAAGAATTATGTAGAGATGTTCTATAAGTGAACAATGCTTAGCATTATTGGTATTTTCAGCTCTAGAAAGTATTAAATTTAGGTGACACTGTGCAAACTTTGTATATAATTAGTTGAGAGCAAGTGAAAATAACTGGAAAACATCTTACAATTTGTTGTTACAGTCATGTTGGAAATCACGTGATACAATGATATTTTGTGAGTTTTGGGGAGGTAGGTGATGTAAAATCCTTATACTGAGACAAGTGGTGATTTATAGGTATACCTGCCTCAGTGTTCAGGCAGCACTCCCTGGTTCTGTCTTGAGGAATGAGGCTTTATAAATTTCTGCCCTAAGAACTTTAAACTCGTTCAGAAGGTGTTTCAATTAGCTAGTATAGTTATGTATTGTTTTCTTAGTCATAAACATATAAGCATTGATTGTAATGAGAAGGACAGGTTCATCTTGGTTGTGTCTTTGGCTTCAATTCAAGTAAATCCGAATTTGTTGTTGTTCAGAATGGGTAGTGTTATAATAATTAAGTTTACTTTAATACTGAGCTATCATCATCTAGTCTAAACTTTACAAGTAAGAAGATTGAGAATGTGATTTAAAATGGGACTTTCAGTTACAGTTGCTCTTAACTTGAAGGCATTATTTTAGCAAATCTTTAGCAAACAGAATGATATCAAGATTGGAAGAGATATATTTATATATTGGTATAAGAGAGCAATAAACCAAATAGTTTGTTACCTTCTAATTGACATGCTGATAGTATCAGTCATAGTTTGACTGGAAACTGCAGTTTAACAAGATCCGTATCTTATAAAAACATATTTGGGGCCTCCCTGGTGGTGCAGGCGGCTGAGCACTGCACTATAAAGCTGTCTGCAGCCTCTGGAGCACAGGTTCAATCCCAGCCAGCTGGGGAGAAACCCACATGGCCCAGCAGACCTCTCCCATCCCGCCCACTGCTCCCCTTAGCAGTGTATTTCAGTCAGTCTGCCTCTTCTGTTCCCACTCTGTCTCTGGTGAATCCTCTCACCCTCCCACACATTTGACCTGTACCCCGGTTTTTGTATAAATAAATCTTTAAAAAAATATGTTTGACCCATTCAACAATGTAAAAAACAAGATACAAGTAATTGACTTGATTAGCAAAGTACCCTTTAACCAAAGTGTTATAAAATATGTATATAGAAATTAATGTTTATTTGTTAAAAAGTTATGATTCTGTATTTACTAACAGAATGTTCTGTTGCAAGTTAATTTCAGAGTTTGCTGCACTTTTTAGTGTATGCATTATAGGTACTGGGCCCTTTTCTGTTTTTTTTTTTTTTTCAAGATTTATTCATTTATTTATACAAGCACTGGGTATAGTCAGAAGCGCTGGAGGGTGAGAGAATTTACCAGAGCTGGGAACAGAACAGGCAGAAGGAACGAAGTACACTGCTGAGGGGAGCAGCGGGCTGCAGGAGCGGTCTGCGTACCACGTGGGACCCTTGCTGGTGGCCAGGCATCCAGGCAGTACTGCAGAGGCTGCGGGCAGCTTCCCATCCCATCTCTCAACCTGCACCACCAGGGGAGGCCTCCTTTTCTGTTTTTTAACACTGAATCCTACTCCTTTACAAAGCCATCGCACTTCCTGTTCCCTCTGTTTGGGACATTACTTCCCTGGAAATCTTTATAATTCCCTTTTCCATTTCACTCAAGTCCCTGCTCAAATGTCATCTTGCTGAAAAGCTGCACAATATCCTCTCAGAAATAGTATACCCTTCAGTATTCTTTCTTGCTCTCTTTTCTCAACAGTACTTTTAAAGACTAGTATAGGGGGCCTCCCCTGTGGCTCAGCAGGTGAGCGCTGGGTTGCGAAGCTGCCAGCAGCCTCTGCAGTGCAGGTTCCATCCCTGGCTGCTCCGTGGCCACCAGAGGAGGGTCCCACATGGCACGCAGACCTCTCCTGCCGCCCGCTGCTCCCCTCAGCAGTGTACTTCGGTCCTTCTGCCTGCTCTGCTCCCTGCTCTGGCTCTGGTGAATTCTCTCACCCTCCCGCACTTCTGACTATACCCAGTGCTTGTATAAATAAATAAAATAAATAAATAAAAATTTAAAAAAATAAATCTTAAAAAAAAAACAACAAAAAAAAAATAAAGACTAGTATAGCTATCTAGTCTGTTTTCTCTAGTAGAATGTGAACTTCTCACCTGAAAATGTCTTGCCTGTTTTATTCACTGCTGTATTCTCAGAGCCTAGAACTGTGCCTGGACAATAAGGTATACTTTTTTTTAGGGGGGGAATGGCTAAATAAAGAGTCACATTCAATTCTTACGCATTTTTCTACCCTTTTCCAGATAATTTACTATATTGGCTTACCAGTTTGTACCTTCTGGTACAAATGTGGGAGTCAGGTTGAATGGTTGAAGTTGAATGAGGCTCTTTGCTTGTCAGTGTGTACCTGAATATAGGTTGGTGTGGTTGATAACTGTGGAGGTTCACAAGGCGAAGCTCCTCTGTTTAGGATGTTACTTTGCTTTCCTTGGGTTGAGAAAAAAAATCACACTCATTGCCCTAGATGTTTACGCTACTCCATGGGCAAAGTCCGACCACACTTACAGGTTGGCGCATTGGTATTGTGGAAGGCACAGAGATAGGCCACAACCCAGACCTATTAATTGAGAAACTCTGAGGGTGAGACCCAGCAATCTGTGTTTTAGTATACCCTCCATGTGATTCTGATACATACTAAAATATGAAACAGGCTAGAGCACCACAAAAATTGTTTTCATTAGTGCTTTGAAGTTGCTCAACAATGGTGTTTGTAACAAATTTTATTTCCCCAAAATCCCCCCCTTAAACAATTCATTTGATATAAAAATAGCTGAGAATTCCCTCAAATTAATGTCAGACATCAAACTACAGATTCAGGAAGCTCAGAGCATACTCTGCAGGATAATACCATAGGACTTTATACCTAGGCATATTATATTCAAATTGCAAAAAAATCGAAGATAAAAAAATCATGAGCGAATTCTAAGAAAAAAAAAAAACCTACTTGTAGTAGAACAAAGATAAGAATTACATCTGACTTTTCCTTAGAAGCCATGCTAAAAGAGAATAGAATGAAACCTTTATGGTAGTGAGACAAGAAAAAATACACTAACCTAGAATTCTATGCCCTGTGAAATTGTCCTTCTCTAGTGAAGGATAAAACATTGCAGAGAAAAGACAGTGAGTGTTATTACACATTTACAGAGTAAAGAGTAAACTGATTAATTGGCAGCTTGCAGTCATCCTTGATCAGTCTGTCCTTAATCAGCCCAATCAGGCAACAAATAAAGGGTGTTTTTTTTTTTTAAAGATTTATTTATTTATTTACAAGCACTGGGTACAGTCAGAAGTGTGGGAGGGTGAGAGAATTCACCAGAGTGGGGAACAGAACAGTCAGACTGACGAAATACACTGCTGAGGGGAGCAGCAGGCGTGGTAGGAGAGGTCTGCCGCGCCATGTGGGACCCTTGCCTGTGGCCGGGAATCAAACTGGTGCAGCAGAGGTTGTGGGCAGTTTTGCAGCCGAGCGCTCAACCCCTGCGCCACCAGGGGAGGCCCAGGGTTTTTTTTGTTTTGTTTTGTTTTGGTTTTTTTTAGGTGTTTATGGATTTCCCAGAATTTCTTTGGAGTTTAGCAGTGGAGCCAAAGCAGCAGAATATTTTCCATATTATATATCTGTTGCATTCCTTTTATCAGCACCTCTATCTCAGGACAGGTCTGATATATTTCTCTCCTTAGAATGTTTTTGCCATGATGGAACCAGGAAAGGATGTGACAAGTGAGATAGTAGCTTGATAGTAGGCATGTTGGGGTGAATTTGTTTGTAAAGTTGAATCACAGAACACACAATCCCCGCCACCCAGGACTTTGAATATCAAGACAGTGTTTTAGGACTTCATTCTGTCAGCCTTAATGAGTCATGGGAGATGGCTGAATCAGCCTTTGGGTTGGCAATAAGTCCAAGGGTTGAAGTGCACAGTGGTCAAATGCTTTCAGTCAGCACACCTGAATCTAGCACTGAGATCAGACTGAGATGCCTTAACTCTAGACTTTTCCTGTGGACTTACCCAAAATTAAAGGGCAGATAGTTAAAGTTTGGGAAAGTTAAGTTTCCTAACTACAGATGCTTGCTGGGAGCCACTGTTAATAAAAAAGAGGAAGGAAGAAAGATACCTATTCTCTGTTTGAAAATCGTTAACATGTGGTGATTTGTGCTACATGATGTGAAAGTCAAAAATGGTTTTCTATTTGATAAGTAGACACCTGTCTGTGGTATGCAAAGGGGACATTTTTAGTACTTTCCAGGAGGTACATTTGCCCTTTTGTACTCATTCATCTGTTCCCAGTAGCTCTTTGTATTTCCTGTGCTTAAGACCTTTTATCATTAACTTTAGTAGTTAACATCTTTCACTGATGAACCATTTTTTCCCACACCTTGGTGACAGTGTCTTCTTGAATGGATCATGCCTATCATAAAGTATCTTTTATGTCATTCCTTTGGATCCTTTTGTTTCAATTGCTACATTTGATTGCTAATGGAAATTTTATCATCCTGTAATCACTTGGTGTTTCTGA
The DNA here is from genome assembly GCF_014898055.3 of Talpa occidentalis. Lineage (NCBI taxonomy): Eukaryota > Metazoa > Chordata > Mammalia > Eulipotyphla > Talpidae > Talpa > Talpa occidentalis. The sequence continues at coordinate 66,852,419 of NW_023601543.1, read as the reverse complement.
AGCTGCAGCAGACCAGTTTGTAATGTAAAGTAGAATTTCCCACAGAACTAGGTACTTTCATTTGACTGTACTTTTAACAAACTTCTGAAATTGGAACATTTTGAATAGTCTGTTTAAAGCAACTGTTGTACATAATAATGTCTTATTATTTGACCCATGCATATTTTAACATTTTTTTCTTGAGATAGCAATTATAGTCCTTATAAATGAAAAATACTGGTTTTTGCTCTCTTTAGTGAGCATAATGATGAGTATACTTGGCAACATATATCGTTTATGTACCATCTAAAAGTGCCATGATTTCATTTTATAAATGTTTGTTAAACTGTTCAGTACACATTTGGGAAAAGGCCTTGGCCTTCTAATAATGCTGTCTATTGTTAAGACTGATGTGTTGCTGAGGTCTTCAATTTGTACACATTTGTTGCTTCAAGTGTGTCTAATTTTCAACTTCATTAAACCAAAATATAATAATTATTTACAAATAACTTTATTTTTACTAGTAATTTCAAATTAGCCCTTTAACATTTAGCATTAAATATTTATCATCATTGTTGCAAGATTGAAGTACATACTGACAATAGACATGGTATACTCTGACATTTTAATGTGATATCTAGAATATTTTATTTTGGGAGTGTGACTGTCAGTCAATATGTAGATGTCAAGATTAGTGTGAAGCTCAGCACTAAATTCAGAGAAATGCCAAGCAGTCAAGCAAGCATGAGAACAGAAAGTGAAGCCATTTCCCATAGATTAGCAGTGTAGTTCAATAAATTATGCTGAAGCAAGAAAATAGCCATGTGTACTGGAAAATGGAATTTTGATTTGCATTTCCCTTATAATAAGTGATGTTGAACATTCTTTAATGTGCCTGTAGGCCATATGAATATCTTCTTTTCAGAAGTATCTATTTAGGTCTTTGGGCCATTTTTTCATTGGGTTGCTTTTTATTGTACGAATGATTCATATATTTTGGACATTAGCCCCTTGTCAGACATGTAATATACACATATCTTCTTCTAGTCTGTATGGTGCCTTTTTGTTTTTATGACAGTTTCTTTTGATGTAGAAGGACATTTTAGTTTGATGTAGTCACACTTTTTTATTTTTGCTTTTGTTTTCCTTGCCATTATGGATGCAACCCCAAATACTTCTCTGTAGTTGATAACCAGTATTGTATCCTGAATGTTTTAAGTATTTTATGGGTAGGGGTCTTACATCCAAGTCATTAATTCAATTTGAATTATTTTTTTATATATGGAGTTAACTAATGATCTAGGTTTTTCGGTTTGTTTTTTGTCCATGTTTCCCAGCACCATTTGAGAAAGAGGCTTTCCTTTCTCCATTGTATGACTGTGACTCCTTTGTCAAAGAATAACAGTCCATATTTATATGAGTTTGTTTCTGGGCTTTGAATTCTTGCTCTGTTTTTCCTTTTTTGTTCTAATACCTTATTCTCTTAAATGTCTTATAAGTACATCTGTTCCAATACTTCATTTAATGCCTTTAACTTCTTTGTTAACTTTCTGTTTTGATGATCTTTTCCTTAGCCTAAATGGTGTGTTGAGGCTTCCTAGTGTGAATATGGCTTTATCTTTGTTTTAGGTATATTAATATTTGTTTTATATAATTAGCTGAGTATATAGTTTTATAAACTTAGCTTTCTTAAGTGTGTAAATATTAATGATAATTTTATCTTCTTGATGAATTGTTCCCTTGATTATTATATAGTATTTATCTCTGTCCTTGATTACCTTTTTTGGCTGAAAGTCTAATTTAACAGATATAAGGCAGCACTTTGTGCTTTTCTCTCTTGTGTAATTGGCTCAATGTGCTTCGGAATTCTACTTGAAGTTTGTGTTTGTCTTTAGGTTTTATGTGGGTTTTTTTGGTACACAAAGTAGGGATGGCTGACACTTTATGAACTAATTTGTCAGTCTATGTCATTTAATTAGTGAATTCAGACCATTCACATTTAGTGTGATTATTATATGTGGCTAATTTACTGTCATTATTTTTCTAAAAAAAAAAACCAAAAAACCTTTTCCAAGGCTCTCTAGTTTCTGAGTTCTCTTGGTAAATATCTTCATTTTATTTTTATGAGAATGGCATTTGGCTGAGAATCAAATTTAGGAGTCACCCTTTATTTTTCTCTAACAGTGCTCCATTGTGTTATTCCCATAAAACAGTGTTGCAAAACTGGGATCAGTCTGATAGCTCTTCCCCAGCAAGTGACTTGCCTTCTTTTGCTCAATCTCTATATTCTTATAATGAAAAAGGTGTGCAAGAGTATGAAATCAATTCTAAAATATTTCCTTTGTAAATTTTGTATATGAGATATTTTTTATACTCTCTTTGAAGTCTGAGATTTTGGTTGAACCTGAATTAATATTTTGAAAGATTAACATCTCACAGTGACATTTAACATAAGCCTTGGAGTCAAACTACTTGACTCCAAATCCCAGTCACACTCTTTCCTAGGAAAATAAATTAATCTTCCTGTTCTCACTTTTCTGGTAAATAACATTAGTAACAATTACACGATCATATTACTTGATTTAAGGATTAAATAAACAAAAATATATAAAATTTTTAGTCCTTTAATTGACATACCACACATGTTGGCTATTAGTATTGTTGTTAACCATGGTTTTGTCAAATATCTAATTAGAATTGTGTTCTAATGAATTAGTGGTTACCAGAAGGGAAGAGGAGAGGGGGGTGGATAGTTGGGTAAAAGGGATGAATTGTATGGTGAAGTGTGGAATTTACCACCTTGCAGATGTTTACTCTACATACCACTTTAGTTCCTCACAGAAATGACTGAAGTGAATCCGGAAAATGTATCCCTCATAGTTGCCACTCCTAGTGGAGTGACAAGCAATTTGCCCAGATTTTCTATGTACTTTTTTTTTTAAAGATTTATTTTTATTTATACAAGAACTGGGGTAAAGGACAGAGGCGCGGGAGGCTGAGAGAATTCACCAGAGACAGAGTGGGGAGCAGAACAGGTAGACTGACCGAAAGCACTGCTGATGGGAGCAACTGCGCCACCATGGAAGCCCAGATTTTCTATGTTCTTTATGGAAAGAAAGTGTTAACCTTTGGGGAGAAGTATGGCACATACAGTCATCTTTAGGGCGAAAATTCATTGCAGTTTCAAAAACAAACTACGATAGCAACAAAACCCCTTCACCCTAGGGATTTGACGTGACAGTAAAGTAGAAAATCCCAAAGAATCTATAAAAATGCTTTTTGAGCTAGTATCTGAGTTTCTCAAGTCTGTAGGATATATGATCAGTAGGCAAAAATAAAGTTTATCATAGCAGCAAAAATTAGAATTTGAAATTATTTATATATATAATTTACTGTAGCATCACAGAATAAGAAGTGTAAATGTTACAGAGCAACCCCGACATAAAACGGGTTGCCTGGCTGTGGGTCCTCACCCGCACGCTTAAAAGGGACTTATTAATACTCCACTATAGGCACACACAAAAAGTTAATAAAAGGTTTATTTACAAGAGCAAGGGAAATAAGGAAATGTACAACTCAGGGAGAAAATAGGGAAATAAATTCTTTAATGCGTCCTACCTGATCCGCGGACCTGGAAACCCCAAAGGCACTCTGAGAGCTGCCCGAGCTGCAAACTGGCATCGAGCCAAAAAAAAAAAAAAGGAATCCCTCAAAGCCCACGTGTCTGGTTTTATACCAAACCTGGCTTCTTAACCCCACCCTCAGGTTCCAGCAACCTTCCCTTTGGTGGTGATGGGATTTGTAGTTCCCAGTGTCTTGATGGCTTTGGTCTGGAGTGGGGGGGGGGGCAGTCCACAAAGCCTGTATGGAATTAGCTTTAGGACAGCCTTTTTCCCCTAACATAAATATTGGGACCTCCCTGGTGGCACAAGGGGGTTAAGCACCGCCCTATGAAGCAATCCACAGCCTCTGCAGCACAAATTTGATCCCCGGCTGGCCCGAGAGCAACCCACATGGCAAAGCAGACCTCTCCTGTCTCACCTGCTGCTCCCCTCAGCAGTGTATTTTAGTCAGTCCGCCTGTTCTGTTCTCTACTCTGCCTTTAGTGAATCCTCTCACCCCCATATCTCTGGCCTGTACCCCGGTTCTTGTATGCATAAATAAATAAATATTAAAAAAAAACAAGTGTAAATATAAACCTAACAAAATACGAAATCAAAGATATTTAGAGAAATACACTATACACATGGGTTGCACGACTAAATATTGTTAATATATCAAATTGACCTATAGAGTCAATGCAAACCCAGTGGAAAGCCCACCATAGTTTCTTTGGTAGATATCATTAAGTTGACTCCAAAATATATATGGAAAAAAATAGTTATTAGCATAGCCAAAACAATTTTGAAAAAGTAGAAGAAATTCAGAAACTATAATATTTAAGACTGTACAATTCTAGCAAAGGAATAAACCTATAAATTAGTGGAACAAACTAGAGAGACCCATTCAAATAGAACTATTTTTTTTTTTTACTAACATACAAAAGCAATTCAATGAAGGCTGGGTAGTCTTTTCAATGAAGTGTATTTGAGCAATTAGACTGACATATGCAAAAAGAGCCTGCCTAGTCCTCATACCCCATACAAATATCTCAAAGTGGATCATATTCCTAAATATAATATTCAAAAACAAAAAAGCTTCTTGGAGAAAGCAGGGGAATATCAACATGGCCTTGGGTTACACAATAAATTCTTAGATACAAGACCAGAGCATGCTCCATAAAATCACATATTAGAATTTATCAAATTTGAATTTCTCCTTTGTGAAGAATTCTTTTAAGAAAATGACAAGACGAGCTATAGATCAGAAGAAAAATGGTTTTGGATCACATATCCCACAGATATCTTGCATGTGGGGTGTCAGAATTCTCAAAATTCAACAAGAAATAATACAATTTGAAAAAAATTGGTCAAAATTCTGAGCAGATACTTCAGCAAAAGTAAATGGGTAGGTCGAAAATAGTATGATTGTTGTTCAGTACAATTATTATTGATATATGTTAGAAATTACTTTCCGAGGTATTTACCCAAAAGTAATTAAAACTGATGGTCACCATTATACCTGTCTGTGAATGTTTGTATGATTTATGCGCAATTGGCCCCAAACTGAAAACAAAGGAAATATCCTTCAATCAGTAATTAGATAAGCTATCTATGACACATCCATACCATATAATATTCTAAGCAACAAAAAGGAAAGAACTATTAATTCTCACAACAAGAAGACATCTTAATTGCATTCTACTAAGTGAAAGAAGCCAGCCCCAAGAAACTCCATGCTGATGTTGTGATTCCTTTTTTTTTTTTTTGGCATTCTGGGAAAAGTGAAATTACAGGGCTGAAAAACTATATCAGTGTTTGTCAGTGGCTGAAAGGGGATTGACTACAAAGGTGCAGCTCATGAAAATTTGGGGGGTAATGAAACTCCCATGTGGAAAAAATATGGTAGCTGTGTGACAACATGTCCATTAAAATCCTAGAATTGCACACCACTAAGAATACATGTTAGTGTATGTATCTTTTTTAATCAGCCAAAACATAGAAGTAATTAAGAATGAAACATAGACTGTGACAAATGAATCTGCATTACAAATGTTTGACAAACTCTTTGAATATAAGAAGAAAGGCAGTGACTCAATTATGTTAAAAAATAATATGCCTGTATACTGTAGAACTAAAGACAAAAAAACCTGTACATCCGTGTTTGTATGGGTTTGCAGCTCTGAAAGTACTTTATATTCTAGAGTTAAATAAATATACAGATAGATCATATCTGTATTTTAACTGTTGAAGGTTTTTAACTGTTGAAGAAAGGGGAACATTTCATAATGAATCCTGTAGTGCTGCAGGATTGCAGTTGGTGGAGTTGGAAGTAATAGTGTAACACAGTTATTTTTGCGTTACCATGTATTCATTTGCTTATAGTTAAGAGATTTTTTATTAGTTGTTTTTCTGTTGTGGATGTGATCTTTCCTCAAAAGAGGTTCACCTCCTTTATGGCGATTTATATCCCTTCTAATTGTTACAAGATGAGTATGAGATATTTAGAGGACATGGCCTATATTCATTGCTAACTGATTCCCTATCAAAAGGCTAGTAAATTGCCTTTTTCACATGAAGGTTAGAATTGCATCCATTCTTAATATTGGCTATGAAAGTGAGTCATTTTGTTTTTATTAAAAGCCATGGGTGGCAAATATACATCAACGGAAGCACATTTAGGCTATAATTACCCAGCTAACTAGAAATACACAGTTTAAAATCATTGTATCACATCTTACATCAGATATGCAGATATTTATAGGTTTCTAGCAGGAAAAAATGCTTTGAAAAATAAAGTGCAGGATAATATTTTGTATATATTATTTGAAAATCCCTAGGTATCTTTGCAAGACTGATTTTACAATAACATGTTAGAGAAATTCTATAGATACGTTCAATGTTGTAGCATCTGTAAGATGTCAGAGAAATTCTTTAGATATGTTCAATGTTGTAAGCATCTAAGATGAAAAAGTACCATGTACTTTTGTTTCTGAAAAAGATCCAGGCCATCTTTGGTTCCAGAGAAAACAAAGTCTTCTAGTTTCAGTTGTGATGTAATCCTGGCTTGTGAATTTCTCATGAACATATCCTGTCATAAGAATCAGGGGAATCTCATTTTGTTTTGTTTTCAGATATGACACCATCTCAAAACCTTCAAGAATGTAGATCCTTTTGGAAACTTAAAAAAGGGAAATTTTACTTCCAACATAGCAATAATTTCTGATGTTTAAATCACCCTCCCTCCCAAAATAGACAGCCTTTCAGATATGTACTATATATCCAGATCATTTTACTCTTTTCCCAGTGTCAGCATAATCATAATTTCAATAACTGAGAATTCCTTTTATTACTCATCCATCATGTAATATCTTTTATAGGTCAATTCTGGTTTCTAAGTTTCCAATCCCTTCCACACATGTATCCTGCATGTGGAGGAGTTTCTGCAACGAATAGGGAAACTGGCATGAAAACTTCAGAGTTACAGTTAACCCCGTGCCTCCTTACCCATGTTGATGAGCATTGACCAAGCACTTGAACTTCAGGGTACTCAACAGGATGAGTAATTTTGAAATAGTGGATATTTTCTTCATTGATGTATGGTAGTATCTTCTTCAAATTAGTTCAAATACAAGTGACGGAGACAGCTTGCAGTTGCTTACAAAGCCTTACAGACATATACTGTGTTATTAAGCTTCTTAGGTTTTAATTTCTAAAATAATATGCTTTTTTGTTTCCAAGCAGAGATAAAATTGTCTCTATTGATCAAATTTCCTTAAGCTATCATTTTAGGAAAGGAAAATTATTCTTTTATTCCCTCTTTCTTTTCTGGAACAGGAGCTATTCCCTCTGAAAGATGGATAGTAAATTTTGACAACGACCTATCAGATGGCCTTGTTTTTGCAGCACAAATGGGAGCTTATTGCCCATTTTTGGTGAGTCATTTTTATATATAGTGGTCTAATATTATTTGAAAAAACTTAGTAACTAAAATTCAAATTATATTTTGTGCAAACTGATTCATTTATGTCTTAAGACACACCTGACTTAAATGCATATGTATTTGTGTCTCTGGCACTCCCTCTTTGCTTAAAACCTACTACTTCAAAATCTGCTGCTAACAAATGTTAATATTTAAATGATTCTTTGCTGAACTGTAGAGAACAGCTAAAAAGCAATCATTTTTATTATTACTAAAACATTTAATGTTTTCTTTTCCAGATTGAATCTTATTTTCTAAATATGTACACAGAACCAAAAAGACCTGAACATTATCTGCACAATTGTCTGATTATTGTGAATGTTCTTCGTGAAATTGGTTTTGACATGGACATACAGGTGGGTACCTTTCTATTACAAATTGTGTAAATATTTTATAAGTTTCTTCTTATTTTTTCCAGCTTTGCTTGATATTATTGGCAAATGAAAATTGTTTATACTTAGTTTGCACAATATGATTTTATTTTTTAGGTATGCAACATGATGGTATACTACACATATAAAATGAAATGATTACCACGGATTAATTAACACATAGTTATCATTTCTTATTTGGTGAGAACAGTTAAGATCTACTGTCAGAAACTTACAAGTATACATTTCAGTATTATTAACTATAATTATCTTGCTTTACATTACATCCCCAGAAGTTATTCATCTTAGAGCTGAAGATTTATATCCTTTGACTACTATCTCCCAATTTCCCTTTTCCCACAAAAATCACCATTCTCCTGTCTCATTCTGAGTTTGGTATTTTTACATCCTATATATAAGTGAAATATATTTGTCTTTCTTTGTGTGAGTTGTTTTACTTACTATAACATTCATCCACGTTGTCACAAATAGCAGAATTTCCTTCTTTTTTTATGGTGAAATAATATTCCACTGTAAGTGTATACCACGTTTTCTTTATCTAGTCACTTTGGTTGGTTCCATATCTTGGCTATTGTGAATAATGCTGTAATTAAACAAGTGATAAACAAACATCTATGAGATAATTCACTTCCTTTGAAAATATTCTCAGAAGTAGAATTGCTGGACAACATAGTAGTTCTATTTATTTTTTTTTTATACCATGACATTTTATTTATTTATTATTTATTTTTAATTAACTTATTTTTAACCCAGGTAACATTGGGGTATCCCCAGCAGGTTTTACCACCATAGTGCATCCACCACCAACTTGCCCATACTCCATAACCACAGACCATTAGGCCTCCCTCCCTCCCTGTCCTTTTCCCTTCCCCCACCGCCTCCCCCTTCATTGTCTCAGTTCTGCAGTCAGCTATTGAAGCTTAGTTTTTCAGCATGTCTTTAACTGACTTTTAGTTTAGTTACTTTATATTGCACATTAGTGATGCCATCGGTATTTATCTTTTTCCTTCTGACATATTTCACTAGCATTCTCCTCAAACATTTTCCCCATAACATTGTTACCAAGTCATTTCCTTACTAATTATTGTAGAAGGAGTCCCTTTTCTCTATATCCTTGCCAAAACTTATCTCTTATATTTCTCATAATAGCCATCTTAGTAGGCATGAGGTGATTTTAATTTATATTTCCTTCATGATTAGCGATGTTGAATACCTTGTCGTGGACTAGTTGGCTATTTGTATGTCATCTTTGGAAAAAATTTAGTTGAGTCCTTTATAATATTCCTTTATTCATAAATTTAACATATAGATTGACGGTCTTTTCACAAGCCATTGCTAAAATGTGGAAATTGAAATATGACTTAATAGTAGAAATCGGCATTTAAAAAAAAAAAGGTATAATTATGTATATGCAACTGTATGTAACAGGAAAGTAGTTCTAGTTTTAGGTCCAGTTTTTTTTAATCACAAGAATGAAGCTAAGTGCTTTATTGTTATTACCTGAGCTCAAATAATTAAGTTAAAAGAGATTTTTTGAATATAGATGGTGTATTACATAATTTTATAGCAAAAAAGGAAAAGTTTTCACTTTGGTTTTGAAACAAGTATTCATGTACATAACACAGTGGTTATATACATTTTGATTATATTTGAATCTCAAAGTTATAATTCCACATCAGTTCTTCAGGAGCAATAATCAAGGATACATTGTATGCTAACATGTAGGTCTTAGGAGAATAAAGGATTTACTCTTATAACAATGGTCAGGATGGACAGAAGAGAGGGAGTGGAGATAGGAAACAGACCAATCAAAATGCAATTTCAGTTCATCAGGGAGGAAAGTATTTTCTCTACTCATGTCATTTTAATGGGGACTTAAAATAGTAAGTGATAAAAGAGGTACCATGAGATTTTCTAGACTTAATTAGTAACCATGAAGAAAGGGCACAGGAAAAGGATGATTACAAGTAACTGAGTTTTTGTTTCTGTGGCATAGAGACTGACAATGGTAGTGCCCATATATGACTTGATATGAAATAGTTCTTAACACCTGATGGAGAAATGACTTTTCATAATGACTTGCACTTTCCTTGTATTAAGGCATTTGCATGTTAAAGTGACTTTTTACCAGGTCTGACATTTACATTCTTTTGTCAGTTTGTACAAAGAAACTGTAATCAAGGATTTTGGTTAGAGAAAATTCTTTGCTAAGTAGTATTTTAAAGAAAAATTCTAATAAAAGACTTTGGTTTGGAAGAATCAAGTTATTACAATTCCTGTCAATTCAACAAATCATTGAGTCTCCTTAAATGACTGAATAGACCTTTCAAGGGTACAGATGTGGTTAAACGACACTTATGTCTTCAGAGTTGTTACCAAGTAATGGTGACAAGTACATGAAAAAGAGCTCATGCAAAACAGACAAAGCCAAAGTAGACATAGAAACAATGTGCTATGGGAATTAAAGGGAGAGACTGTTAGGGGGAAAAGGATGTCCTAAAGCTAATTCCATACAGGCTTTGTGGACTCCACCCCCACTCCAGACCAAGGCTATCAGGACATTGGGAAAGACAAATCCCATCACCACCAAAGGGAAGGTTGCTGGAACCTGAGGGTGGGGTTAAGCAGCCAGGTTTGGTATAAAACCAGACACATCGGCTTTGGGGGGTTCCCTTTTTGGCTTTCCGCCAGCTCGCAGTGCTCGGCCAGCTCTCAGAGTGCCTTTGGGTTTCCAGGTTGGCGGATGGGGTAGGACGCATTAAAGACTTTATTTTCCTATTTTCTCCCTGAGTTGTACATTTCCTAATTTCCCTTTCCCTTGTAAATACACCTTTTATTAACCTTTTGTGTGTGCCTGTAGTGGAGTATTAATAAGTCCCTTTTAAGCGCGTGGGTGAGGACCCACAGCCAGGCAACCCATTTTATATCGGGGCTGCTCCTTAACAGTTTGGTGCCCAACGTGGGGCTAGAACCCAAGACCTTGAGATTAAGAGTCTCATTCTCTACTGTGGGGCTGCTCCATAGCAAGACTAGTAAGGAAACCAGGAAGTTTCATCAGGTATGGTTTTTAAGGTATCCTTTGAGAATTTGATAGGGGTTTAAAAGTGTTGTCATGCAGGAGAAAATTTCCCACATCCCATTTGGTTTCTTCTGTGGCATGATGAAAGAAAAAAGTAACATCAAACAGATCCGAAGGATAAAAAGCCAAAACTTCATAACATATATATTTAAAGACCCGGGACATCAAGGAGAGAGAAAGGGGAGACTTCAATGAGGAGATGACCTCATTATTTAACTCTCAGAGTAAAAAGATGAGCTTCTTAGAGATAAACTCTCTCCTGTCTGATACCCCCAAGCTACATTCTTCTAGATCATGAAAAGGAGAGCAGTAGTTGCTTCTTTGATTAGGAAAAGGGCAAAGATCTGTGACAAACTACTTTTAGCCTCTAGTGCCTTTACTGCTATTACCTTAAAATAATCTGCAATTTTATGTAATGGTAACCTGTTTTGTTGAGGCCTATGTGAACTTGATTGATCTTAGTTCCCCATACCAAAGTGACACTTATTGGACAAGGCCTACTCTAGGCATATTGAGAAAAACCCTCTGACCCTTTTGGCAAGACTAATACCACACAAGCTATGTTGACTCAAAATGCTTATTGTTTTTATGTGTAGCCAAGAAATATTTCAAAATATATCTGCTATCTAAAGAATTGTACAACATGTTCAAGATATGATGAATAGAGAGCTTGGCAGTTAACTATTCAGATAATTATTGTGTTTTCACTAGTTCATTCCTAATTCCCTACCTTTTTATCCACCTGTTTTTACAAACTACATCTAATGTCAGTTTTAACATACTACTCTTAAATTAACTTAGGTAGCCATATTGAATTATTGCTCAACATTGGCCCACATTTGAATCATGTGAAATTCACTACCAGACTTATTTATTAATGTTTAGGTGTCCCCATGATATTTTTCTTTGCAACTGTTTAATCAATGGGATAAGTTTTTTTGCCTTTATAATGTTCCATTGTGGAATCCTGCCAGCTGGAATATATAGTTACTACATACTCTCCCTTTCATGACATGCTTTTTATTTAAAGCAAAAATATTGAGGGAAATGTTTGGGCTCACCATACAGAGTTTTTTTTTTTTTTTTTTTTTTTTTTTATTCCCTCATGTAGAAAGATAGATATAGGAGATACAGTCAACATTTGTAAAGGTTGTACTACACATGATTGAGTGGTGATGGGATCTAAGGGTAAATAGATATGTAACTGTTCTTTTAAATTTTTTTTTGTTTTTTTCTACTTGAATGCTTTTAGCATTAAATAACAGAATTCATGAGTAATTTTAAAAAGAAATTCAGTATTTTATATGTCAGAATGTAGAAGGTTATATTGAATTTCTCAATAAATTTATCAGAGCTTCATTTTTCTCAGCCATTCTTCACCTGCTGGCTTTGTTTTAGGCATGTACACTAATAACCACAAATTTACTTCTGATGTTCTCAACACGTTCATACAACTATGCTTGGAGTTAGGTGAACAGCACCTTTTATTTTGCTGCTTTTTTCTATATTATAAACCTTTCTGAGGGGTACCATTGCATATTTCTCATTGCATGTCATTGACCACAACTGCATCCCATAATTGTAGGTAGGCCAGGCGTTTAGGCCAGCGTTTGATAAAAGTCATGGCATACATACAGAAAGTGGTGTTCTTGTAAAGAAAAAAGGAGGGAAACTGCCGCTGGGAAGGCAGTCAATAAGGTTCTCTATAGGATTTTATTATCTCAATGGGTACCTCTAGTGATAATTGGTGTGGTAGTGTGCCAGTTAGAGCAAATTAAATTCCCATGAAGCTCAAGATCATCTCACCTCTATTTGCTACTTATAAAGAAACTCAGGCCTAGGGTAACCAATTGATTAAGTCAAGATTATGGCACTGAATAGTGACAGGATTTGGATTTAGTTACCCAATTTCTACTCCACAATTTCCTCTATTATGATTTTTTGGTGGTGGTTGTTTAATTCCTTGTCTTTTGTTAACCCACTAGGAAATAATATCATCTTGGGAGAATATGGACCAATACAATCAAAGTTCTTAGTTAGAGCTATATAAAGAAAATAATGATTGTCATTGAAAGATATTTCACATGAAATACTTGTTTAAAAAAAAATAACTTATTTTAACATTTGACTTTTTAAACCTAGGACTGACTAAACTAATTGCTTTAATTTATTTTCATTGACATTTATTATAAACAGAAGCAAGAATACTCTTTTTCTGCTTTTTCAGTTTAGTACCTTATCAAATGTATCTCTATTACGATAAACATATTTCCAAATGATGCCGGAATTGTCAGGCCTAGTCTCCCAGCCAGGAACGGATTCCAGGCTGCAGGGTAGCGCTGAGCCCCAGCCGCTAGACCCCCCACGGGTTGGTGTCTCAGGAAGCTGCAGCAGGAACTTCGCAGACGCTCAGGCAAGCAAGCGAGCAAAGGCAGGTTTGTTTAGAAGAAGAAAAAAGTTAATTGAGGGTCTCACTCATAGCAGGAATCTAGAAAACTTAAATAAGGGACCAGGAAAATGAATATAAGAAAGTGAAAATCAAAATCAACAAAAAACTATGAACCAGAGACACTTTTTGGGGGGTGGGGGCGGGAGGGGAAGGATTGGGGTCAGAATGGGGCGTTTGCAATTGTATGGGGGAATATAAAAATAAAATTTAATATAAAAAAAAAAAAGTTAATTGAGGAGAAAAAGAGCAGAAATAAAGTGGGACTCCCAGGCCAGGGAACCAGGCCTGGTAGGGGCAAGGAAGCCAAAGTGGAGTCGTGTCTCAGGGAATATATACTTTCTTTCCCTGATTATTCTAAAGCTCCACCAGTCTCTTTGTGATTGGTCAGTTCTCGGCTGTCTCACTTAATTTGCTAGTGAGTGGGAGATCTTCACATTCCTTATCTAACAGGTTTGTCTTTCCCCATTTGTTACACCTTTATCTTTATGGCCTAGTCTTTGGGAGAGCATCTCCACACCTTATCTTTATCACCTGAAGAAAACCAGGACCATCCTGGAATGTTTGTTTTTCCCATTTTGTTATCAATGGTCCTGGGATGTTTGTTTTTCCCAGTGGAATTGGTTACATTCCCTTGGTTGTCCTTATCTCTGAAGCCTCCCTTAATTCTTCAGAGGTCCCCTCCTGCACTGTCCCTAAAACTGCCTAATAACCCTAGCTTGCCCTGTGTCTCACAAATTACTGCACTTTCATCCTATTATATATTTTTAAAGATGAGTTTTTGTAATAATTTTTATATTGTTATGTATATCATTGATGTTAGTAACTGAAAATAAAGTCTCAATGGTAGAGTTTATTAGATAATCAGAGTGAAGATTCAAACCTAGGAAGCATTCCAACAGATTTACTCTGTGAGAGTTAATCCAGTAAATGCAAGTTTGAATTTAGTTTGCAATGGTAGGAACAGTGAGTCATGGACATTAAGAGTGTAATATTCTTGGGCCTCCCCTGGTCTCGCAGCGGTTGAGCACTGGGCTGCAAGGCTCCCCACAGCCTCTGCAGCGCTGGTTCATTCCCTGCCGCCGGTGAGGGTCCCACAAAAAAAGAAAAAAAAAAAAGAGTGAAAGAGTGTAATATTATTCTTGATAGGAGAGATATCTAACTCTAAGTTGCCCTGACCTAGAGAGACACTGATTCTAGAGGAAGGTAATGCAGGGGTAAATTTTTCACCTGCTAATGAATCCACTGCAGAGATGCAAAGTCTTGGTCCTGTTGTCGGTTTTTTGGTTTTTTTTTGGAGTCAGTTGGTTTGGAGTGTGGGGTCCTTGGAGTCACTCTGGGAAAGGTGTCACCAGAGCTCCCATTTCAGCGACACGCAGTGAGTTTCCCAGGCAAGTGTCTCCATAAGACAGAGACGTTAGTTATATTTAAAGAGCAGGTTTATTAGGGAAAGGGACAGAAGAATGAAGGACACTTGCATAGACACCAGCAGGCAGGAAGAGCTGCCCCGAAAGGGACAGGTTTGCTCAGAGAGGCCTGCATGGTTGCAGGTCGGTGGCCTTGAGGAGAGCTGCCTCTGCTGGGGGAGGTCAGTGAGGAGAAGCCTGAGCTTAGTACTGGTCATGGGCAGGCAGGAATCTGCTGCCCTGCAGAGGAGAGAGTTGGTAAAAAGTAGCACCTGCATAATCACAGTTGGGCAGAGGGACTGCTGCCCCATACAGTCTTCTTCTCTTTGGGAGGGGCTCACTCCTTTTAAGCCTTAGGTTAGATGCTGATTTGGGATTACTAGGCAGAATCTGAAAGGGACTGGAGATTCCACAATGGGCGCCATCTCCATATCTTTACCCTTGGACCTGTCTGATACCTGCTTGGATCTTATGCTTTGTAATCTAGGCTTTGGCACCTAAGGATCTTGGTTTCTATATCTGGGTCAATGGCTATGCTAATCCCTTCTACCCCCACCTCCAGCTCTTGGCATTTTGTGAGCCAGGTTTCTGGTCTTTTGCACAC
Source organism: Talpa occidentalis (assembly GCF_014898055.3). Taxonomy (NCBI): domain Eukaryota; kingdom Metazoa; phylum Chordata; class Mammalia; order Eulipotyphla; family Talpidae; genus Talpa; species Talpa occidentalis. Next base: position 66,836,932 of record NW_023601543.1, on the reverse strand, counting down.
CTCCTTTTCTGTTTTTCTGTTCTTGTCCTCCATCAGTACCATTGTGAAATCTCTGTTTTTAAGTTATTTGAAAATACTGACTTTATTTTCAGGCAGCGGATTGCTGCATGCAGGATGGAGCTTGTGAAGATGACTTGGCTCTCTTGCCTGCTAGACGAAAAGTGGGGGTCCCTAGAAAATTTTACCATTTGTTTACAATGTCATAGTCACTGAAACAGTGTTCAAAAGACTTTTATTGACCTCAAAGTAGAGCTTAGCATATTATCATGCTGGTGCTCCCCTTCCCCCAACAAAAATATTTATTATCACCCTAGATAGCCATCTTCAGATCACATTCTTGGGCTGTTCTGTCACACACAGCTCAGCAGGGACACATTCTTCACTTTGAAATTTTGCTTCTTAGACTTTAAAAGTGAATGTGGGGATTAAACTTTGTTTTGTTTTTTAGTTTGTTTTTAAATGATTTTCCTATATCTGTTGACTTACATTATCTCTAGTAAAGAAATGCAAGACTACAGAATACTGATGAAAATCTTTAAAGTCTTGGTATATTTTGCAGTTTTCCTCAAATCCTGCTCACTGGCAGCTTCCTAGCCTGTGGAGGTGGGCTGACTTTGTTCATTTTCACTGATAAACTCCTCCCAGGGCATATTTATTGGTGAGCCATACTATTTATCAGCAAAAAGAAAAAAAAGAGAGAAAGAACAAATCTTTATCTTCATTTAAAGGAGGAAAAGCATGTGTTGAGACATGTGGACTAGTAAATAATCAGAGTGGCTATCTCATTATCTGGTAAAGGGGAGGAAGTAAAGATTTCCTTCTACCTTTCTGTGTTCTTGGCTGAGAACTCTCTGAAATAAAAGATTAAGAGGAGAAAAACAAATGTATAGTAACATGTATAATTACTATATATATACACACACATGTATATATTGGAGATAGTCAAAAACTGAATGACTCCTTGACATTTCCTGAGCCACCTCCTTAAATACTATCTTCGACTAAAGATGAGGTGTTGAAGAGGGGGTAGCCAGTTATGGCAGGCTTTTAGAAAAAGCAACACAAACAAAGCTTAGGTAGTTATGTGATTTCAGGTTTGCCTTCTGTATTGATAAGAGTTTCCAGAGATTTGGTCATGAGAGAAGGGGGCAGGGCAGAGGTTTGAGAAGGGGTTGGGGGGAGGGGGAGAGAGAGAGAGAGAGAGAGAGAGAATGAATCCTCATATAATCAACATGCCAAATAGGGGTGGTTTCTTCAGCTCCCCTTCATTGGTAACAGCTGCCAAATTTCAGAGTCAAGTGCTTTAGTTTCACATAACACATTAGATTTTCTGTGCTATGGCACTATTTGCATTTCCAGGCCTGGGCCAGATAATTTTCAGTTGCTAACTTGAATGTGTGCTATTAAGTCATAGTTCTCTGTACATTTATGGAAGTGTGGAGAGCTCCTGTAATTGAAAATGACAGAATTGCTTGTGAGTGGTGTTTTATGTATCTTTGAATCCTTGCCACAAACCAGTCCCATTACTTTCTATGCTATGAATAATTCACCCTCACTACCTCCTCCTTTGTGTAGGAGATCATAGGCACAACATAAACTGATAGAATGAATTCTTCCTCCCTCTGCTCCTGGCTTCGGTGTATATTCTTGCTATGTTGACTGTCCCTGCTGTTATTCCTCTGGAGTTTTGGAATTTCTAAATTCCAAAATCTACTCACACAACCATCACTAATTTGCCTTGTTTGTCATTATAATTAGATTTCTGCCTTATTGTAATTTGTTTATTCTGAGAAAAGTACTTTCCCAGCCACCCCCTGCCTGATTTGCCTGAATTGTCACTCTGGTGTTATTACTTGTTCAAAAACTCAGGTAGCGAGGAAGAATTATCCTGTCATCCATGCCCTTCACTGTGTGGCCCTGGCATTCTTTAGTCTTTCTCCCACTACTTGTCCATTTTCACCTTCAGCAATATTCAAACTATACTTCTCCAAATAAAGAATATACCTCTCTACATTCTTATCCCATGGTGTTAACACCCAAAGCAGCGGGCACCCTGGGAGTCTGAAACTTGCACACTCTGAATGGATTCAGCCATCCTGATACACAAAGACATACTGTGAAGGAACTTCAATAGAATTAGTATACATACAGAGAGAAGAGAGATTAATAGTTTCCCAATAAAACACCCAAAGTTACCCATCCCCTTCTGGGTAAATGCCCAGCCAAACAGGCTTGGCCTGAAGCAGGGTCGCTGAGGCCCAAAAGATTATCACACGTCTCAGGCACCTCCTGAAGGAGAACCATAGGAAGGGAGCAAAAGGGGCCAGGCAAGTCTGGGACAAAGGAGTGTGATCAAAGTACAAATCAAGACAATTGCTGCCATTGTCAGTGTGCTCATGTGTCTCTCACCCACCTGTGTGTCTCTTCCAAGTGTTTTTACTTGTTTCTCTCCCACGTGTCTCCTTCCAAGTCTCCCGAATCCCTCGTGCAAGTCCAAAGCTGAAAAGCAAAGTTGGCCTTCTCTACATAGCCTTCTCCACGTGTCTCTCTGTGTGTCTTTTTGAGGCCCCTTCCCTTCAGTGTTTTATAGCTTCACCTGGCCACCTAATTCTGCCCCCTCATTAAGTAGGGAGGGGAATGTGGTACCTCCCTCTCTAATGGCAATGTCTCTGTTTCAATAGTTCTTTGCTTTTTAGATGAAATACACCCTTGTCCTCATACTAAACACAACATATTTAAAATCTTAGCATTCTTCAAGGCCATCTCATGTACATCCCCTTCCATTGAGTTTTTGTTTGAAAATCTCTTGCCATTTTTTTTTACCTCAGTCATTTATCTACTTCTCACTTTCTATTTCTGCTTTATATGATACTCTAAATCGGGTATAGTATCTTAGTCACATCATTGGTCAATATTTCTTGTGCAGAATATTTTTCTGACCTCTCACTTGCTTTTATGGAGTCTTTGAGACTGTGAGGTCATGGTTTTAATTCAGAACATATCTAAATTACCTTTAATCACTTGGGTCAAGCTCTTCTGATTCACAGCAGTATTTTGCTTGTAGTGTCTACATTTCAGTGTCATTGTCAATCAATAGCATTTTGAGATATTTTAAAGTAATTTAACAATTGATGTATGATGTTCTTTTTCTGTATTTGATCTGTACATCCTTTAATTTTTATTTCCCTTCTTTGAAACTAGGCCACTGACATTTGTGATCCTAATCCAATCCTGATGCTCATGCTTTGTGTTTACATGTATGAAAGGTTGCCTACGTATCTCCCCAAGAAGGTCGTGCCCTTCCATTGTACTTTGCATGACACTGTGTTGAGACAGGTAAGCATATCTATGGGGCCAAAATATACATGGAGCTAAACACCTAAGAGGGGATTTAGATATTTGTTGGCAAACCCCAAATTAATGAAAATATCAATATTTTATAATAATCCTTTACAAATGTTGCTCCTTTCAAACCAAAGATATAGAAAAGTAAGAGTGCCAAATTTTGCTTAATAATAATAACTACCTACAAATCCTAGTTCTGGGTAATATCCCCAATTTTCGTTCATCTAGGTAATTAAGGGAGTGGTAAACATTTCTTATGAGCCTACTGGGCTTCCATTTACCTCTTTTTGAAATAATCCACATGCCTTTTGTGGAGGCCTACCTTTCAGTAATCTTGCCCTCACTTGTCACTGATATTTATAAGTAGGCAATCAAAATAAGACCCCCAAATCCTTTTGGAAACTGAAGGTGAAACTCTTTAGCAAAAACATGCTTGTCCTGATAGTTACTAAAGTTGTCATGAAATGTAAAGGCAATTAGTCTTCTGAGAAATTTAACCTTTGTGATTCACTCTGATTGCATACACTGCTAATTATTAACTCTTCAAATATCTATGCCTCTAGTGCCTGGCTTGCCTAAGTTGCAGTCATCTTTTCTTTATTCCAGTTTGGTCAGCACCCTTTTACCTTATGTCTTCTTCCACCTCTGGGCCACTAATTTCCATGACAACCTTGTGTCTTCCTAATGTGTTTTTCAAATCTCCATTATATTCTATATAAACACTTTCATAGTCACGTGTTACTTAACAATGTGGAGAAATGCATGATTGGAGTATTTCATCATTGTGCAAAGATCATAGAGTGTAATTACACAAATCTAAGATGGTGAAACCTACTACTCACCTGCACTATCTGGTATAGCCTTCTCTCCACCTAGACTACTATAGTATATGTAGTCTATCATCGACTGAAACATTGCTAAGTGGTACATGATTGCAAACTCACATTTTTTCATTGAAAGACTCTGTATGGAAATGAAGTAACTTATTCTGTAATGTTTTCCATATCATGATGTCAAGAAGGAAGAGACAGCCAGACACTACCTATCCTACTGTGTAAGGAACAAGAGGAAATTCCCCCATCTCTCTGGGTTCCTCCTGCACCGGTCAAGCAAACAAATTAACATCAGACAGATTAGTTGTAGAAAAAGAACAAATTTAATTACAAACGTATGGATAATTTATATCACTGTAAATTCTAGAGAAATGAGAGATTGAGGGCTTATGTCTTAAGCTAAGGAACAGGGTAGGGAACTGGAATGTAAATGAGTGAGGAAGGGGTCTCACATGATAAGGAAGGGATGACTTCATATGATGAAAACCCTTCCTCTGGCTATTTGCCTGGCCTTAAGATAGGTTTCTCCAATAAAAAAGGTTATTTCTGGAGACCTACGTAATCTTCATTCTTTGAGGTAATGGCAGCAGTTTCCCCTAAAACACACAGGAGCTCATTTTACCTTACCTCCACATGCCAAGCTGGGAAAAGCCTAGTCTGAGCATTTTGGAAAAACCTATCTCAGGAGGCCTGCCTACAACTGCTCTAGATGAGACCGCCATCATTTCCAGTCCGGACTTGTGATTTTAAACCTATATTCTTATGATACTTTCTAGATCAAACAGCTAAAGTATCTTTTTAGTAAATTGGATTATAAGTTCTCTGTTTAAAATGCTCCAAAGATATCCCTTCACAGTAAGACTAAAAGCCAAGTTGCTAACTTTAGACTGCAAGTTTTATCTCTATGTAAAGATATGTATGCATTTTTATATGTTTATGTATATTATGTGTATGTATTTATACGTGGACTTAAAGTCAAATGCATATAACATGCATATCATGTGTATGTATATTATATATGTTTATCTTGTGTATGTATTTATAGTACATATGTATAGATATATATATATATATACACATAGTATCTTAAAATGCAAAACCTTATCTCCACCAATACTACATATTTCGATATTTTCAATATTAAAATATGTCACTGTCTACAATAAAAATAAGACATGTTAAATATTTTTAAAATTCATTTTATTCTCTCTTCTTCAATATAGATTCTACTGAAAAATTCAAGCACAAAAAACTTAGTGTATAGTGCTACAATTGTTGGAAAAGATGCTGCTGACTTCTCCCTAGCACAAGCAGGGAATACTGTGACAATTTCTCCAAAGTAAGTATTTTTTGAAATTTTTGTCATTGACCACAAGACTCTAAGAAATTTAATTATAAAAGAGTTAACTGAATTTGGTTTCCACAGATATATGTGTGTCTCTGTGTGTGTGTGTGTGTGTGTGTGTGTATATATATATATATATATATAATGAAATATATATATAATGAAATACATATATATAATGAAAAGTCTGTCTCTCAGACATAAATTATTCATGTTAACATCACTCACCCATTTTGTTAAGACACTAATAAAACAACTCCTTTTTATATGTTCATTTAATTTTAGTTTATTTTGCATGTATACTGGCCATAGAAATGAGACTATAAGTTATTTGTTTAGGTACTACAATTCTGTTTCCTATAAGAAACTGGAAGCAGTGTGTGCTAAATTTATCATATATATTATGATATTTTATTATGCATTATATATATACTTGTTTATCATTATACAAGTAGTTTGTGTTCATTCTAGAAAATTTAGAATCCATGAAAGTATGAAGAACATAAGAAGGTAAAAAAGCTGCTTAATTCAGCCCAAAGGCATCCCTATCATTGCCATTTTTCTCTATCCCTTCATAGTCATTGTGTATGGAGAAAGAAGAGAGAGATGCATTATATATACTCCCAAATTGTGACAATTTTCTATGAACTCTCATTTTTACTTGATCCTGTTCTCATGATACTTGTTTAATGCTTCTAGTATGATTACACTCTCAAACGTGAGGTACAAATTAGACCCCGAGAGAACAGTCTTGAGAAATTAAAAATAAGCATAATACAGGACTCTTCCCAGATCAGCAGATCCTATTTTATATGCCTGTAGATTTTAATAATGACAAATATTCTTATTACATCATACAAGGATGATAGGAAAATAGCTGTGTCGGTATCACAGGGTGAACAAATTGATAACCGCTAGTGAGCTTAACCACTCTTGGATTTTAGTCATTACCTTTGTATTCAATTATTTTTTCACAGTACAGAATAACAGAGTATAATTATGAAAGTTACTTTGCAAGATTCTTTTTTAAAACTATATTTCATACTGTCATCTTTACTACTTGTATGGCAAACACCGGAATAATTGAAAATGGCCATTTTTTATCGTATTTTAAAAACCATGAAACCCAGTTGCAATAGTGCCCTGGGCTTGTGTCAATAGCCTGTGTTTATTTTATTCAGTTACTGCTCCATGCCAGAGGGGGTATATAATTTATAAAGTCTGAATATTCATGATTGGAACTATGTCCAGACTAAAATATGAGGAAAACAACTCTGTGTGCATGCATTTCTATATTATAAATTAAATTCCATAATAAAATTCCTTGTAATAATAATCCATACTTTTCCTACATTATACCTCTCTTACATTAGTCTATTATAAAACACAAATTTGGTAATAAAGCAGATCCTGTTGGATATTGTCACAGTACCATTTGTCTTCCCTCAAGGCTTTGATAACTTGAGATATGTTCTCTGCCCTTCAAATAGGATGATCCCAGTGAAAAGGATTTAGGCTTCTGATTTTTTTGACTCATAATTCTAATAGCTTCTTCCAGTATTTCAAAGATCTCATTCTGTGGAAATTCTTCCTAACTACATTAAACCTCTGAGATTTTCGCTTAAGAGCATATTTCTGTTAATGAACTTAGCAATTATAATTTTTGTTACAAATGTAAAACCTGAACATTGTTGAAAATTGACTTACAGAAAAGTACAAAGTGGAAAACAAAAATCACCCAGAATTCTATCAGATAGTTAATTTTTTCCAAGTATATGTTTATTATAACATATGCATAATTATATATTTACAAAATAAATGTACTATATTTTAAAAATTAATATTTATTAAACATTTGCTTTATACAAAATCGATATAATATGCACTTTATGTACATTTTGGTATTTAAGCCATATTAGTATCCTAATTTTACAAAAGAAGACATTGGGCACAGAAACATTAAATAATTTGCCCAATTTTTCCTGATACTAAATGGTGATACAGAGATTCAGAACCAGTCAATCTGAATCTAGAACCAGCACACTTATTATATTGACACCAGCACAAATTGTGTGTAATTGTGTGTATCACATTTATACAAAGCTCTTGACATTCAGTAAAATGTGGCTTTGGCTATCTGTAAGTGATCCTGAAGACCCATGACATTAATTGTATCACTTTTATTTTTCCAGGAGCTGGTTTGTGAGACTATTGCACTTGGGTGACTCCTTCTCTTTAACATCTCAGCAGTACTTTTTGCTCTTTATTCACCATTGGGCCATTTATGGTCTATATTGATATGGACATATTTATAAATATTAGCATTTCAAAATTTTAATACATGCCCAGTGAACATTAACTGACCACATACACAAGTACTTCTACTCACACATGTAAAATCAGGAGTGTATGTATTCATATATTTTGAATAATATTATACATGTACATGTATTTTTGTTTTTAACTTTTTTAAATCAGTATTTAACTTTCATGTGCTTTAACAAGTCAAATACACAGAGGGGTTTAGAATGCAAAGCAAGTCCCTCTCCCCTCAAATCCCTTCTCTGTAACGATCCACTTCTTAGGTGACCTACTTTTATTTCTTTCAATTATGTACAATTTAATTCTTCTGATGGTTACCTCCATAAATGTAATTAATATATATATCTTTGCAATTATGAAGTAGTTACATTAACTTCAGAAATAATGTATTAACATATAGTTACAATATTTGGTGATCTAGTTTATTCTTCTACATGTATCTTCCTCCCACAAAATAGCATCAGATTTATTTTGTAGCTCATATTCATTAATTTTCTAAAAGTAAAAATACATTTTTTCTCACTATTTTCTCATGCCATCTGTAGACAAAGAACCTTTTCATCCCCTTTGAAGCCAAGAAAATTAGTAAATTATGGAGAAGTGCATACAATCTTGAAGTTTCTTTCCTTCTAGTATACTACAGTCTAGAACACTAGGCCTTTTTTTTTTTTTTCTTCCTAGGATTGATTGCTTTCTAGGCCTACTTAGGAGATGCCAGTATTAGAAATTCTGTATTTCTGTTTGGATAGAAATTAATAGTTTTTTCTTAGTTTACCCATTTACTTTAAAAGGCATCTTTATGAAACCTTCTAATAAAAAGTATGCAAGAGAAAATTTTCTGTGATTTTGCATTTTTAAATATGTGTGTTTATGCTACTCTTCTTTTGATTTATGCTTTGCTTGGCATATTTTCTAGCTTGAAAGGATTTTTCCTCATAACTCTGAAGAAAATTGCTCTATTGCCTGAAGTATTTAGTATTTGGATAAAGAAGTCTTTTATAATTCTCTTTCCCTGCACATCTGGAAATTTTTATGTTCTTCCATTGTATCTGTGTATTGTTCCAGAATGTATAAAGGAGCATCTTTTTTTATTCACTGAGTACATAGTTAGTGCTTTAATAATGGAGTGGTTTTTCATAAGCTCTGGAAAATTATCTTAAATTTTTCTTTCATAATTTTTTCCTCTCCATTTTTTTCCATTCTCATTTCCCAAACTCTATTTGTTGAATATTGAACCCTCTACTCAATCTTATCACTGGTATTCTTTTTTCCAACTATCTACAACACTTTCTTTTTTCATTGTGATGTACCTATTTCATAGCATCATGTTCTTAAATTGGGGCTACAATATCTTATGTTTCTGACTTTTAAGATTTAATCACTTACCTCTATTGTTTTTATTTCCTCCAAGGTCAAGTATTAGTGACCTGCAATACTTATTTATCCATTCATATATAACAAGATACCAAGAGAAGAGTATTTTGTGATTTTGTATATGAACAGATCTGTAATTGGCAGACTTCACTTTAGGGTAAAAACATTCTGCTTTTATGACCAATTGCCTGATATTTTACTCTGGCCTTGGAAAGAGTTGGCTTGTTTGAATCCTATCTTGTCTGCCGTGTAAGTGGATATTTCTGGAAATGGCCTCACCTAGAGTCTACAGGACACCTTTGTTTCCTTTGTTAACCTCTGTACAGGTGTTCACTGATGGTTTCCTGTAGCCACTTTTTAAATAGTCTCTTAATTATAATTTTAAAGATAGTTCTCTTAGAGTGGTGATAAATCTTGGTTTCAGGTGTCCTTGTGGTCTAGTGCTCTTCCATCATTTAACAAATACTGGGCCTTGATAATGATTCACAGTCTATGACCCAGCCTCATTTCTCTTTTTTGGAAAATGAGGATCAGAGTATTTACCCATTGTATTTTCAGTAATAAATGTGATTATATGGGCAAGACACCTACTACTATAATGGTACTTTATAGGGTGCAATCAGTAAGTGTTTGCCCTTCTCCTATAGATTTATGCTGATGATTCATTGATGAAAATATATCAATACTCCTCACAAATGTTTACAACCTCATAGAATCCCATAAAGTAGATACACAATGAGAATATAATTTGATATATCGTTTTCTGATATATTTATAGAAGTAGAAGGTGAAGGAAACATGAAACACCTAAGTGTTCTTGGGGAAACCATAGAAGGTTCCTCAGAAGAGGTCTTGCTTAATATGGAAACTCACTTTTTATTTATACGCATTTTATTTTGTAGGCTTGAATACTGCCATTAGGTAGTTCTTTAGATATTCCTTTAGTGAAACTAAATAATTTCATAATCTTTGACTTTTATGAATAAGACTGAGAAAACATTGTTTTCTTGAACAAAAAATTTATAACTTTATCATGATCAGATCTTATGAAATTATCCGTGTATACCACGTCCTGTCTTAGATTCTATCTAAATTGCAATTATTAATGGCTCTTTCTGCCAGCTGTGGATTTCAAATCCAGAGATATAATTTATATAGAAAAGATTAAACAGCTACACTAGCGTATAAACAAATGTGTTTATTTCTGCATCTAACTTGATGACTAAGTTTAGCTATAACCATAGAGTGACTGTCATAAAAGTGAAAGTAACACTTTTAGAAAACGATTCTGTTTCCCTTTTTCCCTCATTATTCTCATTGAGCCATATGGGCGCTGACATTGATGTGTTAGTTATTCTCCATCTTTTTTAAAGTCAACTTGAAATAGCTTGCAAGGCACATATAATTATCAAGGAGATTTTTTTTTTTAATGAGAGGGAGGCAACAGAAACAAAAAGAAAACCAAAGGTGAGAGAATTAACATGAAGCCAATAATAATGGTACACATGTCTAGAGAGGTAAAATACTTGCCTGAAGTGGACTTATCATTTGACTCTGAATTTTTTTCCCCCTTTAAAAAAAAAAAATGTTTGTGTGATTTTTTAAATTAAGGTAACATTGGTTTACAATACTGTGTGTGATTCAGAAAGAGATCTCAAGGGCAAATATTCTTTGTTCTCAATTAAATTTAAGTCCATGAGTTCTTCATAATGGCCAAGAAAATGTCCTTTTAGTCAAATTTAGGTTAACAATGACTAACTGAATAAAAATCATTCCCGCTCCTGTCAGATGTGAGTTCAAAACAATTTTGAGAATATTTCTGTTGACTTGGCTGCATTATTTTACTCTTTGCTACTCTCCAGCCTCCCCATTCAATAATAATTCCACAAAGGTTCTGGGGAAGTTAAGTCAAAGTTTGATACCAAGAGAATCTATTCCCATCTCCATTCCCAAATAGGGCTACGGGTAGGTGTTCTTTGATAGCTTGTATAAGAGAATAAATGTGATATGGTGTGTAATGCTAACTATTAAAAGTCAGAGCAAAAGCAAAGATAAAATTTCTCTAAGACTTATCACCCATATCTGTGTCAAGGCAACTCTGAAAGAAAGATTCAGTCAGTAAGGAAACAATTGGTAGCAGAAATCTAGGATCATTCATCTTTGTTTCAATGACATTGCTGTGGGTGGACTCCTGGATGGCTTCTGGATTAGAGCTGGTGGCATTTTCTTTATCAGTCATCTATCAAGGGCGCTTGAGTTGTTTACATATCTTTGCTATTGTAAATAATGCTCCATTAAACATTGTGGTGCATAAAACTCTTTGAGTTAAATTCAGTTTCTTCATATAAATACCCATAGGTGTGATTGCTGTATCATATGGTAGTTCTCATTTTTGATTTTTTTTTTTTTTTTTGCGGAAGCTACATATTTTTTTCCAAATGGTTACACCAATTTACATTCCTGCCAATAAGTGTACAAGGGCTCCTTTCTCTTGACACCCTTGCCAACACTTCCTTCTACTCAGATTCTTGATGTTAGCCATTCTCACAGGTGTGAAATATCTCATTTATGATTTTGATTTGCATTTAGCTAATAATAAGTGATGAGAAACATTTTTTTCATGTGCCCGTTGACCATTTGTATGTGCTCTTTGGAGAATTATCAACTCAGATCTGCTTATTTTTAAATTGGATTGCTTGTTTTTTGTTGTTTAGTTGTATGAGTTCTTCATATACCTTGGATATTAACCTGCTAATGATAATGAATGACATGAATTTTCTATTCCTGTCCAGTAGGCTTTTTGTTGTGCTGTTTTCTTTAGCTATGCAGAAGCTTTTTTATTTGCTCCACTCACAATGGCTTAAAATTAATTGATTTATTAAACATCCTTGTTTATTTTTTCACAGTAAGGGATTTCTTCACTCAGTTGTGGTCACCATAGTTCCCCCCCCTTCCCCGCACCCCCACCCCTGCCAAAGTGCCCACAATATGCTATTTATCCTTGCCAGTGTCTAATAGCTCCCCCAGCATTCAATCACCAATTTCTGCTCCCCAGTATCTTACTGTTCTCTGCAGGAATGTCCCTCTATTTTCCATACCTAATTGTGTGTGCTCCCCTCTAGTGCAGTCCTCAGGTCCTAGGATCCTCAATATGGGCATGAGCCCTTCAATCATCAAAAAAAGGTGGGGGATGCTCTGTATTACAGCCATCCCTCCCTCTCTTGTGTTGTTTTCCTACTTTCTACCTTCGCCAAGTTTTCTGTCATTTTTCCTTGTGAACATAGTTATCATACAGTTGGTCTTTTTCAAGAACTATTGTTTTTATGTATATGTATTTTTGTTAAATATGTGGGTAGTAGGTGAGCTCTGCATTATAATATTCTGCCATGTTGGTGGAAACCTCTTTATTCCTTCTCTTGTTTGTCTCAAATAAAATCATGCTACTTTGATATACTATTATTTTGATTTGAGATTTGAATTTTATTTTTAAGCACAGCTTTAAGTATTTTGTGTTTCTTATTCTTTGACATTTCTTTCTCCATATGACCAAAGACCAGTGATATCACTAAGAACTTGCCTAAATAGTAGTACAGAGTGTTCTATGATTTTCAGCCCACACTTGCTGTGGCTAGCTATTAGGAAATCTAATAGATTGTATGTCCATTTGGAAGCTAACTTTGGGTTTTTCAGATTGGATCAAGATGTTTTAACTGATAATAATACCTATTATGTTATCAGCAACAGTCTTTAATTTATTGTGCAAGTAAGTATATTACAGAATGCAGGCATTGGACAAATTGTATATACTGAATAGATATTTGTTACATGTCTTTTTAAAAATATTTTCTTTTTATCTTTTTAAAATAGAAACGAAATTACTATCACTCTAAAATTTAGAAGTCGCTTCCTCCGTCCTGCTGCAGCTTCACTGATATTAATTTCAAAAAGTAAGCATGCAGTAGGAGGTGCCACAATGACTTTTGCTCTTAAAGGTGAAGTCCTCAATTTCAAAACCTTTGTAAGTAAACCTTACTTGTTTTGTAAGTCCTTACTTTTCTTATTAGGCTTTTCTTATTAGACTATCGATGGCTCCAAGTTTTATCACTATGCAGTTTTTTTTTTATTTGAGATCACACGTCTATACAGATACAAAAATGTGCACATATTTACATTTGTACAATTTTTCACTTCTGTGTCCCTGATAGTCTGACTTTGATGCTCTTTCTGTGGAAGTAAGCCTCTAATTTTATTATAGAAGTGGAAAGGACTTATTGTAAGGTCAGACATTTAGATTTATGTTTGTTTTCTTTTTTTCGATGGAGTCAGTCATTCTATGCATAGGAACTTGCATGTCCTTCTGCCATGGAAACTTCTGATTTAAGTTAAAGCAGTCCCTGGGCCTGTATGAATGTTTTGGTTTGGATTAAGAGTTGTTGTTTCACACAGCAAAAAAAAAAAATGTTTCTCTACTCTGATATGAATATTAATCAGTTTGATTTGGCTCAAATTCACTTCAAAGATAACACTTAAGACTGATTTTTCTTGGGAGTTGATGATTTTCTTTCATCATGTGTATTAGGTGTATATATATATGACTGATTAATTTGGAAAAGTGAATTCATGCTCAATACCAAAACAATTTTAATGAAATCAATTTGGGAGACACTATTGTGACCCATATTAGTCTTGTTACAGCACAAGGAGAGGGGCACCCCAGAACCCTAACCTGCCTGCTCTAAATAGGTTCTGCCATCCGCTGCATAAAGACAAAACATATAAGACCTTTAATGGAAAGGAACTTTAATAAATTAGTGTGCAATACAGAAAAGACAAAGAATATAGTTTCCAAATCAAGCACCCAAAGTTACCCATCCCCTCGTGGGTGAATGTCTAGCCAAACAGGAATGGCCCAAAGCAGGGCATCTGAGGCCAGAAAGCCTAAAGCACCTTCCGGCAGGGACCCATGAAAAGGGTTATAAACAGGCAGAAAAGTCTGGGAGGAAAAGAGCAAAATCAAATCAATATAAAAGCTGCCATTGTTAATCTCCCCACGGGTCTCTCACCCACATCTGTTTCAACCCATCCAGGACCAAAAGGCAAGTGTAGTTTCTTCACATGCCTCTCTGCTCCATGTGCCTCCTCCAGGCGTCCTTCTGTCTCTCCCTCCTGCTTCCTTCCTCAGTCTCCTCTCCAGCTTCTTCTCCTCCCTGCTCAGCTCTACCCTCCCTCTGGTGGGGCAGGGAACCTGGAACCTCCCCTTTTCCTGGGCATCACCCTGTTACAGTTTGGGTAGCCAGTATTAGGGATCATTGATAAGGTAAAGTGTATTTTTATAGTCAATCCCCACCCAAATTTTAAGGGTATACAGTATTTCTGGGGAAAGGGTAATTTTTAAATTAATATCACTGTAATATTTAAATGGACAGGTTTTTTTTAGATGCTTGAAGTTGATATTTTATAATTCTGGATATTTTTTGTTATCACATAGTATGTTTATTATTACTATTATCATTATTATTTTGCTTTTAGGAAGTTATAAAATGCAATAGCCCTTGTTATACATGGAAGGAAATCAGTCTGAATGTTAAAAATCCCTTCCACGTTGCTGGGGACTTCAGGTAATTTATTGTTTTGGCATAAATTCATTGTGTTTGCTTCTATGTAAAGGGAATTACATAATTTTCAATATGAACAATTTTGAGAAGGAATTTTATGCATCTATATTGCTATACATTTATAAGCATCATCATATAAAATAGCACAAATAATAAAGGTAAGTCAGTTTTTCTTGAAATACTATTTGATCTGTACAAACAACAATAATAACAGCATACTTTGAAATGAAATGACAGTAAAATGCTAAAGTGTTGTTTAAGGTCAGAGTAGAAAATTATCTTTGTATAAATTTACGCAAATCTCTGTTGAATAAGAAAATGGACAGGGCCTCCCTGGTGGCGCAGGTGGTTGAGCACAGTGCTGTGAAGTTGTCTGCAGCCTCTACAGCGTGGGTTTGATCCCGGCCGGCCAACATGGCGCAGCAGACCTCTCCTGTCTTGCCGCTGCTCCCCTCAGCAGTGTATTTCGTCAGTCTGCCTGTTCTGTTCCCAGCTCTGTCTCTGGTGAATCCTCTCACCCTCCTGCGCATCTGGCCTGTACCCCAGTTCTTATATAAAAATAAATACATCTTAAAAAAAAGTAAAAGGATAATAATATTGGCACCTTAAATTATGAACTCTGTTTCTACCAGTTTTAAAAATTATATCCACATAAAAATACTTGTGTTGAGACCAGAAGCTATACATTAGTTTACTAGTTTAGTGTTTGATAATTTCAGTTATTATAATCACTCTGTTTCAAGACTTCTGATAGTTTCTTATTAGCAGTTTCCCTTATTGTTGACAGAACAAAGCTTCTCTTGTTGAAGTAGTAATTGATGAAGAACTGTCAATATTTCTTGTTACAGGTCTGCTAACAATGAATCCTTCCAGTTTTTGTTTATTGGGTAATACTTTAACTTCTCCTTCATGTTTGAAGAAAAGTTTTATTGTGTACTTTCATCATGGTGTTCTTTCATTATGGTCTTTAGCACCCTGAATGTATCATCACATTGTTTTCTGTCCTCTAAAGTTTCTGATGGGGATTTAATTGAATTAATCTTTTTGATGAGCACCATGGGTGTTCCATCAATTGTATTTTTCCTGCACACTGTGATTTGGCTTTTCATTAGCTTGAATATTATTGTCTTGTTTTGGATTGCCTTGGGTTTATTCTGCTTAGAAATTTTTGTGCCTTTTTTCAATGTGTAGATTTTTTCCCATCAAATCTGGAAAGTTTTCATTATTTTTTCATGTTTTCTTTCTGCCTCTTTGCTCTCCAATTTTTTCAGGATTTTGATTAGGCTCATGTTTGTGTGCTTGATGGTGCCCCACAGTGGTCTGAGGCTCTGTTAATATTGCTTCATAACTTCCTGATCTTTAGAATTGATTATTTTCATTGACCTATTTTCTTTCTTTTTTTATAGCAGTGACAATGTTTTATAGCACTGTATATGATGTAGGGGAATATGTTCACACTTCCTCAGATGCATATTACAATACCACACTTACCATCAAAGCACCCAACTCCTTTACCTCTTTTCAAGGGCACTTATTCTTTCTTTGAAACCTGGTATTTAGAGTTCCTCTTGTGATTTTTTAATTTCGGGTATTGAATTTTAAAGTTCAGATATTATAATTGGTTCTTTTGAATACTTTTTTAAAAGATTTATTTATTTATGCATATAAGAATTGGGGTATAGGCCAGAGGAAGGGGGGGATGTGGAGAGTAAGAGGATTCACCAGAGACAGAGCGGGAACAAAACAGGCAGACTGACCAAAAGACACTGCTGAGGGGAGAAGCAGGTGAGCCAGGAGAGGTCTGCTGCACCATGTGGATAGCTCCTGGCCAGGTGGGGGATCAAACTGGCACTGCAGAGGCTGTGGATAACCTCATAGTACTGCACTCAACCCCCTGCACCACCAGGGAGGCCCTCTTGAATACTTTCTAACTACCATTTTCTGCCTTTTTTCTGATAGCCTTGTTTGATTTGAAAATTATTTTTTTTTGAGAACTCTAGCTTTGACTAACTCTAATCTTGAATCAGCAAAATCAGTATCACCTGGGATCTTGTTAGAAAAACAGAACCTCAGCCCCACTCCAGTCCACTTGATCGACTTTGGAGTATTTGTAATGCACAGTGCTGGTCTAAGTCGGGATAAGTCCATAGGAAACTACTTAAAAACCATCTGGAGAACTGGTTTAAATGGAGCTTCCTGGAACCTGCAGTAGACCTTCTAAGTCAGAACTGCAAATAGGCACTTGAGAATCTACATTTTGAATAAGCGTTCCAGAAGATTATAATACATTGAAACATGAAAACCACTGATTTTGAAATTTCAACAATCAAATAGGATTTTATTTCCATTTTAATGGCACTTTGTATTTCATTTTTATAATTAATGTTTCTATCTATTTTAAGAAAGCATGTTCATAGTAATTAAACTGTGACTTTTTCCAACAGAAGCATATTAAATGCTGTTTTATCTCAGAGTAGTTAATCTACAGTGTGCAAAAAGTCTAATATTTGATTGGTTTAACTTTTTTATTTGTGTGTCAAAATGTGTTGTTATTATAACTGTTCAGAAAACACGATCACCAAAGTAGATTGCCTCAGTGATTCACCTCAGATTTATAGATATATAAAGAGACATTGTAAATTTTACCTGCCTTCATCATTTTATAAGATTCAAATGTGAATTTAGTACCTGACTTTAAATTTAATGTACTCTCTGGAGAGGAACTTTTCTACATTTGTTTAGGTTTACAATGATATAAGGAAATCTGATAGTCTGATGCATGTCTTGAATAGTTCACAGTTTGCTATAGTTCTTAATATTATACAGATTCTGTTCAACTGCACAGGAATAATTGGGCATTCCTGACATGACTCTTTATGACAGTTTTTACCTACTGTTAGAGTATCATTTCCATACTACCTTCCCATTACAATGTGACCAACCAAAGGCAGAAAAGATAAATACTCATGCTTATTTTGTGTGTGTGTGTGTAAAAAGATTTATTTATTTATTTATATTTTTATATTCCCCATACAATTGCACCCCCCTTATTTTGACCCCAGTCCCTCCTTTCCCCACCCCCCCATAGTGTGTCTCTGGTTTGTAGTTGTTTGTTGATTTTGATTTTTTCTTTCTTATAGTTACTTCTTTTTCCTGGTCCCTTATTTTGGTTTTCTAGATTCCTGCTATGGGTGACACGATCCGTTATTTTTTTTTCTTTCTGGCTTATTTCACTGAGCATGATCCCTTCCAGCTCCATCCATGTTGCTGCAAATTGCATGAATACTTATGCTTTTTACTTTATAATTCCTAGCCACACACCTGACATGTGGAGTCTCTTAACCATTTCTTGAATAAATGAGTGTTGTCACATAAGAAGACCTGGATTCCTGTGTAACTCCAAAAGAGTTACTATGCACAAATCAATGGGTACTGACTTCTCATATCTACTCCTGAAAGAAACATTGTGCTTTTTTGGAAATCAAATTAGAGGTTATGACATGTACAGCTCAGACAATGTATTTAGACCAGTGTGTGATTTTCTCTTTGCTTTTGGAATATAATTTGGCCAGTCATTTATATTCTGTATTTTCTTGCTATGAGAATTTAGTGTTGTCTTCCCATACTAAAGAATACTATTTTTTACATATTTCCATTCCAGAACCTTCCCATCTTTTTAACATGTGTTTTGCTTTGCAGAATGAGAACACATGGACTTATTGAACTGTAATTTATTGATTCTAATTATATTTTATGAGTGATGGAAAATTTAAAGTATTTTGTAGTCGTTTGAATTTTAATCCAGTAAAATTCAAAATAATCTTTTCTTCATTTGTTATAGTGTCATTTTGGTAGAATCCTCAACATTTATCTCTTTGCCTTCCCAACTGAGTGGACCTGATCAAGTCATTGATCACATGACACATAGGTAAATGTCTATATATTTTATGCTGATGATTACCTTAGGAAAGTTCTAAGAAATTAGCATTTAAGTAAATGTGTTTCATACTTACAGAATAATTTTAATTTATTTGAATTATTTAATTTTAGGTATATGTTATATATATAATTTATATTAGTCACATGCATGAAAATTGAATAAATATGCTCTTGACTTAATTCAGTGGATTCTCATTATTCACCAAAGTTATGGCCTGTAAAATTGGAGCAGGCATTTGGTTTGTAAATATTGAACCATTACTCCTAAAAGAAATATATATAATCATATAGATTATATTTGTAGTTCTGGAACCAACCCATCTTGGTAGATTCTACCTTCTTTACAAAGAGAAAATGAAGTTCAGGAATACTAAATGACTGCCTGAGGCTCATCCACTAAAAGGTACCAGAGAACAGTTCCAAACCATGTCCATCAAGCTCCAGAACCGGGGCTTCTTGAATTTCTGTACCTTCTCTTGTGGTCAGTCTCCATCCTCATGTCATCTTTGTATGAGAGCTAAACCAGGAAAAGCCCCATGATCACCTCGTTTCCCCTTAAATAGTAATTTATATGACCAGTGACTTAAATTTTTTGCTACTCTGCGTGTCCACAAACAACATGAGCACACCAAGAGTATTGATTTGGGGGTTACAAAGATGTTTTAGTGAGGTGAATTTGAAAATACAGAATTCGTGGATAATGAGGATTGACTGTGTTCAAGATTCTGGTAATGACATTTGTGTTTTGTTTAGAAAAGAACTTGGATTTCCAAATGGAGAAGCAGCTTTTTTTAAAGTTAGATTGCTTTATAGTTTTCATTTGTTACAAACTATAGAATTGCTATTTAATGTAGAATAGAAATAAACACAATGCTACTAAGGCTAAAGAAAGTCAGGCAGGAAAAAAAAATCATGTAAGCATTATCCGTGAAATACATGGATTTGTTGATGATTAATAGTGAATTATTACTTTATACCTTTGTCTCTGTAATGCTTGACAGTCTCAGTGTTACTCTTTCAGATACAAGATGTAGGTTAGGGCCCCTTGCTTTAGATTATTCTCACCTCAGTGTCCAAAATGGTTCAAAAAGCAGGAAAAACCCCCATTTTTACTTCCTTCCTGATGTCACCACATCCTTTTATGAAGAATTCCTGAACATATGAAGGATGGAATCAATCTAAACATTGACCTTTTTATATTTGTTCTCATCAATCATAAAAACTACACTTGAACCAGTTATTATCCTGTTTGCTTTAGACAGGGCCCAGAAAGCTGGCCCAGGACTAACTACATGAAGGTTTATGATAAAAATCTTCCTTTATTACTGGGAAAGGCTTAATAAGGAAGTTTGATTTATTCATGTCCTGAATGAAACCAATTCAATATCACTTTGATTGTTTTAGCTTGAAAAGAACTGCATACCATTAGGGCAAAGGAAAGAGGAAATCCATCCCTTCACATGTCCTAACGGGGCCCCATTCCCTGACTTTGAACCACTACTAAATTGTCTGAAAATATTCCATTGCTTCATTTGCAGTATTCTGTATAATTTTAGCATCTTTGGGTGCTATTTCTTTCTTAGGACCATAAGTTTAATTATGATCCCTCTACCATAGTTTCAGCAGTAATAACAAACACCTTAGGAAAATGATGGATGGAATGAGGTGCAGGGAGTAACAAAAATGTAAATGAATTTTGTTTTCCGTTCTGTCTCTGGGACAAGCAAGATACTGACTTTATAAATAAATTAGATTTATCCCTGAATTTCTAGCCTCAAGAACATTAATCAGGTAAAATGGAATTTTCCTGAACCGAATTATTTTATAATGTCTGAATTAATCATGATGATCATTAACTTTACGAACAAATCAATACAAATTTTAAGATCTGCAGATATTTTTTCTAGTTTTTTTCCAGAAACAGTATGGGTAACTCAGTTTTTCTGAGTTTATCTCCTTTGAGGATGAGGTAGTGCATTGATTCATTCAAAAGACACTTTCATTAGCTGTTCTCCAACAAAATAGATAAAGAAAAAGGAGATGATGCCTAAATTGGTCTATTTTCTATTCACAGTAGAAAAATGACTGAATGGCTAGAGATTGTATGTATTGAACAAAATGAGGTTTAGAGATTATCTGTGGATTTTAATCAAGACTTCTCAGAACTCCATTATCAAAGAGAGCAATATCAAAGAGAGTCATACATGTAGAGATAAGCAATCTGTTGTTCTTCCTTCTGTGTATGGTCTCTCTTATAAGGGCTAAAATACCCTCTATTTTGTCTGATGTATCTGTCAAATGCTCAAATTGCATAAAATATTAAATGTTCTTTACTTTTAATTGTTGTTACTTAAATGCTAGCCAGACTGTGAATAATGTAAAGCAGAGAATACTTACAAGATGTAGTAAATAACCTCATTAAGAATGTAGTGAGAAGACAAGACAGGGTTTGGAGGAAAAAAAAATGGGCATGGTTAGGAGAACTTTACTTGGAAATAGTTGATGTAGTTTTTACAGCATCAGATTCAGGCAAAAGCAGATGACAAGGTGAGAAAATATGGAGGTTTTATATTTTCAGAAAAAAAAAAGTTAGGCAGACAATACCTGAGAGCCCAAATATTAATTGACAGCTTGTTGAACAAAGTGATCATGAACATTAAGAGAAAAGCAATTAGGGGGAAATTGATAGTTTCTGAGAGACAAGGAACTTTCCAAGGGAGGCTGTTGCTTCAGGCTGTGATCCGCTAATTTATATTTAGACATGCTACCAGAGATTAAATAGCTGTCTAAGTCTCCTTCTGTCTTTATGAGAAAGAAGCAAATGTGGAAACAGTAAACTAAGAGGTG
This sequence comes from Talpa occidentalis, assembly GCF_014898055.3. Classification (NCBI taxonomy): domain Eukaryota; kingdom Metazoa; phylum Chordata; class Mammalia; order Eulipotyphla; family Talpidae; genus Talpa; species Talpa occidentalis. The sequence continues at coordinate 66,815,312 of NW_023601543.1, read as the reverse complement.
TTTTCAAGAAGCTGTAGAACCAATTTTTGAGAGTACCTGTGTACTCCTAAATTTGAAACCACCTGCTTTTGAGTCTTAGGATTTGGGTTATTATTGTTACCATCATCAAATGTTTATTTTTTTACAGTATTTGGAAACACAAGGGAATAATTTTTACCAAATTTAAAAGACAGTGGTGGAAATGTAGATATGTTTCTGTTTTATATTTTTCTTATTTTTAAGATTTCTAAAATAATATAAACTTCAAATGATATAGGAAATACATCTCTGATCTCTGCTTGTCATGTTGTAGATAGCCATAATAATGGATCTATAAGATTGAAGTAAGATAGGGAATTGTTTTGACTTTTGTTTGCATTGTTGATATCCTTTTCCCATTTATTCATGACAGTGATTATGTGCGTTCAAGTAAACGTGATATTGGTGAGGGCTGTTCCCAAACCCCAACTACCTTAAAAACTTGTGAGTACATCAAATTAAAGCTTTTCTTTGTTTTCATATTTTATTTTTATGTACAAACATAATATGGAGTAAAATAATCAACAAAAGCTGGTAAAAATGATATATTTCGGGCTGCATGGGTGCCAAACTGTTAGTCCTCAGCTTTTTCTGTTCCTTATTCTTTGGAGGACTCTGCCAGTGTCTTTCCTTTCACTGCTGAATCTTATTTTCTTCATCCTTGCAAGGGCTGTGTTTAGATAAAACGACCTGCATGTTCCTTTTAGATTATTCTAAATCGTTCAAAACTGTTTAGGTAACCTGTATAACCTAGTTTAAAATTATAAAGAGTACGCCTATTTCCTTTTTTTTGTAAAATAATTATGAATTTAGAAAACGTGGCTAGAATGATAACTAACAAAATGAATATAGGCGTATTCTGGTGATCTGTAGCTATAAGTTGCACCACTCTAAATGTAGTGACATTGAACAATAAACAGAAATTATGATTATTTTTACTCACACTTCTGGGTGAAGGTGCTCACCAGGGAGATACTTGCTCAGGGTCCCTCATGTAGTTGCAGTCTGAGGGAGCCTGGGACTTGAGGGCATCCCAAAGCTCACTCACATTTTAGATGGTTATTGCCTTTTGACTGTTTGCCTAGACATTTACATGTGGCCATTTTATGTGGGCTAGGCTTCTTCATGGGATGACAACTTGGTTCTAAAAGCAATTAAACCTAACACGAGAGATAATTAGGAAGAAATCAAGTTACATTTTCTGAGCCAATGTCAGAAGTCAGACTATTTGTGCTGCATTCTCGTAGAGTATTGGTTAGAGACAAGTCACTATGACTCACTCATCATATCTACACATTTCAGGCAATATTAAAAAAATTGTGAATATGTTTTAAAACTTCTGAAGAGATTTTATGTACAGTTGACCCTTGAACAGCACAGAGTTTAGGGGTGCTAACTCCCAAGCAGTTGAAAAGCCATATGTAACTATTGTCTACCCCAAAGCTTAATAGCTTGCTGTTAGTTTGGAAGCCTTATTGATAACTTTGGTTACATTTCTCTGAAAATGGTGCCACATATGGTCTGCAAATATGTTTGCCTAAGTTTTGATAAATTTTAATGTTTTGTGATAGATCTGTATCTATTTTATGATAGTAAATGATAAAATAGACTGTTTTATACAAACACTTTATGTGGTCAAGACATACCTAGCTTTTTAATTTTTCAGTGTTTCTTGGCTCTGTGGTTCATCTGCAAGTCTTTAAATTTTTGCAAATATAAAAAAATCAAATACATTTGTTGGAAACAGTCCTTATATAAACAGACCCATGGTATTTACACCTGTGTCACTCAAGGCTCAATTGTATATGTGTAAAACTTATTTCCAGTTCAACTTATACAGGAATTGCACCTTGTAATGTTAAACCATTACGTAGTGCTCACAAAAATTGAATATTCTTGGATGACCTCTTTGCTGTTTATATGTTATACATCCAGGCTAATTTTAAATGGTAGTGAAGTTCACTTTGTAATAAGATTATTTGTTAAGAAATTAATAATGGTCATACTTATGAAATTTTTATATCAACCTGAAGCTGGAGTCACTTACTTTCATTAACAAATATATTTATCATCTTCTAATTTTGTGTGCTGTTTTGAACATCTTTTTAATTAATCACAAAACTTTAATCACTAATTGAGACAGTTGTTTTATTTGAACAGCACTTATGAGATGATAAGTAAAGAGGCTCTGCTTCATGTTTTGGCAGCAATTAAGTCTGATTTCATCAGAGAGTTCTTTTGCTCCAGAAGCCTTCTTAACCTCGGATTGAAAGGGTCAACTCTAGAGCTTTACTATCTACCCTTTGGCATACATATACGCTACTGTGTCATCATCCTCAGCAACAAAAAGGTGAGAAAAGAGTTGTGGCTTCATCGTGGGCTGTCACTTTAGTGGAATAACCAGTACAGATCATTTAAAGACTAGAAATATAGATAAAGATTTCAGCTCTCTGGTTGCTGAACAAAGAGCCTGTCCTCAAGAATCAGCAGAGTTACATTTGTGGGTAAATTTTATAGTGGCTGCCTAAGGAAGTCCCATAGAATTATAGGAGAGACTTGCCTAGCCTTGCTGAGGCTCTGTTTGCATAGCAAATCACCAAGCACTGAGAACACACACTTATCAGTTCACATTTCCCATAGAGTGGGGGTCCAGACATGATTTAGGTGGGTCCTCTGCTTAAGGTCTAGCAAGTCTTCAGTCATGGAATTCACCAGTGCTGGGTTGTCCTCAGAGTTTCAGTTGAGGGAGGAGGATCTGCTTCTAAGCTCCCTGATGTTTTTGGCCAGAAGAAATTTCCTAATAAATCTGTGCATCTTACTTCTTCAAAGCCACCAAAGAGGAGAGGGCTGGGGAGAGAGAGTGAGACTTCAGGGGAAGTGTTTTTTGGCACTACCTCTTCTAGAAAGACACTGCTGTGTGTTGACCTGAGGTGGAAATTTATCACCCACAGGAGATAGCCCCAATTGTATCAGTTATGCACTTTGTTGTGATAAAGGTAATAGGACAGAGGTATATGCCTGGTGTCTTTCAGATCATTTGCACAAGAAATAATGCAGAATAGAGTTTAATTTCATGCTTTACCATTTACGAGGAAAAATGCCATGTTATGGTAATGGTAAATCTTATTTTTTTAATTTCCTTTAAAGGAGTTCAGGGTTTAACCAAATTCCTCTATATAAAAGATTATGAAAAATAGTGACTGTAATGTGATCAAATTCTTCACAATTTCTTTTTTATTTCAAATTATATTATAGCCCTAGAAAAATGTTTGGACTAATAATCAATTGCGTAGTAAAGAGGTTTTTATTCTTTGAATCAGACTATTGGAGTATTAATATTTGCTTCCATAAATTTTATCTAAATTAATCAAAGGGTAATTACACTTAGCTTGGCATCTCAATTTACTGAAATATGACTGTTGGTTACATATATTTGTCCATGTCAAAAAAAATAAGAAAAACAATAATCATGAAATTTGCTATCAATTGAGAAATAATTCTCTTAATCTAAAGGATTACATTGAATTACAATTACTTATGTGGGAAACACATCTATTAATTTACACATTCAATTTTATTGCTAATTATGTTGAAAAAATTCAATTACTCGCTTAAATAAAAATCAAAATTTCCAAGTCCACCTAGTTAGCTTCTGTTTTTATTAAATGTGTGATAACTGCTTTGCCATTAAGAACCACCTGTTGAACGCAAAAGTCAGTAGCCTTCCTATACACAAACAATAAATCTGAAGAAGAAGAAATCAAAAAGACCATCCCTTTTGTTATTGAAACAAAAAAAATCAAATATTTGGGAATAAATCTAACAAAAGAGGTAAAGGACCTATACAAAGAAAACTATAAAACACTGTTAAAAGAAATAGAAGAAGACACAAAGAAATGGAGAGACATCCCCTGCTCATGGATTGGAAGAATAAACATTATTAAAATGGCCATCCTACCAAAAGCAATATACAGATTCAATGCTATTCCAATCAAAATTTCAATGTCATTCTTCAAAGAAATAGAACAATTATTGATGAAATTCATATGGAATCACCAAAAACCCCGAATAGCCAAAGCTCTCCTGAAAAAAAAAGAAGGGAATGGAGGCATCAGACTCCCAGACTTCAAACTATACTACAAAGCCATAATCATCAAAACTGCATGGTATTGGAACAAGAACAGACATACAGACCAATGGAATCGAATAGAAAATCCAGAAATAAACCCACAGATTTATGGTCAACTAATCTTTGACAAAGGAGCAAAGAATATGCATTGGAGCAAAGAAAGTTTGTTCAATAAATGGTGCTGGGAAAACTGGGTCGCTACATGCAAAAGAATGAAGCTTGACCACCACCTCACACCATACACAAAAATCAACTCAAAATGGATTAAAGAACTAGACATAAGACCTGAAACCATAAAATATATAGAAGGAAATATAGGCGAAACACTACGTGATATGCACATCAAAGACATCTTTACAGACACATCACCCAAAGCAGTGATAGTGAAGGCAAAGATAAACAGCTGGGACTACATCAAATTAAAGAGCTTTTGCACAGCAAAAGAGACAATAACAAAAACAAAGAGAAACCCCACCAACTGGGAGAACATTTTTGCACCCAACACTAATGATAAAGGACTGATCACAAAAATCTGCAAAGAGCTGATGAGACTCAACAACAACAAAGAAAATAATCCAGTCAAAAAATGGGCAGAAGAGCTTAAAAGAAACATCTCTGAAGAGGAAATGCAAATGGCCAACAGGCATATGAAAAAATGTTCAACATCACTTGTCATCAGGGAAATGCAAATCAAAACTACCATGAGATACCATCTTACACCAGTGAGAATGGCACATATTAAAAAAACTAGCAACAACAAATGTTGGCGAGGGTGTGGAGAAAAAGGAACTCTTCTGCACTGTTGGTGGGAGTGCAAACTGGTCCAACCACTGTGGAAAGCTGTATGGAGATTTCTGGACCTACTAAACATAGAGCTTCCATATGATCCAGCAATTCCACTCCTAGGTATTTACCCAAAGGACACAGAAACATCAATTCCAAAGAACACCTGCACCCCTATGTTTATAGCAGCACTGTTTACAATAGCTAAGCTTTGGAAACAACCCAAATGCCCAAAAATAGATGACTGGATCAAGAAGATGTGGTACATATATACCATGGAATATTACTCAGCATTCAAAAAAGATAAACACATGCAATTTGCAGCAACATGGATGGCGCTGGAAGGGATCATGCTCAGCGAAATAAGCCAAAAGAAAAAGAAAAATACCGGATGGTCTCACTCATAGCAGGAATCTAGAAAACTTAAATAAGGGACCAGGAAAATGAATAACTATAAGAAAGTGAAAATCAAAATCAACAAAAAACTATGAACCAGAGACACTTTTAGGGGGGCGGGGGTGGGAGGGGAGGATTGGGGTCAGAATGGGGGGGCTGCAATTGTATGGGGAATATAACAATAAAATTTATTAAAAAAAAAAAAAAAAAAAAGAACCACCTGTTGAAAATTGTAAAGTAATTAGACTTCAGTTTGATAGCTTGCCATGTGTAAAACAAAAACATTTCTAATAACACTGCTATCAAGAAAATATACCATTTGTTTCATCTTGGCTACTCCTTGTGAACTTTCGAATAAAAAATCAAATGACTAACTACAGTTTGAAAGTAGAAATCGTTTTACAAAATTTCCATCAGTGAATATAGAAATCCTTACCTTCGGGAAAAGCTTACAAAAACCCTAAAAAATTTCATGTTCTCAAATACCAGAAATCCAAAGAAATTGTGCTTTTTCGTGTGTGCAGGGAAAAACTAAAGGGGATTCCAGAACAGATTCATGACACAGTCCCTGAAGAGTTGTACCTTCTGGAAGGGAGACTTGATAGAATTCCCCACACAAAGCATTACCTACAGTGCATACCTACAGCAGTATCCCAGCATGACCCTGAGTGCCACACTTGCTGTGCTGCCCATGTGCACATCTGTTTTGTGTTGACAGTGGGAAAACAACAGGATTGCTGGGTCATCTGTGGGGGGGGGCACAGAAACATCAAGCATGGTTCCTTGACATGGGCCCTGGGTTAAGAATAAGTTCCAGTTGCATCCACTTGCTGTGGCCTAACAGACCCTCTTACTGCAACCCGTGTTTCTTTTTATTGACACACATTATATTCCTTCTCCCCCTTTGTAGACTTTTTTTCTTGTTCTTCACTGGCCTTTTCTGTCTACAAAGTTTGGTCAGAGCTAGTCTGAGTATTGCTTATTTGAGGAAACCAGAAAGGGAGTCAGCATCTAAGTGCTTATACAAGTTGGTTCAGTCCCACACCCAGGCCCTCGCACAGCAAAGAAGTTTCTTATACAGTATTGTTGATTATAATCACTGTATTGTGCTCTATATAGGCACTATATGCTTTCCAGAGCTTAAGCCGTGCCAAGTAATATAAAAAGTTGACAGGACAAAGGGGGACAGCAGCCAGGAATAAAAACCCTGCAAGACCTTCTCATTGACTTATCATCTACAATGATTTGGTTTAAGATTATGCCACACCGGTCATCCTGGCCACAAGTATATTGTATGTCACTCTTGTCATTTCCATATATTTGCATAAATAAATGGGACCCCTCTTCCAATGCTTTGTACTATGACTGAGGTCATTCTTAGTCTCTTTTTCTGACTCTTAATATAGTCCCTGGTATGTATATTTTTAAATACTCTACAATCAATATGCAACTTTTTTCAATCATAACTTATGTACACACCGTAATACTATTGATTTTTGCTTAATTTTATTGAATGTGAAGGTAAGACCATTAGATTATATTATGCTAATATATTATGCAATTTTATATTTAGGCAAAGTGACTTCAGTTTTATGAAAGTTATTTTTATAGCTGGAAAGACTGATTATATTTTAATGGTAGTTTCTTTTATTTTCCATGATATTAACAGCAAGCCACATTTCATTTGCCCTTTGATTTTTTCATTTGATTCATTGCAACAGTATTAATTTTTGGGGGGGGTAATTGCAGTCCTCCCCATAGGCTATACCCCTGAGTTGTTCCCCAGGGAAACACAGAGAAGATGAAATTCCATCTAACCCATAAACACTAAAACATTCATTAACCTCAGGATGCCTGCCAACAATATGGGGGCAGGTTACATGAACTTTAAATTATACATCAATGTGATAAATGTTCACAAAGTTATGCGAGGTTCGAACACCCTCGACACTGCAAGACCTCCCACTTCACCCATCTCCTTCCCCAATTATTGTGAAATCATCATCCTACAAAAAGCACTGCAACCTTTTTCATGAAAAATATGTGAAGAAAATCAAAAAAGAGGAATTCGAATCCAGTGTTAGCTATTTATTCTTGGTGATTTCCTCTGGTTTGCTTATGGATAATACTACCAGTTAGTCAGTTAAGATCCTACCTGGCTCAGGGGTACCAATATTTTAAGTTCGGGGAATACCGCTTTAAATGACATGTAGAATACATTGGAACAGTAATTCCTAATTTTCCAAACCCATGTGAATTTTATGGATGCTCTGATTTTTTTTAATTGAGATGTAATCGAGAGATAATACAATGCAAGTTTGAGGTGTGTAACCTATTGGTTTGATATATTTATATGGTGTGTGACTACTGCAGTAGCATTAGCTAATACCTTCATAACATCATATAATTTTTTGTTGAGCACAATTAAGATCTAGTCTCTCAGCAACTTTGAAGTTTTTGATAAAATATTGTACATCTTTATATAATAGCAGAGGAAAGGATAGTTGATTAAAAGAGGAGTTTGTTTAAGAAGGATGAGTAGAAATTTTCCAGTAACACAGAGTTCGCACAGAAGAATAGCAGAATAACATTCTAAGAAGAACATGATGTAAATAGTTAAATATGGAATTTCATGGACACTTGAATTGCTGATTCTGAGTATGATTCGTTGGCAGTGACAGAAAATGGGTTGGATGGGTGAGAATAATAATGAGGAGGTTAGTGAATTTTGAGCTTTTAAATTGAGTAACTTAACTTCTTATCATTAGCATTATTACTGTTGAAATCAGGAGCCAATGGAAAGTACTGAGCACTGACATGACTTGGTTAGAAAATACTTTTGGTTTAGAAAATATCTCTGGGACATAATCATAGAGGAGATTAAAACTTGAAGACAGAAATGGGAGATTTCTCTAGAGATCGATTTAAAGACTGGCTAAAAGACCTTTGCAATCTATACACTACTCCCCTTACCACCATTCTATACAGCTCTCTGCTTTTTGTTTACTAGCAGTAAGGACAGAGAGAGAAAAGTGTGAGAAGCAATGATGAAAGACGAAGTGATGATGTTCTATTTTGGGAGGGAAGGAAGGAGATGAGAGAGAACTGTAAAGATGAATATTGATATAAAGATCCTTCCCCCCCCCCCAAGATTTATTTATTTATTTATTTATGCAAGCACTGGGTACAGTCAGAAGCGCGGGAGGGTGAGAGAATTCACCAGAGCCAGAGCGGGGAACAGAACAGGCAGACTGACGAAATACACTGCTGAGGGGAGCAGTGGGCACTGCAGGAGAGGTCTGCGCACCATGTGGGACCCTCGCCGGCTGCCAGGGATCGAACCGGCACTGCAGAGGCTGCGAGTAGCTTCGCAGCCCAGCGCTCAACCGCTGCGCCACCAGGGGAGGCCCATAAAGATCATTCTTAATGACAGTTTGAGTGATGTTCACACTGAAGGGTAGCAAATTTTCATTTACTTCAAATTAATGGCAATAATTGAAATAGAAACTGTTTTGGAAAATGTGATAAAGCAGAAGAGAGATTGTTAATTTCGTTGCCACAATGACTTCTAGTTCCTAGGCCCAGCTTTTTATTTGATGATATACAACATATCATGAATTTTTATTAAAGAATATATTCATTATTTATGCCATTTAAATATATGCTGCCTTCTCAAATGTGGAATCATCTTTGAGGCATGCAATTGAGAGTGTGTTAAAGGGGGACCTCCCCCGTGGCGCAGCGGTTGAGCAATGGGTTGTGAAGCTGTCCGCAGCCTCCACAGCGCTGGTTCGATCCCCGGCCGCAGGGCAAGGGTCCCACATGGCGCGCAGACCTCTCCTGGCGCCCGCTGCTCCCCTCAGCATTGTACGTCGTCAGTCTGCCTGTTCTTCTCTCTGCTCTGGCTCTGGTGAATTCTCTCACCCTCCCGTGTTTCTGACTGTACCCAGTGCTTGTATAAATAAATAAATAAATCTTTAAAAAAAAAAAATCTGTCCCCCCCAAAAAAAAAGATTGTGTTAAAGGGGCTTCCCTGGTGGCGCAGAGGTTAAAAAGGCCACGCGCTATCAAACTTTCTCCAGCCACTAAGGCACCAGTTCGATCCCCAGCCAGGGAGGTGACCCACATGGCGCAGCAGACCTCTCCTGCCTTACCCGCTGCTCCCCTCAGCAGTGTATTTCAGTCAGTCTGCCTGTTCTGCTCCCCAATCTCTCTGGTTAATTCTCTCACCCCCCACACCTCTGGCTTATGCCCCAGTTCTTGTATGCATAAATAAATAAATCTTTTTAAAAAAGATTTTGTTTAAATTTTGTTAAGAAAGTTGAACTTTTCAGTACATGCATACAAAGCTTTTTAGTCTTTCTCACCACTACTGAGTCTTCTAGCTCAATTACTCTATGAAAAATAGTATTTTTAAAGAACAGTGATTATTCTTGCTGGTCAGTTTCACATTATAATTATGGAAAAGTCAAGTAGTCACCTACAGTGATTAATGATCTCTCTCTCTAGAGTGTGTGGAATTAACATTTTAGAATTTTAGCTTAGCTTTCATATGCCTAACCATCAAACATTGAAGTCTTTAGCCATCAGAATAATAAATTGTTGTCACAGCAGCTCAAACAAATAAATTTAGAAACCTAGCAAGATCTAGACCTAAGAAAAGAGAAGGAGTAGAATTTAAGATCTGTGAAATAACATGGGGATTTTCTGTATAGAAATGTTTTTTTTTTAATTATTTTTAAGATTGAGGTTGTTCTATATATCGGTTGTTCATGACATATCCAAGGTTACCCAGCTAACTAGTGGCAGAGCTGGGATTAAACTTTCCTGCCAATTCAGTGTTTGTATCTCTCCTTTCTGGGTCATTAATAGTGGGTTGTCTTGTAAAGTTGCATACAGCTGTGCTATTTGTAAACTGCATTTAACTAGATATATAGGAAAAATAAAATACCTTCTATGAGGACTTCTTATAATTGACCATGGACTTTGACATCTTTCTGGAAAAAAAAATAGCATAAATTCCAGTGAACCAGTTTTACTTCCTTTGGCATGGTCTCTAGACTTGGAAGGTAAGGGACTATCCTGCTGTAAGATATTCCGTTGTGTAGCTGGAACCAAAATTTGCTTCCCCTTGTTTTTACTGGTGCTCTTAAGTCTTTACCCACTTCAGATCACTTAAGTTAGACTTGCCTTTTTACAGTATCCTCTGCTGATTTGTTTGTACATGAATGTTTAGAAGATGCTGGGTCTGTTAAGTCCTGATGGGTGCTAGGCAAAAGGTTGGGTTCCTAATATGTGTTACGTCCCCTTTTCCTCATCTTATGCTATCATTCCTCTCTTAAGATGTAAACTTTTTTTTTTTGCTTCTATGCCTTTATTATTTATTTTTAATTATATATATTTTTACATAATTTTTCATTTTTGTATAATGTATGCATTTTCATCTTGGTTATAGTTCCCATACAATTCCCATCACCCATGAACTATCACCGTGGTCCCTTGTGCTCTTCCCACCCTTATTTTAATCCTTCTCCCTTCTCTGATGTAAACATTTTTTTAAAAAGATTTTACTATGAAAAATTAAAATACAGTTCTAGAAATAAGAGTAAAATAAATTCCCCAATACCCTTTATTCACCCCTTCAACAGTGTTTGTGTTTCATGATTATAATGAAGCAAATTCCAGTCATCACATACTTTCATCCATGAATAATTTGGTGTGTACAACAAAACGAGTCTCTTTTTTGACATGACCATGATGTCATTACTACTAAAAAAAATGTATTTTTTTTGTAATAACCTCAAACATCCAGGCAGTGTTCATATTTCTTCTAAATGTCTGGTGATTGTATGTTTTTTCCTAGTATCTCATTTATGGTTTCTTTGTTTTCATTGTACTGTAGGGAAAATAATTTTCTTTCTGCTCTTCTCTTTCCTTCACTCTTCTGAGTTTTCAGCTCAGGCCCCTGTAATAAAAGGGAAAAACAAATGGAAGTTTATTAACATCTACAGTTCATGTACACACGGGAAATGCTGAGGGAAAAAATGAGTAACTTCTTGAAGTGGCTTAGAATTTAGGCTTAGTACCATCTTTACAGGGAAAGGGGAGTGGCATGTTGGCCTCTTAGAGGAGAGTCATTGAGTCCAGGAAAGATGAATGACCCTTACAAATGGGGACAGTTTGTGACAACTTTGTCGAGCTGTTGTGTTGACTTCTAGTTTAATCTCCTGTGATAATAAAGGCTAATTATAGTAAAGTAAAAATCAAAATCAGCAAGGAACTATAAACCAGAGACACACTATGGGGGTGAGGGGAAGGGAGCAGACTCAAAACAAGGGGGGGTGGGAATTGTGTGGGGACTATAACCAAGATGAAAATGCATACATTGTGCAAAAATGAAAAATGATGTAAAAATATATAAAATAAAAAAATAAACTTACAGAATTAAAGAAAAAAAATCAATTTTCCTTGAGCCGAAACTCTCAGAAAAGGGATTTGCAATAATTAAGTTCCTTTTGGAGTTTCTGTCTGTAACAAAATACGGTTTGCAGAGAAAGTTTCTCCCTGCATTTGATGGTTTTTGAGCTCAAAAAAGCAATATACCAAAGTAGGATATTTTGCAGTGTCATACTCTGCTATCCTTCAGAATCAAAGTATAAATAAGGTCCATTCATTGTGGTTTTATTACATGTCTTTAAAGACTCTCCCTCTCTCCCCCAACTGTTCATTTAACCTCTGTACTCCTAAAATTAAGCTATTGTTTATCCCATTTGTACAGAGGCATAAATGAACTCAGAGATTTAGTAATCTAAATGTGGATTTAGGTGGATGAAGGTGGACCTGGCAAGCTTTTATTAGAAGCTCGAGCCAAAGCTTGTGGTGTGATTCCAAGAGAGGAGCCAGGAGGAGAAATTTATATGGTCAGGTCCAAGTGGGTGGGTAAGGAGGGCAGTGTCTTGGTTTATTTTGATTTGGGCTGTGCCCAGGCATGTGCAGGCTGGTTGCATTTGCACTGCACATGCATGTTTCTTGGCTTTCCCTTTTTGGAAACTGTAAGGCAATTACTATTCAGGATTCACACTTTCTGTCTAGCTTGGCATGGGTTTGGTCAGTCTGGTGGGACAAAATGTGTGAACAAGATCAAAAACATAGAACTTCTAGTCCTCAGTTTAGTCCACCTGTTTAAACAGGATGCTGAGATCCAGTTTCATAGCTTACATAAGATGCTGGGGCAGTTTGCTTCTTACTGGCTTGAAATTGTACCCAAATTGTCTCCTTAGTAGCTAGTAAGTGGCTGTGCCAGAATTCAAACCAGCTTGTCTACCTCTGCTGATCTTTCCCTATGTCATGTTGCTGCCGCTACTTTAATTTTGACTCTCTCTGTTTAATTGTTTGTGCTACTAGCCTAATTATTCCAAAAGATTTTCAGTTCCTCTTTCTTTACTTTGAAAGCCTACACTTTAAAATATACACTGTTCCAAAAATGATGGCACTGCCATCAAACAATAAATAATAGAATGAGGGAAAATATTTTTGTTTGCATGGTCCTTTTTTTACTTTAAGCTAGCAGTCTAGCAAGTGTAATTGTAGTGATAGCGATCAACTGTTGTCATTGCCATCTGGAAACTTCTTTCTTACTCCATCTTCATCTTCTGGTTGCTTGCAAAGCTTCCACTGCAAAGTGATAGATGTGTATTTAAGTCTTCACCCATTTTGGGTCTATGTTGCTGAGACTTGCACACTGCATTGGTATCTTTATAGTGTGGTTAGGGGAGGTAGAACCCACTTCCTGAGGACCAGAGCTGAGTGGCCAGGTGAATGTATATAACATGGAAAGAGGGTGGACTCAGGGAGAGAGACATGAGGAAGGGTGTACTTGCTTCTTGGCTTCAGACTAACAGCAGGGATTTGGGGGACTTTTGAGGCTTGAAGGAGACACATGGAGGATAGATATGCAAAGACCCTTGGATGAGGGACCTATGGGAGAGGCTGACAATGACAGCCATTATCATGATTTGTACAATAATTTTGCCTTGTCCCAGACTTACCTGGCCCCTTCTGCCCCTTTTTTGTGGTTCCCCACTAGAAGTTGCCTTCAACTTGAGGCAAGCTTTTGGGCCTCATTCGCCCCACTTCAGGCCAACCCTGTGTGGTTGGGGATTTACCTGCAAGGTGATGGGTAACTTTGGGTGTTCTATTGGGAAACTTATCCTTTCTTCTCTCTCTATGCGTATTAGCCTATCAAAGTTCTTTCATATTATCCCTTGTCTTTATGGGCATAGATGGTTGCACCCCTTTAGAGTATACAAGATTGGGGATCCCAGGATACCACGTGGCCACACACTAATAGTATACAGATTTTTCTAGTAACAGATTTATCAGAATTGTTTTCTGATGTTGTATAATCTAATACTATTATGTGGTTGTATTTTAGATTGGAGAATTAATATATATCCTAGAAGGAAGTGGCACTATGCCCTTGCCTTCCAGCTTCCTGCCAATGGATTCTTTGACTCCAATTGATTACCACCGTTCTCCTGAAGAAGGTAGAGTATATATCTATATATCTATATGCTTTATTTCATTTATAATGTTGAAGGACCGCTCTGTTCCTCATATTGTCACTTAAGAATCTTCATAGCAATTATATAATCAGAGTTTTGAAGGCTCCTTTTTAACTTTATTATGTCAGCATACATGGAATAGAGTGCCATTTTAGCAATTAAGAAAATTTCGATTTAAAATAATATCTTTTTTTTTTTCAATCTTTGGATAAATACTGAAACTTGGCATACAGAATATTTACTCAACACAACTTTCCATTTCATATTCTATAAATCTCAAATTCTATATATTGTATTATAACCTGAACTTCTACCCTATATTCTAGTTTAACGTATAAGCTTGTAAATGACAGAAAATTGAAGTTCTTTCCATTTCTTGACAGATATCTGTCTTGACATTTATTTCTATTCCTCTACCATATGATAGGAACACAATGGTCAGTGAACTATTGAGCATTTCATATTTCTATGAAAGTGCCATTTGAATAGAATTCATTTTGGAGAATGCCAGTAGAGTATCTTTTTTTCCTGAAGACTTATTCGTGAGTCACTGAATTAAGACTACAAGAAATATTTATATTTTGCTATGGTTAAAGTAAGCCCATAACTGCAGCTTTATATTTCAGTTCAGTAGATAACAATGTCAAGGGCATAAATGATCATTGCACTCGTGAATATTTTTGCTTTTCCTAGGGTTAAATAAGACAGATCCAGTTCTGTATTTGCAGTGTGAACTCGGTCAAGTCCTGGATGTGAAACTTAATTTGCCACTGACAAATGAAGCCAAAGAAAAGGCTTTGGCTTTTGCAGCACAGCAACAGATGTCAAGGGTAGAGTATGAACGAAGATCGATCACAGGCACCCTGGACAGCAGTAGTGTCCGTGTGGCTATCGCCCTCCTGGGACTGACCAAGATTGAGGTGGGCATGAGGGACAGGTCATGTACTTACATTATTCTCTCTTTAGAAATATGCAGAGCTGTTTCTACTTAATCATAACAGCATTTTTACATTTAAAAAATGAAAGCTGGTTTTCCCCAGAAAGACAGTAGACTTTTTCTTTGTTTAAATCTCATTAAATAATAAATCTGAAAGCATTCAACTAGGTAATTTTAGGCATTAGAGTGTACTCATTTTATTCATAGTAGACTTCAATTATGGCTGCACATTAGACTGTCCTGGAGAATTTAATATAATACCCGTGCCCATGCTCCACTCCAGAGCAATTAAATAAAAATCTCTGGGAGAGGGTGGGTGGGGAAACATTCTAAATGTTGCCCAGGATTTTCTGTTGTCTATCAGAAAGGATTACCCTTTGGGTCAGATTACCAGGCTGAGAACCAGACTAACACTATCTCCCTGTGTGACTATAGGCTGATTACTTCAAAATGATCAAACTCCAGTTTTTTAATTTAATTTTTCATCTGAAGGTATTGGTAATTTATGGAAACTGAGTGTGGTGATTAAGTAAAATACTTAGCATATATTTAGTACTCTCTATATGTTATTGTTATTATTACTATAGACATTATTATAGCTTGAATTCCGTTTTATAATGGCGATGAGGCTCCATCTAGTCTCCACAGAGCTGTCAAAGCGATGCTTCTGGTATGCCCACCTGCTCACGTTGCTACTCTGTGCACATTCCTTTCCTGACTTTGCAGCTTGTGTCAGGATAAAAGCACCATCCACAGGACAGTCTTTATGACCCTCCTGGTCTCAGCTCCTCTGTGGCACCCACTCACTCCCCTGGCTCTCTTAGCACAGGCCTCCTTGCTGCTCTTCAAGCACTTCAGACTCTTCCCTTCGCTGTGTTTCCCTCCTGTTAGAGGCTGCCTCCTCATCCACTTCTGCTCTGCTAGAATGCTGTCAGTAAGGATTCAAAATTTTTTTTTTTCTACCAGCTGCTCTCCAAACCCTAAATTTCCTTCAGTTTCTCAGCAGATAGCATTTACTACCTGAAAGTACTATATTTATTTGTTTATCTATTATGTGTCTCCAACAAGGGAATTTATGGCACAGCACACACTAAGATGTGTGCTGTGCCAACGATAGTCACAAAATCTTTGTTAATGGAGGAGTGAATGGTAAATATTTTCATCGTTACTGTTTTACCTTCATTTACATATATTATAACAAAATACTTAGCATTGTAAAGATAATCTTTTTTATTTGTCAGAATGCTAAAATAAATGCAGTCTAAGCACAGGTCTCTAATAATTAATGATGGTATTAGCTACAACAAATAAAAATTTACACACCTTATTTTGCTTACGTACATCTAGTCTCAAAGGTTCCTTTTCAAGAGCAATTGCCAATACGTTCTTGAAAAACAGCAGTGTTAATATTCTTTGCAACAGGACAGTAAGCAAGATTAATTTTAAAAATACCTCTTTGCATAGTAATTTATACCTTTGTTTCCCTCTATGTGCACTTTTCAAATTATCTTATTGATTCCGTGGAGAAATTTAGGAAAGATAGGATTATACTTGTACAGAAAATGAAAGGACTGGGACATTAAAAGACTTAAGTTATTTTCACTAACAGGGCAGGGACTATAGCCCAGATCAGGTTGGAGACTTTATTGTATTTTAATGCTGGAAAACAAATAAAAGATTTGTGCAGGCGTGTAGTTCATCCTCTTACTCTGATAAGGATATAAACCAAAACCCCCAAATACTAAGAGAATAGGCCAAGGGGATTCCACTGACTTGTGACAAAATATCACTGAGCCTAGGTTTTACCATTTCTTTTTTTCTTTTTTTTATGTATTTTTACATCATTCTTCATTTTTGTACAACGAATACTTTCTCATCTCAGCTATAGTCGCCATGAAATCCCCACCACCCATTCACCTGTGTACCATCACCATAGTCCCTTGTGCTCTTCCCACCCCTGTTTTGATCCTAACCCCCTTCCCACCTGTCATTTCTCTTTTTCTTACTCTGCATAGCTTCCACTTCTTAGTCTATTACCATGAAATAATATCATGTGACAAATAAAAATCTAAAATCCTTGAAGTATAGCTGTTTAGGGCCAAATCTTATCAAATAAATGTAATCACTTCTCTACCCAAGAAAAGTGAGATATCTGACTGATTTTTTATTGCACAACCCTTTGTGGTTTGAATTTTTGAGATATTGGTGGGATAGTAGTAATATGGTATATCTATGTACTGAGAGGGACAGAACCTTTTTTTCATGAACTTGTATTTCAGGTACTTAGTAGTTATTGAATTCATAATCTGCTGGCCATTAATAAACTTAGTCTAATGATATGCTCAATAGAACTGGAAAGATTCAGAGCTTACAGAGTGGTTTCCTTATGTTTTCTATTAACTCCTCAAATTTGTATTTTAAAAGTCATGTTTTATTCTCTGGAATAAATAGCACGAAAAGTCATTGAAATTTTGAAATTTGACAATATGTTTAAAAAAAGGAAATTAGTGAACCATCCGATATTATTTATTTGTGGTTTATTTTCTTACATCTTTTTTGATTGCTGAGTAGTATTCTATTGTGTATATATACCACACCTTCTTGATCCATTCATTTGTTCTGGGGCATTTAGGTCGTTTCCATATCTTGGCTTTTGTAAATAATGCTGCAATAAACATAGGTATGCAGGTTTCCTTTTGAATTAGTGTTCTGTGTCCTTTGGGTAGATTCCTAGGAGTACAATCACTGGATCATATGGATTTTAGTGTTTTGAGGAACCTCCACACAACTTTCCATAGTGGCTGGACCAGTTCACGTTCCCCCGAGCATTGTGTGAGGGCTCCTATAAAAGGAAATTTGAAAGATATACTTGGCTATAGCTATCACCTTGAGCTTTTAGAAAGTACATCATATTTGGAATGACCTGAATTTATAAAGACAGATGATATACATTTAGGCAAAAGAGGTAGTTGCAGATATGAAGTTTGTTTACAATAACAGAAAATTAATTAATTTAAATTTCTGCAATTGCATGATTTAAATTGCCAAAATAAATGGGATTGCTAAAAGCACTAACATTTGTTTTTGGAGTAATGAGAACATGATAATGCTAAGGAGGGCAACAATAAAGATGATGACAGCAACAATGGTGATGACAATGATAGACATTTATTAAATACATAAAATATGTTTCCAAGGACCTGGCATTTCTTTGTACTTTAAATATTCATAGCAGGGATAGGTAGTGTATACTATTATTGACCATATTTTACAAATGAAGATGTTGTGGCTTTGGTTAATAACGTGGCCATATTTACTTAGAATTGTGTTATAAATGCAGACAATGTGGCTCTAAGAATGCCCTTTCTAAGCGGTGGGCTACACTGCGTAGTTAGCAGTAGAACATCCAAATCAGAATAAATGATTTTCTACCTCTGTGCTCTGCATTGCTTGTTTTATTCGTAAAAAAAATTGTCTTTTATCTTCAGTATCCCATTTTAGGAAAGATAATGTTGTGCTGCAATATATCTTGAGGAACATGTGAATGGAAGTGATTTTTTTGTAACTCACCTTCTGTCACTAATGTCTGTATGTACATATATATGTGTGTATATATAAACATATATTTGTGTATGTATATACACACATATATTCACAAAATTATCATTAGTAAAAGACAGGGGACTAACTTGTTACTGAGAAGATGGGTAAATGTTAAGAATCATAATCAACTCAAGGAGGGAGGCACTTTATCACAAAGGATGACTCCATTGATTCTTGAAGCTTATTACCATTGTCTTCTACTAATTAAATAGTAATATGTCCAAAGAAGTGAATAAATTCAATCCCTTGGTGGATTTTCCCCCAAGGGACATAATGCTATCTTCTGTGTTTTGGAGGTAGAGGGAAAGAGAATTGCATTCCAATTTTCTCTTTGTTTATTTGCAGTCGTGTTTGCTCTTTAATATCTCAAAGTTGAAGAAGCCAAAGTCCGTGGTATACACAACAGAACTGAGCCTTCCAGAACACTTTGATATTCCCAAGAAGATCTATGTTCCTGGGATTCCACAAATGAAAACTAAATTGAATCACTCTCGAGGAGTTATACCCATAAATAAAACAGGTAATCAGCAAAGTATGGACTACAATGTCTAGCCCTGTCCCAGGCTTTGTGAAATATTAAAATACAAAGAATATATTTTCTCCACTAATAGGATGTTCAGAATATAATTGAAAGATAGTTCAGCTATATGAATGCCTATTATTGAATGATATTTTACATTAGAAATAATCATGCTGCATTACAGCAATCTAAATTATGTACTGAATTTGGGTGCTAAATACTGGTGCTGAAATTTGCAGACCTGTCTTAGAGAGTGGTTTTCAGATAAAGACAGTAAGTGCACTTTGAGAACAGTGAGCTCTTGCCTTGAGAATAAGTGGGTTCCTGAAGTTCTGCTGGAGTTGTCTTAGGCTTGCTCTAAAGGAAGGAAGTTAAGGCAAAAGCATATTAGAAGAGAACAACACCATTTATGAGTAATTTAACTTTCATCTGGATTAGGGCATTTATTGTTTGTGTGTTTACTTTTGGTTTTCTAGTGCTCTTTTATTCTGTTTTTGATCAGAAAGGGTTGAGCCATTTTAATCAAATATTAATACACTTACATTTTAAAATATAACTAATAAAATATAAACAATGTAAGTAATTTAAAGTATCCAAAATTGTTATGCTTTTATTTCATTTCTTTCCAAGTTAATGGATACTGATAAGAATGTAATTTCTTTATTATAGTTATTCCTTCAATTTACCCTCACTCCAGTGTCATATATTCTAAGTTATGTTGTTGCTAACTTTGGTATTGTTCCAATTTCATTGGCTGTCTTTTTATGAATTTGTGTTATCTATAATGCATTTCTGAATCTTATCCATTGGTTACAAATGATAAATCATGGGTATAATCTCTGTTCACTTTGCCTTCCTAGCAGAACTGAGATCCTAGATTAAAATGCTCCGTACTAAGCAGGTAACAAAGATTTATGATTTAGGTTTGGTCTAGGCAATAGGGAAGATTAAACCTATGACAAACTGGAGAATAGATGCTCTGTCTAATCATTCAAATTAAAAAAAAATTAATGACTTACGCAAGCCAAATAGCTGTGAGAGTATTTTTCACTCATCAGCTATTGGCATCCCCTCATGTTAACTTGTCTTTTATTTTAATCTTTATTACCTTTCAGGTTTTCAATGTACTATTAAATTCATGAATGCATAACTTATTTTAATAATTTTTAATCCCTCTTTGGGTAACTGGTAAAACTGTGTATATTATAAACCCAGTTAGGATTGGTAGTCTGAGTGATTCATCATTCAGCCATTCATTCATCAACACTATTGAGCAGCGTTTCCTTTGGACAAAGTTATGAAAATTGACATATTCATCCCTTATAGTAATTTGCTTTATTAATTGCTGTGGATAGGACTTCCAATACTATCTTAAATAATACTGATAAGAGAGGACATCCTTGTCTTCTGCATCATCTTAGAGGAAAAGCTTTCAGTTTTTCACCACTGACTACTATATTAGATATTGTTTTGTTAGATATGGCCTTTGTCATGTTGAGGTATGTTCATTTTATCTCTGTTTTGTTGAAAAATTTTACCATTTTATTAGATCATTTTATTTTATCATTTATTGGATCTTGTCACATGCTTTATATCTATTAATAGGGTCATATGATGTTTATCTTTCCTTCTGTTGACATTGTGAATTGCATTGATTGATTTGCATATGTTGAACGATTCTTACATGCCTGGGATAAATCCCAGTTGGTTGTGGTGTATGATCTGTTTAATGTATTGTTAAATTCAGTTTGCTAAGATTTTGCTGAGGACTTTTGCATCTATATTCATCAGGGATATTGGATTGTGTTTTTCTTTTTATTATGATGTCCTATCTATATATGTTTGATACAGGATAATGTTGGCTTCATAAAATGTGTTTGAAAGCATTCCCTCTTCAGTTTTCTGAAGAGTTTAAGGACAGGTATTAGATCATCTTTAAAGGTGTGGTATGAGGGCCTCACTGGTGACGTAGGAGTTAAGTCTCAACGCTATCACCACAAAGTCCTGAGTTCAATCGCCGGCCAGGGAGCTAACCCATATATGGCACAGCAGACCTCTCACCTGCTGCTCCCCTAAACAGTGTATTTCAGTAGCTCTGTCTGTTCAGCTCCCCACTCTGTCTCTGGTGAATCCTCTCACCGTCCCCCGCCCCCGCCCCCTCTGGCCTATACTCCAATTCTTCTATGCAAAAATAAATAAATAAAAATCTTTATTAAAAAAAGGTTTGGTAGAAATTACTAGTAGAACTAGTAATTACATTTTTTGGGAATCTTTTAATTACATTTTCAAGTTCCTTGGGTTTTGAGGGGAGGAGTATGAGCTCTCCTTTTTTAGGTATTTACAGCTATAAATGTCATTTAAGTACTGCTTTAGCTGAATCCCATCAGTTTATATATGTTTTCATCTTTATTTTTACTAATCTTAAAGTATTTTCTAGTTTCCCCAGGTTTTGCTTGACTCATTATTTTTTTCATTTATTTTAAAGATTTATTTATTTATGCATACAAGAGCTGGGGTGTAGGCCAGAGATACAGAGGGGTTGGGGGGGGGTGAGAGGATTCACCAGGTACGGCGTGGGGAACAGAATAGGCAGATTGACTGAAATACACTACTGAGGGGAGCAGTGGGGGAGACAGGAGAGGTCTGCTATACCATGTAGGTTAGCTCCCTGGCCAAGGATCGAACTCCTAATTACCCTCATATATAACTTACACTGATGAGTGCTTGTCAGTTTAGCTTTCTGGCTATCAGAGTGTTTATCCCCCTGGCTACAGAAATTGCTTCGATGCTTTAGTTGACCATAGTTGATTCAGCAGGAATCCAGACTTGGAACTTTTGCTGGAATTTTGGAAAAGGGATGGCTTTTCTTCCTGCAAGATTTGTTAAACTGGTAGGATATACCCATGAGTGAGTGAAGAGAGTCTCCAAGAATGAGGTCAGCACAGAGGAAAGCAAAATTAAAAGATGGAGAAAGAACAATGACATCTCACAGTTTCAGGTGAGTCTGTGGAGGCTGTCATTGTAACGGTGGCCGTTCCCTCTGCAGATGCCAGTTATAGAGTCAAAAAATGAATCTTGGATATTCTTTTATTGAAACTATTTAAGCATAGAATAGAAGATCATCATTTATCATGGATGTGTGGAAAAAATTCCTTACTCTCTTCCTGAGAAAGAGGTTGAGCTCAAAGGCCTGGACCACCCTTCCCACTGAAAATTATTGTAGTTGATTTGCAAGTCAAACCCACAAGAAATTAAACTGTGTTCAGAAAGGGAAAAATAAAAATGTCTTCTGTGGTTCCTGTTAGTTTTAATTGGGTTTCTTACAAATGAAAGTGATCTTTCCACATTGCCAGTCACCAACCCTGGCTGTTTGCCAGTGGCACCTGGGTATCTTTTGCAACGTACATATTTCAGGCCCTACTTTAGACCTACTAAATCTTTCTCAGGTTTGAGAAGGTGTGGAAACCTGTATTATACAGGTTCCCCTCCAGATCAATGCCATAGTTAATCCGCTCATTACATTCAGTGCTGCACAGGGCAATGCATCACTTCACATCTCCTTTTTACTAATGGAGAACGTGAGATCCAGAAAATTTAAGTCTCTTTAGGAGGTTGTGTAAGAGGTCACGTCAAATATCCTTAGTAAACACTGAAGTCTACTGAGTTGTTGTCTATCACTGTTTTCATCTTGCTGGAGTGCATAAAATAGTTATGCTGCTATTTATCCTTAGCTTAGTAATCTTCTTAGTTTGAGTCCTCTAGAATAAGTAACCTGAGCAAGAATTAAATATTAATACTTTACTGGGGAGATGCAAACACAGGGCACTGAAAGTGAGAACAAAGAGGAAAGAGGGAGGGAAGGAAGGGAGGCAGAGCAGTGAGGGATGCATGGCTGCTCCCTGTGTGTCCAGTACTTGCCCCCATGAATAAATGCAACAGGTGTCAGTTCTGAAAAGCTATATGAAAATAAAGTGCCCCTGAGAATCAGTGTGAGAGAAGGAGGGCATTATATCTGCATGCTTACCTCCTGTCTCCTGCCTCCTGATTGCCAGATTTTACTCAAAAGGGAGTTAATGTTCCTAGGCTACAAGGTGCCATTCGTTGGCCCTTGGGATGCCAAGTTCCATGCCCCCTTGGCAAGAGGAGCCAGAAACACTGAGCAAGGACTGATCTATCTGTATAGAGAAGCAGCCAAGGAGGTGAAGC
>NW_023601543.1:66768421-66792056 GCF_014898055.3 Talpa occidentalis | reverse complement strand
AAAATTCTAGGAAACTGATTACTCATTGCATATCTCCTGATACATAGTAGAATAAATGTGAAAATACTTTCCAAGATGGCCATCATCCTTTGTTCCCTTGTGCTCTGCTGACATTTCCCTGTCTTCATCTCTCAAGAAAACAAACCCCCGGGACTTAAAATGACTATAACTATAGGAGAAAACTATGGAGAAACATCATTTTCTCAAGGATGTATCAAATCTACCATGTAGATATGGTGATGATAGCAGAGATGGTAAGAGTTCAAGTCATTTGTTCTGCATGCTATTAGAATCAGAATTTATCCACCAATAAGAACAAAATGAGATTTTCCATATGTAAGTTTTACCCCATATTATTAGAAGAAACCTAGTGGATACAAGACAATATGTTACCTATACTTAATCAATGGCTTTTTGACAAAGGAAATTAGCTTACTGACCATTCATTGAACTACGTTCACATTTAGATATGAGACCACTGCAAAGTGAAAGAGAAATGATAACCTGTACAGGTGACCACCTAGGAAAGATAACCCTCTCCTCTTTATAGCAGAAAACGAGAAAAAGAAAAAAGCAGAATTTTTTTTTAACTGCTAGAAGACAAAAAAGTGACATCTAAATTCACATTTGATGGGTTGTAGTGAAACAATGGAATGGCAAAGACAAGAGATTCTGAAAAGCAACAAGAATAAAAGACATTATTTTCAAAGAACAAAAATTATACTGAAGGCAGAATTACCTTCAGTAACAATAGAAACCAGAATACAAAGGAATTATAGTGCTGAAGCAAATTAACTGTCAGCCTAGAATTTTAAATTCCAGTAAACTATCATTCAAGAGTAAGGATGAAATAAAAATATTTTCAACCCAACAAGGAAATTGAGACAATTTAAAGCTCTCAGATATTTGCTGAAAGAACAAATGGAGAATATATTTAAGGCGAAGGAAAATGAATTCAGAAGAAATAATTGGAATCCAATGCAGTAGTTAATAAAATAATCAATAAATGTGGGTAATTCTGATTGAGTATTGGCTATGGAGATAAATAATTCAGGTTTTATAAAAAACAAAATGAACTATATTACTAAACAATAAGTTTATAAGGATAGGGTTATTCCCATTAGAAGCATGTAAGGTTCTATGTGTGGGGGGAACAGGCATGATATATTTTAAGACAGTTTTATATAAAGTATGAACACTTAAAATTTAAGATAACCAAAATATATAGAAATTGAATATATAATTTCTGAAGTGCTGGAGGCATAAAAGGAAATAAAATCTGATGGGTCCAACAGATCAGAAAAGAACTAATAACAGTATGTGATAAAGAGAGACACAAAATGAGATGCTGAACACAATCACATCAGTATTCACAACAGATATAGGGAAACCAAACTATCAAAGTTCATATTTTCAAAATGCAAAGGGAAATGTAACTTTTTGTTGTTTGCAAAATTACCTGGAAAAATAGCCAAAGACATATATCAGGTATTAATCAAAATGTTGCTGGCATAAATAAACATTCACATAATTACACTTTAAAGCTAGTAAGTGTTTCAATTTAAAAGGGGATAATCCAGCATAGAAAGAAATTCTGAGCTTATTTCCACCTATTCACATAATATCAAAATATATAAAGCAAAAATTGACAAATACAGAAGGAGATATGAAGTGGGAGATTTTATTTTCTCTCAATAATTGATGGATCAAGTAGATGGAACATTAATAAGTCTGTAAGAATCTTGACCAAGATAGTTAATAAAATTATGCTTTTTTGTACCTATTAAGTCTAGCTTGGCTGTGCTGGAAATAATTACCCATTCTTTTTTTTTTTTAAATTGAGATGTATTGGCTTATATTGTTTGTTTTATTGAGTTATAGGTTCTCCCCCTTGAGATGTTTTTACTATACCACACCAATA
Organism: Talpa occidentalis; assembly: GCF_014898055.3. Lineage (NCBI taxonomy): Eukaryota > Metazoa > Chordata > Mammalia > Eulipotyphla > Talpidae > Talpa > Talpa occidentalis. The sequence goes on along the minus strand of NW_023601543.1, from coordinate 66,790,135 downwards.
ACAAAAACACCCACAGTCCATCCCCAGAGTCTTTTATGTTTCCTCACTATTTGGTTCTCACCCCTTACCCTTCCTTTATCCTCTGGCATGGGTAGAGTAAGGATAGAAGGGACAGGTCCATAGCGTCCCTAATATTTGTGATGGCATGGTCAAAATTCCAAATAGAAGCCCACGCATTTACCCTATGTCTAGATTTTCAAAGTTGTAAATCAAAGTAACAGATTTTAAATCAAATACATTCTACCATTAGGTATATTTGACAAATATAACTATACAAACCTGCATGGCCTGGTTTAAAGTTAGAATTCTTTTTTTTAAAGTTTTATTTATTTATTTATTTGTAGAAGCACTGGGTAAAGTCAGAAGTGCGGGAGGGTGAGAGAATTCATGAGAGCCAGAGCAGGGAACAGAACAGGCAGACTGACAAAGTACACTGCTGAGAGGAGCAGTGGGCGGCAGGAGAGGTCTGTGTGCCATGTGGGACCCTCGCCTGAGGCCGGGGATAGAACCGGCGCTGCAGAGGCTGCGCGTAGCTTCGCAGCCCAGCGCTCAACCACTGTGCCACCAGGGGAGGCCCTAAAGTTAGAATTCTTATACTCATCCGCACTAGACTATGACAGCACAGGAATGCTGGCTTCTAGCCAGGTGACCATCCAGTTTTCTTCCCTCCTTCAACTCTTAACATGTACTAGAAGGGATCCCCCATACAATTTTATGGGTATCTTAGCCCACATAATCTTGGTCAACATCGTCCAATTAATGGCTGCTGCTTTGATGCCCTACAATTCTAGAGTTTTCTAACAGGAGAATTGACATAGGGAACTGTCTTGTGCAAACAGGATCAAAGTATTGTGGAATATGAATTATGGCATCCCATGAACTTGAAATGTGGATGAGGCTGCTCTTCTTATAGTCTTGTCTCACTGCACCCATATGGACCCTTGTGCATGCGGAGAGACAATGCCAGAGGGGATTCAGAGTAATCCCCTAGAAAGAAAGAATGAGACCTAGGTCAGGAAGCTCTCTTTCTGTATCCAAGGATGTATGTTGGATTGGGTATCCCCAACATTAAACCCAGAGACAAGATCTTGAGAGCAAGTAGTTTGACAGATGAGCTCAGGAACCCTAGGCAGGAAAGAGAAGTTATCAATTCAGGAAGTGTTATGAGTGGTTGACACCATGAGTAATTCAGGCTCATTTGCATTGGGGGAATCTCTAGGAGATAGTGTAGAATTCAGCTAAGAGTTATTTCAACCGAAGGGCAAAGTAGTTGAGTTATTTCTTCTCCAATTTTGACATTATTAAGGACTACCACTGTAGATGTCAACTGTTACTTTCAGCCTGATCCATGTGAGGACTGAGCATCTTCCTGTGGCTAGAGAAAGCCCTGGGAGAGAGAGTCACAGTTTCCCACAAAACCATTGACCTACAAGGATTAAATACTTGAGGGCATGGTAGGGCATGGACAGCATATATTCCAGTGAAGAATTAGGAAACATATTGGGGGGAAACAACCATGTCTCTAAAAGAGAATGATGGTATTGTAGCACAGTGTGGCCAGTAAAATTTTCAAGTTTCTGGAAATCAAAATTGTTTCAATCTCTGCTGTTTTACATCTAAGGGGATGTAGGTACTGGCTGATGACTCCATTAACCCAGAAGTGACTTTTTGTTTATAACACATGAAAGTATTCCTACTTCTGCATCTAGCATGAATCAGTTATTTCAGATGTTTAAGAAAAAGAAACAAATATTTTTAATACAACTTCAAAAATCATTTTCATGATTTCCTCCATTATGATGGATTTCTTTTTTGATTTGTATGAGAAGGGCTGGCATGGTATATTCCTTAGAGTCTTTGCTCATGAACATTTCATGAATTGGAAAACATACACTGAAGAATGTCCTTGGCTTTCATTTTCAGATTCAGTATCATCAGAAGAGGAATATTTTTAGGGAAAGGAAGAGAGTGTACAACAAAAGCTTTTGATAGAAGCTTTTACTTGAACTTGTGCATTTCAGTTACTTACCATTAAGTGACTATCTTTGATGACAATAATTACTATTGAGTTATTTAAATTTTCTATTCTAAGCAGTATAATTTGATTTAAATGACCTCATCTCAATATTTCATTTGAATATGTTCACGCAAAAGAAAAACAAGTTTTCTTTATTGCTGTTTTCAACAAATTTTAATCTAAAGATATTACCACTCCTGATTGTTCCAATGTTGTTGCCACAGCTCAAACATTCCTCCTCTCAGAATGAAAGTAATCAATGAACAACAGATGATAAAATGTGCCTGCAGTTCTTTTTTGACAAGAAAAACTTTTTTCTAAAATTAGAAATGACAACCTTCTTTTTTTTAATCAAAAAATCATTGAGCAGCTCAGGAGATACAAAAGTGATTAAAATATGGTGAGTCGAGGTGAATGCACAAGTAGTAGAAAGCATAGTTTAAGTTTCACTGAATCAAAGCAGTCAGAAGATAGTGATGTAGAGAACCAAGAGATTTCTTTAGCCTGAAACGGGGCCTCAGTGGGAGGCAAGTCAAGAAAGGGGATTGAGGCCTCCCTGGTGGCGCAGGGGTTAAAGTCTCAGTGCAATAAAGCTACTGCCAGCCACTGCAGCACGAGTTCAATCCCCAGCCAAGGTGATAACCCACGTGGCACAGCTGTTCCTTTCTTCCCATCTTAGGGCTTAATTTACTGGTAGTACCCAGAATTGTTCAGTGTGCTTTTTCTATACTTGCTTGCCTTTTTTTGCTTTCTATACTGGCTTGCCTTCTTATACAGAACTAGGTCCTTTTGGTATTTTGGGAGCTTTTTTCCCTGGTTTTTGAAGGGTTCTTGACCTTTTGCTCTAATTATTCATGGTTTTGAGTCTTTTCCATTTGACTTGTGTGCATTTCGGCTGGACTCTCTCATCTACTTCCTTTACTGGTGCTTTTTCTTCAGCATCAAAACCATCATCAGCATCATCGTTATCATCTTTATCAGCAGGGATTTCTACTTTTTTTCTGAGGAAACTTGCTACCGCATCCAGGGGCAGAACGCTTCACAGACATACTAAGGAGTTTCATACCCTCCTCCTCTTCACCTTGTTACTTGGTGTCTTCCTCCACAGCCACCAAGCGTCGTCCACTAATGCACACAAGACCTGAGCCACACTTCAGCTGTGAGGCCGCAGATGGTGGGATTTCAGAGCCCCCAAAGGCTCCACAGACAGTTTCAAAGTTGCGAGTGTTACTTTAGTAGGACTGTCTTCATCAATCATTGCTTCTGCTTCAACGGTGTGCAGTTCATGTGCACCAGCCCCTAAACTGATGGTTCTTGAAGATAACTGGTGTTCGTTTTCTTCATTGTCCACTCTAAAGTGATCACCTTTGTCGGCCTCTAGTTCACAACCAAAAAAGATAGTTGTTGGACCTCAGGAAGTTCATATCTATGTCTATATATCTTCCATGGGGTGGTGGCACTCACTTAGGTGGGAGAGAAGGTGGATGGAGATAAACCACTACTGAACCAGAGAATAGCCATGCAGAATTAAATCACACCAGGGTGAAAAATAAAAACATTCTTGACAGTCTTTCTTTCTTCCTTAAATCAGCAGAGAATCTTGGACTTTGGTTAGATTATACATTTCAAATGTAATCCATTGTCAGTGTGTTCTAACACACCGTGTATAACTATAATATTATATATGATTATATGACATTGGTATAGATAATATATGATATAACAATATATGCTATAGAACATATAATTTATGTCTGTGTAATACATAACAAATTTTAAAATACATTCAAACCCTGAGTTTGTTTTAAAAATTATTTAAAGCAGTTAATGTTTTCCAGTTAATACAGACTTCCATATATATGAAAATGGGTTTGCTGTCTTTAGCATTTGAGGTATTAACTGTGAGTGAATTAAAATTATAACCAATTAGTGTGATACTACTCATCTGGTCCATAACTTGGATAACTTCATTTTCTTAGTGTGTCTTCAGAGAACTTGCACAGTATAAGCCTTCTAAACATTTGTAATCATTGGTTTCCATTGATTACTTAAATATTTTGACATTAGTATTGAAGTTTATATTATAATCTTATACTGCCTCCTGCTTTAGGGTTAAGTGATTTTTAGAACTATTATCTTATTTCATGGAGAATAAAAAAAATGGTGACCTTCTGTGCAAAAGTGGTATTTCTTGGAAGAAAATAACCAGCATAGATAGTAAGAAATGGTGTAAGTTATAAACTTGAAGTAAATGTTATAACAAGGTGACTTGAGAATATTAATTGGACTTGCTTCTTTTTCCTTCTCTTGGTTATTAACTATGAAAAATTATTTCTGTTACTCAAGTTGTAAATTATTTTGATTGCTATGAGGTCAAGCACCACTATGCCATAGAATTGTATCAGACAATAATTCTTGCCTAATATTCCTTATCTCCCTCTCATTTCTTAGCCTCTGCTCAGTTGGAGCCAATTAAATGCAATGTTTTGAGCTGACTATGGAAAAGTACTTGAGCAAACATCTAGCCACTCCTCCTCCTTTAACCTGTCAAAGAAGGAGGACAGGTGTTTCTAGTGGCACAGCTGAAAGATTCTGGTATCTTTTGCAACATGGGTCACTAAGTGACTTTGTGAGACAGACATTCCTAAAACTATTGGATATATTCCACCATTGATAAATAAAATTGATTTTTATGCCCTGGAGATTTAGAGATAGTATATTATCTCAGAATAACTTTATCTCTTTTAGATTATACAGTACAGTTAAATACAGTAATATAAAATATTGCTTTACACCGAAATGAATTTTAGGATTTATGCCATAAACATTATTAAACTATTTTAAATTTATTTTGATAGTTCCAGATGAATCTGTTCCAGTTCCTTTACGATTTGTTCCTCTTAGTCCTGGGCGCTATCCTTGTAAAATTTTGTTGACATCAAGGTATGATGTGCGTGTCTATCACATTGAAGGTGTGGTGAATCAAGAATATCCAGAGGCCAGATTTGTATTTGAAACACCAGCATTTGAACCTCTTACCCAGAATATTCCAATAGTAAGTTCAAAGATTTAAGAGTTATGGGGCCTCCCTGGTGGCCTAAGGGTTAAGTGTCAGTGCTATCACTACTGTGGCCTGAGTTTGATCCCTGGCCAGGGAGCTGGCCCACATGGTGTAGCAGACCTATCCTGTCTCAGCCACTGTTACTCCCAGCAATATATTTGAGTAAATCCAACTGTTCTGCTCCTTACTCTGTCTCTGGTGATTCTTCTCAGGCCCCACCTCTGGCCTACACCCTAGTTTTCCTATGCAGAAATAAATTGAAAAAAATACAGAAGTTATGGCTTCTCAAATTAGTGTATTCCAAATTCAGATGTGATCTTAGCACTTGATTAAGATGGGTTCATAGTTGCTAAGAACAATGACTGACTATAGTGTATTAGTCAAAGTACTAATACAGCATAGTGATTATATAAAATTGTAAGGAATTTTGAATTTCTTACACTAAGAAATTTTTTGTTTGAAGATATAGCTTGAAACATAAAAATTTGTTCTGATGAGATTTGTAAGCTTTGCTATCTGAACAGCCTACCAGTTAGAACACTTTTTATTACCTATAATTAGGAGTAGAAGGTGTATCTTCAAAACCACTTTATCATTTTAATAATAATTAGTAATCAAATAATGAAATATTAAGATATTAAATGAATAGTTAGATATTAAATAATCCATGCATCACCCTATCAGGCAGTGCTCCTCTGTGACACTGAGATGGCATATTGTCATCCTCATAGATGATATTCAATTTTTTGACAGTCATTCCCAGCAACTGTGACTTTTGGTGATTCCTATGAAATGCAATAAAAATACACTTAAAATACAATATATAATTTTATTAAATGTACCAAGAATTAACATGTCACTCAGCATTATTGCCATCATCCTTCTGATATTTTCCTAACTTTTTTTCATGCTACAGAAGAATCACACAAAGAATGAATGGAAATGTCAAGCTGATATAGAAGGAGAATGCTTTTATGGACCTCCCATATTATATGTCAAGCCAGGAGAAACTGTGACATATCCTCTCACCTTCAAACCTATTTTGGAATGTGAAATTATGGTATGAATCCATTGAATATATTTTTTAACCCCTCAGTAATACTGTGTTAATAGCCCAGTGTGTGATAGTAGCCTATGTATTTTAAGAGGGGTCATTTTGTAGAAAATTTATATTTTCCATGAATCTGATCATTAGTGTCCACTCTGTTGAAACTTAAATAAATACTTTAATTGGAGGGATAAATATTCTGAAAGCCACAATGCCATTTACTTTCAATGCTTATAACTAGATTATTTTTATATAGTGCATTTAACAAGTAAAGTCATTTCTCCTTTTGTTTTTATTCAACAAGGAATGTAGTACTTCAGGAAACACTTTAATAAGACACATTTCCTTGACAAGGATATAACATGCATACAATTACTACGTGTAAGAATGCCTATCTAAACTCTGTGTTTTAGAGAAAATAAAGAGAAATACTTTCCACAGGAAATTTCATCTTCATTAGGCTGAAGTATTTATACATAAATTTGGAAAAATCAATGGCTTAGCAGATGCTTGAAAGATCACTTAATCAAACTGAAGATTAGTAAGACAGTAAAAGTTGTTTGGTATATAACTGTGACTCCCATAGGTCTGAAATTTGGCTGGTTTATCACAGGGCAAGCTTTCTCTACAAAATGAAGTAGATGGTTTGAAACATACTTTTGAAGTAAAAGGGATTGGAAGGAAACCTGTGGCCTTGGAACACATCACTGTGCGTTGTGAAGTGGGGATTATAACAAATAAACCCATAATGGTGCCCAATTACACAAATACAATGATAACTTACAAGGTAAGGTTTTCCCTTTTTTTTTTTAAGTATGAAAGTGTTTTCAGGGCCTCCCTGCTGGCACAGGTGGTTGAGCACAACGCTGTGAAGCTGTCCGCAGCCTCTGCAGCACAGGTTCGATCCCCACCAGCCAGCAAGAATCCCACATGGCACGGAAGACCTCTCCTGTCTCGCCCGCTGCTCCCCTCAGCAGTGTATTTCAGTCAGTCTGCCTGTTCTGTTCCCTGCTCTGTCTCTGGTGAGTCCTCTCACCCCTCTGTACCTCTGGCCTGTACCCTGGTTCTTATAGAAAGAAAGAAAAAAAAGAAAGAAGGAAAGAATTTTCAGAAGAAATATATTGAATTATATGAAATTCTTAAAACATTTAACTAGGTGAAGTAATGTCACTGTAGCTGTTAAATTTCAATTATAATGTCATTAGCATCAAACTAATTTTATATGTAAATATTAATCCATAATCATGACAGTAAAATCTACTTGAGTATTGCATATTTTCATATGAAGAAAATTGTACATGATAATATAAGGTATTTTTAAACTGCTTTTGAAGCAACTTTTAAAAATTTTAATGTGAATGGGCATGGATTATGGGTACTTTGGTGGTGGGTGTGGTATGGTAACAACACTTGAGACACTAAAACACAGACAGCAATGTAAACCATTGTTACCTCAATTTAAAAAAATAGAAAAAAAATTAAATAAAATGTTAATGTTTATCTGTAAAAATCTGCAAAGAGCTGATGAGACTCAGCAACAACAAAGAAAATAATCCAGTCAAAAAATGGGCAGAAGAGCTAAAAAGAAACTTCTCTGAAGAGGAAATGCAAATGGCCAACAGACATATGAAAAAAATGTTCAACATCACTTGTCATCAGGGAAATGCAAATCAAAACTACCATGAGATACCATCTTACACCAGTGAGAATGGCACATATTAAAAAAACTAGCAACAACAAATGTTGGCGAGGGTGTGGAGAAAAAGGAACTCTTCTGCACTGTTGGGGAGTGCAAACTGGTCCAACCACTATGGAGAGCTGTGTGGAGATTTCTGGACCTACTAAACATAGAGCTTCCATATGATCCAGCAATTCCACTCCAGGTATTTACCCAAAGGACACAGAAACATCCATTCAAAGAACACCTGCACCCCTATGTTTATAGCAGCACTATTTACAATAGCTAAGCTTTGGAAACAGCCCAAATGTGCTGCACCTTCCCCTGCAGTGACCTTTAGTGCTAACCGGCCCTAGGTCCGGCTGGGCAACCAGAGCGCAGGGGAAGAACAGCAAAACCCTACCTGCTGCACCTCCCCCCCCCCCCCCCCCCCCCCCCCCCCCCCCCCCGCAGTGATCTTTAGGAATGGCTTTCACCACGTTCCCTAGATCCAGCTGGGCAACCAGCTCCTGGGGGGAGAACAGCCTGAAGCAGAGGAAGTGCAAGGAAGTTCCCTGAAAAGGCAGAAGCTTATCAAAAGATAAAGACCACCAAGAACCACTACAGAACCACTACAAGAATGCTAAAAATCTTTTCCCTGTCTTTCTAGAACTACAAACTTTAATCCCTTATTTGTCTTTCTAAACTTCCTTCTTTCTTCCATAATGGTCATTGCTTGTTATGTAGATCACCTCCCTGATAGTGGTAGACTGAGCCCATGAGCAAGCTAATTTCCTTGATATTCATTCCTGTGCTTTTGGAAAACATATATATACTGGTCGCAAATTTAGAGAAAATTACACTCAGATTTTCACTCTTGAAGTGTTGTCTGTTTGTCATTTCTTTCGCCGACGCCCTGACCACCCTGCACGCTTCTCTCAACCCTGAGGTGGCCTCATCGTCTACTGCCTACTGCTGTGCTGGTCCGCGGCACAAATGCCCAAAAATAGATGACTGGATCAAGAAGATGTGGTACATATATACCATGGAATATTACTCAGCATTCAAAAAAGATAAACACATGCAATTTGCAGCAACATGGATGGCGTTGGAAGGGATCATGCTCAGCGAAATAAGCCTAAAAGAAAAATACCGGATGGTCTCACTCATAGTGTAACAGGGTGGTCCCCAGGAAAGGGGGAGGTTCCAGGTTCCCTGCCCCACCCAAGGAAGGGTGGAGCTGAGCAGGAAGAGGAGAAGCTGCAGAAGAGACTGAGGAAGGAAGCAGGATGGAGCCAGGAGACCTGGAGGAGGCACATGGAGCCTAGAGACACGTGAAGAAACTGCGCTTGTCTTTTGGTCGTGGACTAGGTGACACAGATGTGGGTGAGACCCGTGGGGAGGTGACAATGGCAGCTTTTATCTTGATGTTGATTTTGCTCTTTTCCTTCCGGGCTTGTCCAGTTGTTTGTGACCCTTTTCTGTGGGTCCCCACTGGAAGATGCTTTAGACTTGGGGCAGGCTTTGGGGCCTTGTTCTGGGCCAATCCCATTTGGATGGACTTTTACCCACGAGGGGACGGGTAACTCTGGATGCTTCATTTAGAAACTAGACTAGAAACTAGACTTTTTGCCTTACCTGTATTGTTTCCTAGTTTTATTAAAGTTCCTTTTCATTAAAGTCTCCTATGTTTTGTGTTGATGCGGCGGATGGCAGAACCCATTTAGAATAGGCAGGTTTGCGGGGTTTGGGCTGCCCCTCTCCCTGTCCTATAACAATAGCAGGAATCTAGAAGACTTAAATAAGGGACCAGAAAAATGAATATAAGAAAGTGAAAATCAAAATCAACAAAAAACTATGAACCAGAGACACTTTTTGGGGGGTGGGGGCGGGAGGGGAGGGATTTGGGTCAGAATGGGGGGTTTGCAATTGTATGGGGGAATATAAAAATAAAATTTATTATTTAAATAATAAAAAAAAGGCAAAGATGCATCCTCTCATTTACCAGTGAATAATAGTGGGAATGTGAAGAAATGAATAATTATTTACAATTTTATTTTCTATAGAGTTATGTCCTTGACCCTCTTTACTTGATTTAAGCTAATCCTAAAATGAATTTTTTCCATACCTGCTCCCATATTGATCTAAACATTGGTGTATGCCCCATAGAATCCTGAAAAGATGCTTCAGGTACCTATCCCTCAGAGCTGCCTGAATTCGGGTTAATGGGGTGCTGCCAAAGTTTGAAAAATTGTGAATTTGCACGCAGAATTTGCTTTTTTCTTATAATCCTGAAAAATATTTACTTTGATTTTCTCTTCTTTCCTTACTGAATAGCAAACAGAGTGAGTGTTATATGTGAGAATCTTGTCTTGTCACCCCTCTTTTCAGACTCTTCAGTATTGCCTCTTATTTTCAGGATCAAGTCTGTACCCCCTGAAATGGCCTTCACTGTCTTTCAGCAGCTCACTGTCCTTGCTTTTCTGCTCAGCTTCATCTCTTGCTACCTCTGGCTCCAACAATTCCTTGTATACAGTATTTTCTTTTGCTGCTGTTGGAAAATATCTGCCCAAGTCTCTATCTTCCTTTTATTTTTTTAATGATTTGATTTTTCTTTTTTTATTTTATATATGCTTTAAATCATTCTTCCTTGTATCTTCCATTTTTTCCTTGTCTAACTCCTTTTCATTCTTTAAGGGAATTCTTTGATGCCACTTTGCCAAGAATCCTTCCCTATCCCCATATACATAGATCAGATGCCTTCATGTGCTTCTACCATTTTTTCCTCCATCTCAACATCATACATACTACATCATTTTGCTATTATCTGCTTATTATTCTTCACCAGATTATAAACTGTGATAAAGGACCATGCTTCTCTTTGCCACATTTTTATACATATAAGTTGTGGTATCCAGCACAAATAGTTGTTCAAGGAAGATTTGCTAATGAACAGATAAAAACATAATGGGTGACATTTAAAGAAAAGAGAGGGAGGAAAGAGGGAGAGAGAAAGAAAGTGAGAAGGAGATAAGTCATGACTAATGTGGCTTTGTTATAAATAAGGGAAAAAATGTTTTTTACCACTTCCTCTCCCCTTCCAGAATTTATTGGTGAGCAAGGAATCCCATCTTAAGAATTCAATGAAAATATGATATAGAAAAATCTATAATTTCATCACAAAGTTTATTTCATTTTGTTAAAATTTCAGAGATGATGTCTATAGGCTTTGGAATTTTATTCTACAGAATGAAGGCCTCCCCTGGTGGCGCAGCGATTGAGTACTGGGCTGCGAAGCTGCCCGCAGCTTCTGCAGCGCCGGTTCGATCCCTGGCCGCCAGCGAGGGTCCCACATGGCATAACAGACCACTCCTGTCTTGCCTGCTGCTCCCCTCAGCAGTGTATTTCATCAGTCTGCCTGTTCTGTTCCCCGCTCTGGTGAATTCTCTCACCCTCCCGTGCTTCTGACTGTACACAGTGCTTGTATAAATAAATTAATTTAAAAAAATGTACCTATAATGATGCTATGTTAGCTATATCAATTAAATGTAAAAGTTAAATCCTATTAGTAACAAAATTATTCTCAAACAATAATGGAAGTCTATTTCTGTCATTTAAATACACAAATAAAACTGAAGAATCTGGTTTTGTTTTTAAAGTACACTTTTCAGTGAGGCTATTTCTGTAATTAAAGATGTTATCTGTTAAAATTAATTGACCATTGTTTCATTAAAGTATTTATAATGCTGTTCACATCTTCCAGATCTTCCTAATTTCCATATATCTGTGTTTAAATTGCGCCAACAAAAAAGAACAGAAATATATTTAGACCTAAGAAACATTTATTCTTAGAGATATTATCAGTAAAGTATCACCTTTCTTAATTTTTAAATTACCATAATTTAAATCTCTGTGTACCAATGTGCCATTTCTTTCCATTCAAATTTACTTTATTGCTTGTATTTTTTTTTAAGATTTATTTGTTTATACAAGAACTGGGTACAGTCAGAAGCGCGGGAGGGTGAGAGGATTCACCAGAGCCAGAGGGGAGAGCAGAGCAGGCAGAAGGACCGAAGTACACTGCTGAGGGGAGCAGCGGGCGGCAGGAGAGGTCTGCGCGCCATGTGGACCCTCACCGGATGGCCGCAGATCGAACTGGCACTGCAGAAGCTGCGGGCAGCTTCCCAACCCAGCGCTCAACTGCTGCGCCACTGGGGAGGCCCTATTGCTTGTATTTCAATGGAAATTCTATTGAGAAACAATGGAGGTGCTGCTAAGGAGAAGGACTAGGCTAAAAATCTTTGCTTTGTAGTGTTAGACTTCATTATATACTTGCTTAGTGACTGCTGAAATGCTTTGATTCTTCATCTTCATTCTTTCATCTGTACAATGAAGTTGACCCATAGGCATTCAAGACTGATTTACATTCCCTTCCCTTCTTAACCCCTCTTCCTTCATTATTTTCCTTATCTATAAATTTTCTCAAATTTTTCCATGACAAGAGAAAACTTTTCACTAACACTACTCCTTCTACTTTTATTTTCCATGATTCCTAAACTTCTTGAAAAAGCAATGTTTGTGGAATTAGTTCTTGTTTCACGGCAGTCCATTTATAGCTCCTCTACTCTGTTGAAACTGGTTCCACAAAGATCAGCCTTAATTTTTAGTCAAGAGAAATCAGGTATTTTCCCAAGTTCTCCATCTCAGCACTCCTGAAGTATTCAACACTGTTGATCTGCCTTCTTAACATTTTGTCCTTTATTTAATATTTCCTATACTTCCCATTTTCCTGTGATTCCTTGATTATTACTTATCTGGTTCTTCTATTTCTCTAACCTTGTGATTTCTGTTCAAAAATCCATCTTCCTAGGCCTCCCTGGTGGCGCAGAGCTGTGAAGCTTTCCATAGCATCTGCAGCATGGGTTCGATTCCCGGCCGGCCAGGGAGATTCCCACATGGCGAGGCAGACCTCTCCTGGCTCACACGCTGCTCCCCTCAGCAGTTTATTTTGGTCCTTCTGTCTGTTCGGCTCCCTGCTCTGTCTGGTGAATTCTCTCACCCTCCTGCACCTCTGACCTGTACCCCATGTGCTTGTAAAATTAAAATAAAAAAAAAATTTCCATCTTCCACAGCATTCTTATGTCTATACAACATCATGCTTGGCAATTTCCAGCTTTGAACAGTCATCTAGGTACTAATCTAGGTACTAATATCAAATACATACTTTCACTTAAGTAGTTATGTAGGACTGTGTTTTTTTTTTGTTTTTTGATTCCACATATTAAAGAATTTCCTAAATTTCTTCCTATTTGATTTTTGATTCCTTTTTTGTTAAGAAAAAAAACATACTGTATATGAATCTAACCCTTTTAAATTTATTGGCCCATTGTCTTATCCTAAGACATGGGTTAACCTGGAGAATATTCCATGTGTGCTTGACACATACTAAAGACATCAACGAAAACCGTATAACTAACATCATATTTAAATGGTAGAACATTAAATTGTTTTTCCTAGGTCAGGAACAAGTGTAGGCCACAGCTATTCAGCATTGTTCTGGAGATACTAGCTAGTGTAATTACTTAAGAAAAAAAATAAAAGAGATCCAGATTAATAAGGAAGAAATCATGTAATCAATTTGTAGATACAATCTTATAAATAGAAAATTCTAAGGAATTTACTAAAAATTATTAAAGAGAGAAGTTCAAAAGGTTTAAAGGATACAAGATTAATATACTAAAATCAATCAGTTATATACCAGCAATGAACAATCCTAATTAAAATTAATAATCATAACATCAAAAATAATAAAATGCTTTGGAATAAGTTTGACAAAAGAAAAGCAAGATTTATATACTGACAACTACAAAATATTTTTAAAAGATTTATTTATGCATACAAGAGCTGGGGTACAGGCCAGAGATGCGGGGGGCAAGAGGATTCACCAGAGACAGTGGGGAACAGTACAGGCCGATAAAGATAGACCAAGGGGAGCAGCAAGCAATTCAAGAGAAGTCTGCTGCGCCATGTGGTTTGCTCCCTAGCTGGCTGGGGATCAAACTCCTGCTGCAGAGGCTGCGCATTGCTTCATAGTGCGGTGCTTAACCCCTTGCGCCACCAGGGAGGCCCAGACAACTACAAAATATTATTGAAGGAAATTAAAGAAATTCCAAATAGACATTCTGTGCCCATAGATCAGAAGACTTAATATTGTTTTAGTGACAATTTTACCCAAATTGATGTACAGCTTCAACATAATATCTGTCAAAATCCCAACTGATTTTTTTTTTTGGACAGAATTTGACCAGGTAATCCTAAAATTCATATAGAAATGCCAGGGACACTGGGCAACCAAAGCAATCTCATGTAATAAAACAAATGGATGCCTCATGCTTCCCGATCTTAAAACTTACTGTGTACCCTTAACTACAAAGCTATGATATTACAGAAAAGGTGGTACTGACATAGGTAGACTTGTACATGAATGAAACAGACAGGAGTGTCCAGAAATACATCCTTATGATAGTGATCAGTCAAGTTTTGATGGGGATACCAAGAGAATTCAATGAGACAGAATTGTCTTTTAAAAAATGGTGCTGATGGGCCTCCCCGGTGGTGCAGCAGTTGAGCACTGGGCTGCGAAGCTGCCCGCAGCCTCTGCAGCTCCGGTTTGATCCCCAGCCACAGGGTGAGGGTCCCACATGGCACCGCAGACCTCTCCTGTCTCTCCCGCTGCTCCCCTCAGCAGTGTCCTCTGTCTGTCTGCCTGTTCTGCTCCCCGCTGTGGCTCTGGTGAATTCTCTCACCCTCCCACGTTTCTGACTGTACCCAGTGCTTGTATAAATGAATAAAAAAAAAAATATTTTAAAAAAATGGTGCTGATGCAACTATACAGTTATATAGTCACATACAAAAGAGTAAATTTGGACCCCTAACACAGACCATGTAAAAAAGTGTTCTCAAAATGGATCATAGGTCAAAATTTAATAATTAAAACAAACAAAAAAAAAAACAGTAGAAGAAAACATAGAAGTAAATCTTTATAACCTTGGCTAATAATCTTTACATGTGACACCAAAAGTACAGATGATAAAATAATAAAAATAACTATTAATACTTCAAATATAAAGGCATTCAGATTTCTAAGCATCAGTGATATTGCTACAAGTAACAATAGACAACATATGTTGGCATTTTTTATAAGAATCCTTTCCTTTGTTGAATTTTTTCATAGATTTATTTTCAGGTTTTTTTCAGTTGCATGTAGCGTTTTTCTAGATTGCTTTTTATTTTAAAAGTGAATCGTTTTGATGGAATCAATGAAATTTTCAGGGTTTTTGTATGCTTTAAATTGTTACACTAATTTCATGTGAATTTTGACATTGTATAATTCTTGTTTTTGAATTCTCTTTTCTAGGTATCTTCAGATCTCCCAATAGTGTGGGGAAATACACACATCACCGTAGATGCTAAAAATGTACTACCATATGTTCTACATATATGCCCTTGGAAACGTGGTGTAATTACAGGTAACAAACCCATTCATAAAATGTTACTTGGATGAAAATATGATGAGAAGAAATATAAAATGTAATTCACCTTTTCTCCTTTAATAAGTGACCCATAGGAAAATTTAATTTCCATTTTAGTCATTATCTTTCCAAATAATTGGAGCATACATTTTCTCCCTGGTGCTATATACTCTTGGCCATTTATATCCTAGTGCTATATTCTCTTGGCCAATCCTAGAGGTAGAAATATTAAAGGCATAACAATTTAAAGTTGTGACAACTACTTTGAAATAGTTATACCAACTTATGAACCAGACAGTTTCTATTTTCATTTTAATCACCAAATAACAATACTCATAGCTGGTGGAGTCTCTAAAGTCTTAGAATTTAATTCATGTGTAAAGGGTAGCAAATCATTCATAATAGCCAGTAATGCTTTTGGTTAATACAATAAATCTCAGTCTTCTGTTATCTGTAAGACATTGAGTTCTGCTACATATCAGAAGGAAGGTAAGAGAAACTTCAAACTGTGGGACATTATTGAATTAGGAATGTTTATGACTATCTAAACAATGCTCCTCATCCATAATTCAGAATCTTGAAGTTATGGAAATCAACCTAACAATAATTAAATAATCAGATTTAATATGCTTCTCTTTTGTATAGTCAATTTTTGTTGATTTTAGAGCAGTTGTGAGACTGTAAAATTCCAATGCATGTTTTCACTAATCAGATATGAACTCTTTTTAACATATTGGTTTGAAGAACTTTAGAAAGAATTTGGAAGTTAAGCACTACTCGGGGTATTTTTGTTAAGCAAGGATGAATTAGGTAAATGTTATTGGTTATAGAAGATATTTTGCAGACTTCATAATTTTGAGATATAATGGCAAATCATAACTGCTTTTCCTAGGGTAGTTCCTTAAAGTTGAATCAGTGTTGCCATTACAATTTGTGGAAGCTGAGGCTATAAAAGAGGTTAACGTCATCTTTATTGATAGCTCTGTCGGAAGACTTCTATTATAATTTAAATTGTATAATTACTTTTAATCTGACATAAGAGCTAGACTACATAATTTTCTTTCTTTTTTTTTTTTTTGAAGATTTATTTATGCTTACAAGAGCTGGGGTACAGGCCAGAAGTGCTGGGGGGTGAGAGGATTCACCAGAGACAGAGTGGGGAACGGGACAGGCAGACTGACGAAATACACTGCTGAGGGGAGCAGCAGGTGAGACAGGAGAGGTCTGCTATGCCATGTGGGTTGCTTCCTGGCCGGCCAGGGATCAAACTCGTGCTGCAAAGGTTGAGGATGGCTTCATTGGTTGTGTTTTAACCCCTTGCGCCACCAGGGAGACCCTCCCTAGACTACGTAATTTTCATAGGTATATGAGAATGTTCCTATTGGTGCTGACTAAATAAGTCTGCCAATGTGCATATATGTCAGTGGTCTTTTAGAATAACTTTATGTCCATTTTTTCTGTTCTTAATTGTACAACAATTATTTGCTGCAAGCTTATAATTTGGAAAACTTTAATAAGGATTGTAGTTATGAATCGAAGTGGATGTTAAATCACTGAGGCCATTTGTTAAAATATTGCAGCTGATCCTTGTATTTATATGTTGAGAAATACTCGAATGTTTGAGTTCCACTGTAGTGTAACCTTGACACTCTAGCTTGACCCACCAGTGACCTCAGCCCAACCACACAGGGCCCTTTTTTCTTTTTTTAAAGATTTATTTATTCATGCATACAAGAACCAGGGTATAGGCCAGATGCGTGGGAGGGTGAGAGAATTCACCAGAGACACAGTGGGAGCAGAAAGGCAGACTGATTGAAACACACTGTTGAGGGGAGCAGAGGGCGAGACAGGAGAGGTCTGCCGCGCCATGTGGATTTCTCCCTGGCTGGCCAGGATGGAACCCGCACTGTAGATGATGTGGACAGCTTCACAGTGCTGCACTCAACTGCCTGTGCCACTAGGGGCCCAGCCCTTTGGCTTTTTCTCATGATTAGCACTAACTTGAAGGGTTACCACATGATGCATCATATGCTTCAGGGCTTTAATCCCGAGTCCTTTCTGATTGGTTAGAATTGGAACATAGGTACTAATGATTTCACATGTTACCAGTAGCTAGAAAGATGAATATCATTTGACTTCTGCCTCCTAGGATTTCATAACTGGTGGTAGAAATAGATATTAATAAGTCATCTCAATACAAAGTACATTCTGATATACACAAAGTTTAAGCTTGGCACTAGGAGGCATGGTAGAGGGAACTATTCATCCGAACAATGGGGGACTGAGAGAACTTTTTAAAAAAATATTTCTTTATTTATGCATAGAAGAACTGGGGTGTAGGCCAGAGATTCAGGGAGTGTGAGGTTCACCAGGGACAGAGTGGGAAGCAGAACAGGTGGATTTACTGAAATACACAGCTAAGGGGAGCAGCAGGCAAGACAGGACTGGTCTGCTGCATCATGTGAGGGTTAGCTCCTTGGCCGGAGATGGAGCTCAGATAGTGTTGAGGGTTAACCCCTTAGCCACCAGGGAGGCTCTGAAAATGGGCTGCATGTGGAAGAAGTTTTGACCTTGGACAAGTTATTATTTTTTCAAACAAGGCGATGCTTAAGGAGGACTGATCTAATGATCACCTTCCAGCACCATTCCCAGTAGCTATAGGAAGTAGTCCTTCATTCCTGAAAGGAATGTGGTTGATGCAGCATAATACCCAACACAGCTGCATTTATGAAAATTGCATATGGAGACAAAAGGAGAAAAGGGAATTAAAACTGCTTTTGATACTGTAAGCAATGCTAAGGAAGATGATACCATTAACAGAGATATATTTACTAGTTAGGGAGGGAATGCCCTATTCTATTTGATTTGCAAATTATCTTTTTATGTCAATAATTTTTCAGAGAAATGGAAAAATATTGAATTAGTCAACCTAGATATGAAAGCATGGTACCTTGAAGGGAAACAGGCAGGCAAAACCATGCAAAAAAAGCCACATGTGTGAAGGAAGGTAGAAATAATCGTTTAATTACTAAATCCATTTAAGCATGATGGCTTTCATTGTTTCCTGAATAGCAACAAGAAAATGACCTCTGTGGTCTGGAATATTAGAATGCAAAGGACTATTATTGTTGTCTATTATTACAGTATTAGGATGTAACAAATTGTAGGTATTTAGCAATAGAGTGTTGCTTATTTGTATAGTCAAATACGCAACTAAATTTTTATTTGTCTCAGGTAGAAGTTTTATTTTAGCACCAGCCTAATATTTATGTGAAGATGATTAGGCCTCAGCAGTTAGAATTTACTTCAGTAATCATAATCTTTAAATTAGCTTAATTGGAATAACATAATATTCACAAATATGATTTAGAGGTAGCTACAAACATGCATGTTCACAACATAATGTAACTCATTTCTAATAAAGCACTTAGAAAATGAACTTGTACATATTAGAATTATGGTTGTACATTTTGATATAATCTAGATTTTATTTTTTCAAATAATTTGCTTCAGTTACTCTAATAATCTGCATAGCACACATATGTCTCTGGCATAGTTGTGCTGAGTTCCTTTTGAAGATGTCACACAGATCAGCTCACTGTCCCCTCCAACTTGTGAATATCAGGGTCATAATTTAACTTTAAAAAGTAAATTTTAATAATGAAATACAGATGACTGTCTAAACTTGTAGAACTACCTCTTGGTCCACCTTTCTCTATCTAGTGTTTGAAGCTATGTAATTTACTTGCGGTTTGGTGATCCAAAAAATATAATATGAAATCAAGGCCTCAGAGCATGCAGGGTGAGCTCTTTTGTTGGCAATAGTGTTCCCTGAGTCCTAATTATAGACCAAAAGCCAAGACTCCAGACCACTACAGTGTTGCCTGCATCCCAGAATAAATGTCATCTCCAGTGACAACTCTCTACAGTGGATGCATGCTCTCTTAGCTTGTATATGTATTTAACTTAGTTTCCAATGGGGAGAGGATTCTCAGAACTTCTTTTCCAACCTATCATAGAAATCACAATCCCTAAATATTTTTTTGACTTTCAATTCTTTGTTAACTAGTGCAATTGATTTTATTAACCAAAGTATTGGACTTAATAATTAACCCTTATGAATTTCTACTTGTGAGTGGCATATTTTCATTTCCAAGAAAAAAGTCTTTAGAAATTCTTACAATCATTCATGACATTTATTTGTAACCAAAGAAAAAGGAGGGTGTGAGGGGAGGAAGGGAAAACTCCATAGCTGAATATCTTACCATTGTCCACAGAGTTAATGTAAGTACCATTCAGAAAGTGAAGACTCGTGTATTGAAGCTTGAGTCATTTAAATGTATAAACAAAAATCAGCTGGAATAATTTAAAATGTTAAATATGACCTATTTCTCTAAAATGATCTGCAAACATTATGCAAGAATACTTTTATACCCAGAAATAATAGTGTTATGTGCCAATTATATCTAAAAAACAAATTAATTTGAAAAAGGATATTTTCATGGAGCATTTCCTTACAGTAATAAATCTTTGGAGGTTACAGAGCAATATATGGACACAGGTGAATGCAGTCTCCAAGGTACTCTTTTTATCCCACAGTAATATTAATTTCCAGCCATATTAGAAAAATTTAGTGTCTACCCTGAACAATCATGATAGAGTTGTCTGAAATTCTCTCTTTTTATTCATGACCCTTGATAAGCTTGTAACTCCATAAAGCAGGTAACAATGATTAATTTTGACAGAGCCAACAATACCTTGTATTTTTCAGTAGCAACAAAAAGTGCTTTTTTACTAGCTGAAAAGTAGTTGTATTCACTCAGTTCAACACAATTGTAGCTAAGAGTCATTTCTACAAATTTGCAATTCAGAAGTTAGCACACTGGAATGAAATCTGTTATGACATTGGCACAAGATAGCCTCATCCAAACAATTGCAAACAAGCTTTCATTCAGCTTGGATTCAAAACTAGAAACTAAAATTTCTCTTCAATAAACTGCTTTATATTCAAACAAAATGTTTTATGTGTGCACAATCAATTTCTTAACTTGGGGCCTATGTTTAAATAAGATAGAAATAGTTTTTATAGTTGGCATCCTGCTACTCCATGAAATGACACACTAGTCACCAAGATACGCAATTCCGTTTACCATCTTTAAACACAAATTCATTTCACAATTTGATTTCTAAATTTGTATGTCATGAGCAGCACTACTTGTCATGTCTTTTCGGAATGTGATTCTCAGCAAAAATAGTGATATTTAAATTTGCATTTCTCATTTGAAGCTTTGCAGTATTACTCATGCTAAGTACCGCATTATGATGACAAAATTACACATCTTTTACTGTACTCTTTCCTATTTTATACTGTTACTGTGTTGCAAAGTAACATTCAGAAGTCAAACAGGACTTCAACCTCCAATTATGCCATTCTCTGTTTGGTGTGACCTTGGTCTTATATATCATCATTGAATGTCAGGTTTCTGACATGTAAAATATAGTGTTTAACCTTTCTGGGTGGTTGAGCCTTAAGTGGGTTTTCTAAATTCCTGCTATGAGTGGGACCATCTGATATTTTTCTTTTTCTTTCTGACTTATTTCGCTGAGCATGATCACTTCCAGCTCCATGTTGCTGCAAATGGCATGAGTTTATCTTTTTTGAACACTGAATAATATTCCATTGTGTATATGTACCACATCTTCTTGATCCAGTCATCTATTTTTGGGCATTTGGTTGTTTCCATAGCTTGGCTATTGCAAATAGTGCTGCTCTAAACATAGGGGTGCAGGTGCCCTTTGAATTAGTGTTTCTGTGTCCTTTGGGCAAAAATGACATTCTGTGGCAATGAATAAATATTGCTCACCTAACAGGTGCCCAGTTAACATCACTCTTGTATGATATACTGACTCCCGGTTTTGAAAATTCCCTAACATGGCAAGGATTTATGGGGGGATTTGAGCCTTCTTTTGCCCCCCACCCTACTCTGTCCTACTTTGTCTCAATGGCAATGCCAGGAGGGTGCTATCCAAAACTGAATCTGGATCCTGTTGACATTCCCATCACCACTGTGAACTGCTGGTAGTTGTACAGGCATAAAAACCAGTCAGATGCCACTGGTCTTTCAAAATAAACATTGTTGCTATAAAGCATTTTCATTGCTCTTTAGGTGAAAGAAAGGGTTTGCCAAAACAGGGCCCAGAGGCACTGCAGAGAGAATAAATTGGTTTACTTGGATTCTATCATGGTCCTTTGGGCTCTGCTCTCTCTGTTTACCATCTCTGCTTCCCAGGAAGCCTGTCCTATGATGTTTCTGACATTAGCCACCTATATGCTATTTCCCCGATGGGCTTATGAGCACTAGATATTTTCTTCCTCCCTCTGACCCCCAAATCAAAATA
>NW_023601543.1:66438687-66768321 GCF_014898055.3 Talpa occidentalis | reverse complement strand
CTGTTGAAACTTAAATAAATACTTTAATTGAGGGATAAATATTCTGAAAGCCACATGCCATTTACTTTCAATGCTTATAACTAGATTATTTTTATATAGTGCATTTAACAAGTAAAGTCATTTCTCCTTTTGTTTTATTCAACAAGGAATGTAGTACTTCAGGAAACACTTTATAAGACACATTTCCTTGACAAGGATATAAAACATGCATACAATTACTACGTGTAAGAATGCCTATCTAAACTCTGTGTTTTAGAGAAAATAAAGAGAAATACTTTCCACAGGAAATTTCATCATTTATTCTTAGGCTGAAGTATTTATACATAAATTTGGAAAAATCAATGGCTTAGCAGATGCTTGAAAGATCACTTAATCAACTGAAGATTAGTAAGACAGTAAAAGTTGTTTGGTATATAACTGTGACTCCCATAGGTCTGAAATTTGGCTGGTTATCACAGGGCAAGCTTTCTCTACAAATGAAGTAGATGGTTTGAAACATACTTTTGAAGTAAAAGGGATTGGAAGGAAACCTGTGGCCTTGGAACACATCACTGTGCGTTGTGAAGTGGGGATTATAACAAATAAACCATAATGGTGCCCAATTACACAAATACAATGATAACTTACAAGTAAGGTTTTCCTTTTTTTTTTTTAAGTATGAAAGTGTTTTCAGGGCCTCCCTGCTGGCACAGGTGGTTGAGCACAACGCTGTGAAGCTGTCCGCAGCCTCTGCAGCACAGGTTCGATCCCCACCAGCCAGCAAGAATCCCACATGGCACGGAAGACCTCTCCTGTCTCGCCCGCTGCTCCCCTCAGCAGTGTATTTCAGTCAGTCTGCCTGTTCTGTTCCCTGCTCTGTCTCTGGTGAGTCCTCTCACCCCTCTGTACCTCTGGCCTGTACCCTGGTTCTTATAAAGAAAGAAAAAAAAAGAAAGAAGGAAAGAATTTCAGAAGAAATATATTGAATTATATGAAATTCTTAAAACATTTAACTAGGTGAAGTAATGTCACTGTAGCTGTTAAATTTCAATTATAATGTCATTAGCATCAAACTAATTTTATATGTAAATATTAATCCATAATCATGACAGTAAAATCTACTTGAGTATTGCATATTTTCATATGAAGAAATTGTACATGATAATATAAGGTATTTTTAAACTGCTTTTGAAGCAACTTTTAAAATTTTAATGTGAATGGGCATGGATTATGGGTACTTTGGTGGTGGGTGTGGTATGGTAACAACACTTGAGACACTAAAACACAGACAGCAATGTAAACCATTGTTACCTCAATTTAAAAAAATAGAAAAAAAATTAAATAAAATGTTAATGTTTATCTGTAAAATCTGCAAAGAGCTGATGAGACTCAGCAACAACAAAGAAAATAATCCAGTCAAAAATGGGCAGAAGAGCTAAAAAAAACTTCTCTGAAGAGGAAATAAATGGCCAACAGACATATGAAAAAAATGTTCAACATCACTTGTCATCAGGGAAATGCAAATCAAAACTACCATGAGATACCATCTTACACCAGTGAGAATGGCACATATTAAAAAAACTAGCAACAACAAATGTTGGCGAGGGTGTGGAGAAAAAGGAACTCTTCTGCACTGTTGGTGGGAGTGCAAACTGGTCCAACCACTATGGAGAGCTGTGTGGAGATTTCTGGACCTACTAAACATAGAGCTTCCATATGATCCAGCAATTCCACTCCTAGGTATTTACCCAAAGGACACAGAAACATCCATTCCAAAGAACACCTGCACCCCTATGTTTATAGCAGCACTATTTACAATAGCTAAGCTTTGGAAACAGCCCAAATGTGCTGCACCTTCCCCTGCAGTGACCTTTAGTGCTAACCGGCCCTAGGTCCGGCTGGGCAACCAGAGCGCAGGGAAGAACAGCAAAACCCTACCTGCTGCACCTCCCCCCCCCCCCCCCCCCCCCCCCCCCCCCGCAGTGATCTTTAGGAATGGCTTTCACCACGTTCCCTAGATCCAGCTGGGCAACCAGCTCCTGGGGGAGAACAGCCTGAAGCAGAGGAAGTGCAAGGAAGTTCCCTGAAAAGGCAGAAGCTTATCAAAAGATAAAGACCACCAAGAACCACTACAGAACCACTACAAGAATGCTAAAAATCTTTTCCCTGTCTTTCTAGAACTACAAACTTTAATCCCTTATTTGTCTTTCTAAACTTCCTTCTTTCTTCATAATGGTCATTGCTTGTTATGTAGATCACCTCCCTGATAGTGGTAGACTGAGCCCATGAGCAAGCTAATTTCCTTGATATTCATTCCTGTGCTTTTGGAAAACATATATATACTGGTCGCAAATTTAGAGAAAATTACACTCAGATTTTCACTCTTGAAGTGTGTCTGTTTGTCATTTCTTTCGCCGACGCCCTGACCACCCTGCACGCTTCTCTCAACCCTGAGGTGGCCTCATCGTCTACTGCCTACTGCTGTGCTGGTCCGCGGCACAAATGCCCAAAAATAGATGACTGGATCAAGAAGATGTGGTACATATATACCATGGAATATTACTCAGCATTCAAAAAAGATAACACATGCAATTTGCAGCAACATGGATGGGTTGGAAGGGATCATGCTCAGCGAAATAAGCCTAAAAGAAAAATACCGGATGTCTCTCATAGTGTAACAGGGTGGTCCCCAGGAAAGGGGAGGTTCCAGGTTCCCTGCCCCACCCAAGGAAGGGGAGCTGAGCAGGAAGAGGAGAAGCTGCAGAAGAGACTGAGGAAGGAAGCAGGATGGAGCCAGGAGACCTGGAGGAGGCACATGGAGCCTAGAGACACGTGAAGAAACTGCGCTTGTCTTTTGGTCGTGGACTAGGTGACACAGATGTGGTGAGACCCGTGGGGAGGTGACAATGGCAGCTTTTATCTTGATGTTGATTTTGCTCTTTCCTTCCGGGCTTGTCCAGTTGTTTGTGACCCTTTTCTGTGGGTCCCCACTGGAAGATGCTTTAGACTTGGGGCAGGCTTTGGGGCCTTGTTTGGGCCAATCCCATTTGGATGGACTTTTACCCACGAGGACGGGTAACTCTGGATGCTTCATTTAGAAACTAGACTAGAAACTAGACTTTTTGCCTTACCTGTATTGTTTCCTAGTTTTATTAAAGTTCCTTTTCATTAAAGTCTCCTATGTTTTGTGTTGATGCGGCGGATGGCAGAACCCATTTAGAATAGGCAGGTTTGCGGGGTTTGGGCTGCCCCTCTCCCTGTCCTATAACAATAGCAGGAATCTAGAAGACTTAAATAAGGGACCAGGAAAATGAATATAAGAAAGTGAAAATCAAAATCAACAAAAAACTATGAACCAGAGACACTTTTTGGGGGGTGGGGGCGGGAGGGGAGGGATTTGGGTCAGAATGGGGGTTTGCAATTGTATGGGGAATATAAAAATAAATTTATTATTTAAATAATAAAAAAAGGCAAGATGCATCCTCTCATTTACCAGTGTGAATAATATGGGAATGTGAAGAAATGAATAATTATTTACAATTTTATTTTCTATAGAGTTATGTCCTTGACCCTCTTTACTTGATTTAAGCTAATCCTAAAATGAATTTTTTCCATACCTGCTCCCATATTGATCTAAACATTGGTGTATGCCCCATGAATCCTGAAAAGATGCTTCAGGTACCTATCCCTCAGAGCTGCCTGAATTCGGGTTAATGGGGTGCTGCCAAAGTTTGAAAAATTGTGAATTTGCACGCAGAATTTGCTTTTTTCTTATAATCCTGAAAAATATTTACTTTGATTTTCTTCTTCTTTCCTTACTGAATAGCAAACAGAGTGAGGTGTTATATGTGAGAATCTTGTCTTGTCACCCCTCTTTTCAGACTTTCAGTATTGCCTCTTATTTTCAGGATCAAGTCTGTACCCCCTGAAATGGCCTTCACTGTCTTTCAGCAGCTCACTGTCCTTGCTTTTCTGCTCAGCTTCATCTCTTGCTACCTCTGGCTCCAACAATTCCTTGTATACAGTATTTTCTTTTGCTGCTGTTGGAAATATCTGCCCAAGTCTCTATCTTCCTTTTATTTTTTAATGATTTGATTTTTCTTTTTTTATTTTTATATATGCTTTAAATCATTCTTCCTTGTATCTTCCATTTTTTCCTTGTCTAACTCCTTTTCATTCTTTAGGGAATTCTTTGATGCCACTTTGCCAAGAATCCTTCCCTATCCCCATATACATAGATCAGATGCCTTCATGTGCTTCTACCATTTTTTCCTCCATCTCAACATCATACATACTACATCATTTTGCTATTATCTGCTTATTATTCTTCACCAGATTATAAACTGTGATAAAGGACCATGCTTCTCTTTGCCACATTTTTATACATATAAGTTGTGGTATCCAGCACAAATAGTTGTTCAAGGAAGATTTGCTAATGAACAGATAAAAACATAATGGGTGACATTTAAAAGAAAAGAGAGGGAGGAAGGAAAAGAGGGAGAGAGAAAGAAAGTGAGAAAGGAGATAAGTCATGACTAATGTGGCTTTGTTATAAATAAGGGAAAAAATGTTTTTTTACCACTTCCTCTCCCCTTCCAGAATTTATTGGTGAGCAAGGAATCCCATCTTAAGAATTCAATGAAAATATGATATAGAAAAATCTATAATTTCATCACAAAGTTTATTTCATTTTGTTAAAATTTCAGAGATGATGTCTATAGGCTTTTGGAATTTTATTCTACAGAATGAAGGCCTCCCCTGGTGGCGCAGCGATTGAGTACTGGGCTGCGAAGCTGCCCGCAGCTTCTGCAGCGCCGGTTCGATCCCTGGCCGCCAGCGAGGGTCCCACATGGCATAACAGACCACTCCTGTCTTGCCTGCTGCTCCCCTCAGCAGTGTATTTCATCAGTCTGCCTGTTCTGTTCCCCGCTCTGGTGAATTCTCTCACCCTCCCGTGCTTCTGACTGTACACAGTGCTTGTATAAATAAATTAATTTAAAAAAATGTACCTATAATGATGCTATGTTAGCTATATCAATTAAATGTAAAAGTTAAATCCTATTAGTAACAAAATTATTCTCAAACAATAATGGAAGTCTATTTCTGTCATTTAAATACACAAATAAAACTGAAGAATCTGGTTTTGTTTTTAAAGTACACTTTTCAGTGAGGCTATTTCTGTAATTAAAGATGTTATCTGTTAAAATTAATTGACCATTGTTTCATTAAAGTATTAATAATGCTGTTCACATCTTCCAGATCTTCCTAATTTCCATATATCTGTGTTTAAATTGCGCCAACAAAAAAGAACAGAAATATATTTAAGACCTAAGAAACATTTATTCTTAGAGATATTATCAGTAAAGTATCACCTTTCTTAATTTTTAAATTACCATAATTTAAATCTCTGTGTACCAATGTGCCATTTCTTTCCATTCAAATTTACTTTATTGCTTGTATTTTTTTTTAAGATTTATTTGTTTATACAAGAACTGGGTACAGTCAGAAGCGCGGGAGGGTGAGAGGATTCACCAGAGCCAGAGGGGAGAGCAGAGCAGGCAGAAGGACCGAAGTACACTGCTGAGGGGAGCAGCGGGCGGCAGGAGAGGTCTGCGCGCCATGTGGGACCCTCACCGGATGGCCGCAGATCGAACTGGCACTGCAGAAGCTGCGGGCAGCTTCCCAACCCAGCGCTCAACTGCTGCGCCACTGGGGAGGCCCTATTGCTTGTATTTCAATGGAAATTCTATTGAGAAACAATGGAGGTGCTGCTAAGGAGAAGGACTAGGCTAAAAATCTTTGCTTTGTAGTGTTAGACTTCATTATATACTTGCTTAGTGACTGCTGAAATGCTTTGATTCTTCATCTTCATTCTTTCATCTGTACAATGAAGTTGACCCATAGGCATTCAAGACTGATTTACATTCCCTTCCCTTCTTAACCCCCTCTTCCTTCATTATTTTCCTTAATCTATAAATTTTCTCAAATTTTTCCATGACAAGAGAAAACTTTTCACTAACACTACTCCTTCTACTTTTTATTTTCCATGATTCCTAAACTTCTTGAAAAAGCAATGTTTGTGGAATTAGTTCTTGTTTCACGGCAGTCCATTTATAGCTCCTCTACTCTGTTGAAACTGGTTCCACAAAGATCAGCCTTAATTTTTAGTCAAGAGAAATCAGGTATTTTCCCAAGTTCTCCATCTCAGCACTCCTGAAGTATTCAACACTGTTGATCTGCCTTCTTAACATTTTGTCCTTTATTTAATATTTCCTATACTTCCCATTTTCCTGTGATTCCTTGATTATTACTTATCTGGTTCTTCTATTTCTCTAACCTTGTGATTTCTGTTCAAAAATCCATCTTCCTAGGCCTCCCTGGTGGCGCAGAGCTGTGAAGCTTTCCATAGCATCTGCAGCATGGGTTCGATTCCCGGCCGGCCAGGGAGATTCCCACATGGCGAGGCAGACCTCTCCTGGCTCACACGCTGCTCCCCTCAGCAGTTTATTTTGGTCCTTCTGTCTGTTCGGCTCCCTGCTCTGTCTGGTGAATTCTCTCACCCTCCTGCACCTCTGACCTGTACCCCAGTGCTTGTAAAATTAAAATTAAAAAAAAAATTTCCATCTTCCACAGCATTCTTATGTCTATACAACATCATGCTTGGCAATTTCCAGCTTTGAACAGTCATCTAGGTACTAATCTAGGTACTAATATCAAATACATACTTTCACTTAAGTAGTTATGTAGGACTGTGTTTTTTTTTTGTTTTTTGATTCCACATATTAAAGAATTTCCTAAATTTCTTCCTATTTGATTTTTGATTCCTTTTTTGTTAAGAAAAAAAACATACTGTATATGAATCTAACCCTTTTAAATTTATTGGCCCATTGTCTTATCCTAAGACATGGGTTAACCTGGAGAATATTCCATGTGTGCTTGACACATACTAAAGACATCAACGAAAACCGTATAACTAACATCATATTTAAATGGTAGAACATTAAATTGTTTTTCCTAAGGTCAGGAACAAGTGTAGGCCACAGCTATTCAGCATTGTTCTGGAGATACTAGCTAGTGTAATTACTTAAGAAAAAAAATAAAAGAGATCCAGATTAATAAGGAAGAAATCATGTAATCAATTTGTAGATACAATCTTATAAATAGAAAATTCTAAGGAATTTACTAAAAATTATTAAAAGAGAGAAGTTCAAAAGGTTTAAAGGATACAAGATTAATATACTAAAATCAATCAGTTTATATACCAGCAATGAACAATCCTAATTAAAATTAATAATCATAACATCAAAAATAATAAAATGCTTTGGAATAAGTTTGACAAAAGAAAAGCAAGATTTATATACTGACAACTACAAAATATTTTTAAAAGATTTATTTATGCATACAAGAGCTGGGGTACAGGCCAGAGATGCGGGGGGCAAGAGGATTCACCAGAGACAGTGGGGAACAGTACAGGCCGATAAAGATAGACCAAGGGGAGCAGCAAGCAATTCAAGAGAAGTCTGCTGCGCCATGTGGGTTGCTCCCTAGCTGGCTGGGGATCAAACTCCTGCTGCAGAGGCTGCGCATTGCTTCATAGTGCGGTGCTTAACCCCTTGCGCCACCAGGGAGGCCCAGACAACTACAAAATATTATTGAAGGAAATTAAAGAAATTCCAAATAGACATTCTGTGCCCATAGATCAGAAGACTTAATATTGTTTTAGTGACAATTTTACCCAAATTGATGTACAGCTTCAACATAATATCTGTCAAAATCCCAACTGATTTTTTTTTTTGGACAGAATTTGACCAGGTAATCCTAAAATTCATATAGAAATGCCAGGGACACTGGGCAACCAAAGCAATCTCATGTAATAAAACAAATGGATGCCTCATGCTTCCCGATCTTAAAACTTACTGTGTACCCTTAACTACAAAGCTATGATATTACAGAAAAGGTGGTACTGACATAGGTAGACTTGTACATGAATGAAACAGACAGGAGTGTCCAGAAATACATCCTTATGATAGTGATCAGTCAAGTTTTGATGGGGATACCAAGAGAATTCAATGAGACAGAATTGTCTTTTAAAAAATGGTGCTGATGGGCCTCCCCGGTGGTGCAGCAGTTGAGCACTGGGCTGCGAAGCTGCCCGCAGCCTCTGCAGCTCCGGTTTGATCCCCAGCCACAGGGTGAGGGTCCCACATGGCACCGCAGACCTCTCCTGTCTCTCCCGCTGCTCCCCTCAGCAGTGTCCTCTGTCTGTCTGCCTGTTCTGCTCCCCGCTGTGGCTCTGGTGAATTCTCTCACCCTCCCACGTTTCTGACTGTACCCAGTGCTTGTATAAATGAATAAAAAAAAAATATTTTAAAAAAATGGTGCTGATGCAACTATACAGTTATATAGTCACATACAAAAGAGTAAATTTGGACCCCTAACACAG
The DNA here is from genome assembly GCF_014898055.3 of Talpa occidentalis. NCBI lineage: Eukaryota > Metazoa > Chordata > Mammalia > Eulipotyphla > Talpidae > Talpa > Talpa occidentalis. The sequence goes on along the minus strand of NW_023601543.1, from coordinate 66,759,899 downwards.
ACCATGTAAAAAAGTGTTCTCAAAATGGATCATAGGTCAAAATTTAATAATTAAAACAAACAAAAAAAAAAACAGTAGAAGAAAACATAGAAGTAAATCTTTATAACCTTGGGCTAATAATCTTTTACATGTGACACCAAAAGTACAGATGATAAAATAATAAAAATAACTATTAATACTTCAAATATAAAGGCATTCAGATTTCTAAGCATCAGTGATATTGCTACAAGTAACAATAGACAACATATGTTGGCATTTTTTATAAGAATCCTTTCCTTTGTTGAATTTTTTCATAGATTTATTTTCAGGTTTTTTTCAGTTGCATGTAGCGTTTTTCTAGATTGCTTTTTATTTAAAAGTGAATCGTTTTGATGGAATCAATGAAATTTCAGGGTTTTTGTATGCTTTAAATTGTTACACTAATTTCATGTGAATTTTGACATTGTATAATTCTTGTTTTTGAATTCTCTTTTCTAGGTATCTTCAGATCTCCCAATAGTGTGGGGAAATACACACATCACCGTAGATGCTAAAAATGTACTACCATATGTTCTACATATATGCCCTTGGAAACGTGGTGTAATTACAGGTAACAAACCCATTCATAAAATGTTACTTGGATGAAAATATGATGAGAAGAAATATAAAATGTAATTCACCTTTTCTCCTTTAATAAGTGACCCATAGGAAAATTTAATTTCCATTTTAGTCATTATCTTTCCAAATAATTGGAGCATACATTTTCTCCCTGGTGCTATATACTCTTGGCCATTTATATCCTAGTGCTATATTCTCTTGGCCAATCCTAGAGGTAGAAATATTAAAGGCATAACAATTTAAAGTTGTGACAACTACTTTGAAATAGTTATACCAACTTATGAACCAGACAGTTTCTATTTTCATTTTAATCACCAAATAACAATACTCATAGCTGGTGGAGTCTCTAAAGTCTTAGAATTTTAATTCATGTTTTGTAAAGGGTAGCAAATCATTCATAATAGCCAGTAATGCTTTTGGTTAATACAATAAATCTCAGTCTTCTGTTATCTGTAAGACATTGAGTTCTGCTACATATCAGAAGGAAGGTAAGAGAAACTTCAAACTGTGGGACATTATTGAATTAGGAATGTTTATGACTATCTTAAACAATGCTCCTCATCCATAATTCAGAATCTTGAAGTTATGGAAATCAACCTAACAATAATTAAATAATCAGATTTAATATGCTTCTCTTTTGTATAGTCAATTTTTGTTGATTTTAGAGCAGTTGTGAGACTGTAAAATTCCAATGCATGTTTTCACTAATCAGATATGAACTCTTTTTAACATATTGGTTTGAAGAACTTTAGAAAGAATTTGGAAGTTAAGCACTACTCGGGGTATTTTTGTTAAGCAAGGATGAATTAGGTAAATGTTATTGGTTATAGAAGATATTTTGCAGACTTCATAATTTTGAGATATAATGGCAAATCATAACTGCTTTTCCTAGGGTAGTTCCTTAAAGTTGAATCAGTGTTGCCATTACAATTTGTGGAAGCTGAGGCTATAAAAGAGGTTAACGTCATCTTTATTGATAGCTCTGTCGGAAGACTTCTATTATAATTTAAATTGTATAATTACTTTTAATCTGACATAAGAGCTAGACTACATAATTTTCTTTCTTTTTTTTTTTTTTTGAAGATTTATTTATGCTTACAAGAGCTGGGGTACAGGCCAGAAGTGCTGGGGGGGGAGAGGATTCACCAGAGACAGAGTGGGGAACGGGACAGGCAGACTGACGAAATACACTGCTGAGGGGAGCAGCAGGTGAGACAGGAGAGGTCTGCTATGCCATGTGGGTTGCTTCCTGGCCGGCCAGGGATCAAACTCGTGCTGCAAAGGTTGAGGATGGCTTCATTGGTTGTGTTTTAACCCCTTGCGCCACCAGGGAGACCCTCCCTAGACTACGTAATTTTCATAGGTATATGAGAATGTTCCTATTGGTGCTGACTAAATAAGTCTGCCAATGTGCATATATGTCAGTGGTCTTTTAGAATAACTTTATGTCCATTTTTTCTGTTCTTAATTGTACAACAATTATTTGCTGCAAGCTTATAATTTGGAAAACTTTAATAAGGATTGTAGTTATGAATCGAAGTGGATGTTAAATCACTGAGGCCATTTGTTAAAATATTGCAGCTGATCCTTGTATTTATATGTTGAGAAATACTCGAATGTTTGAGTTCCACTGTAGTGTAACCTTGACACTCTAGCTTGACCCACCAGTGACCTCAGCCCAACCACACAGGGCCCTTTTTTCTTTTTTTTAAAGATTTATTTATTCATGCATACAAGAACCAGGGTATAGGCCAGATGCGTGGGAGGGTGAGAGAATTCACCAGAGACACAGTGGGAGCAGAAAGGCAGACTGATTGAAACACACTGTTGAGGGGAGCAGAGGGCGAGACAGGAGAGGTCTGCCGCGCCATGTGGATTTCTCCCTGGCTGGCCAGGATGGAACCCGCACTGTAGATGATGTGGACAGCTTCACAGTGCTGCACTCAACTGCCTGTGCCACTAGTGGGGCCCAGCCCTTTGGCTTTTTCTCATGATTAGCACTAACTTGAAGGGTTACCACATGATGCATCATATGCTTCAGGGCTTTAATCCCGAGTCCTTTCTGATTGGTTAGAATTGGAACATAGGTACTAATGATTTCACATGTTACCAGTAGCTAGAAAGATGAATATCATTTGACTTCTGCCTCCTAGGATTTCATAACTGGTGGTAGAAATAGATATTAATAAGTCATCTCAATACAAAGTACATTCTGATATACACAAAGTTTAAGCTTGGCACTAGGAGGCATGGTAGAGGGAACTATTCATCCGAACAATGGGGGACTGAGAGAACTTTTTAAAAAAATATTTCTTTATTTATGCATAGAAGAACTGGGGTGTAGGCCAGAGATTCAGGGAGTGTGAGGGTTCACCAGGGACAGAGTGGGAAGCAGAACAGGTGGATTTACTGAAATACACAGCTAAGGGGAGCAGCAGGCAAGACAGGACTGGTCTGCTGCATCATGTGAGGGTTAGCTCCTTGGCCGGAGATGGAGCTCAGATAGTGTTGAGGGTTAACCCCTTAGCCACCAGGGAGGCTCTGAAAATGGGCTGCATGTGGAAGAAGTTTTGACCTTGGACAAGTTATTATTTTTTTCAAACAAGGCGATGCTTAAGGAGGACTGATCTAATGATCACCTTCCAGCACCATTCCCAGTAGCTATAGGAAGTAGTCCTTCATTCCTGAAAGGAATGTGGTTGATGCAGCATAATACCCAACACAGCTGCATTTATGAAAATTGCATATGGAGACAAAAGGGAGAAAAGGGAATTAAAACTGCTTTTGATACTGTAAGCAATGCTAAGGAAGATGATACCATTAACAGAGATATATTTACTAGTTAGGGAGGGAATGCCCTATTCTATTTGATTTGCAAATTATCTTTTTATGTCAATAATTTTCAGAGAAATGGAAAAATATTGAATTAGTCAACCTAGATATGAAAGCATGGTACCTTGAAGGGAAACAGGCAGGCAAAACCATGCAAACAAAAGCCACATGTGTGAAGGAAGGTAGAAATAATCGTTTAATTACTAAATCCATTTAAGCATGATGGCTTCATTGTTTCCTGAATAGCAACAAGAAAAATGACCTCTGTGGTCTGGATTAATATTAGAATGCAAAGGACTATTATTGTTGTCTATTATTACAGTATTAGGATGTAACAAATTGTAGGTATTTAGCAATAGAGTGTTGCTTATTTGTATAGTCAAATACGCAACTAAATTTTTATTTGTCTCAGGTAGAAGTTTTATTTTAGCACCAGCCTAATATTTATGTGAAGATGATTAGGCCTCAGCAGTTAGAATTTACTTCAGTAATCATAATCTTTAAATTAGCTTAATTGGAATAACATAATATTCACAAATATGATTTAGAGGTAGCTACAAACATGCATGTTCACAACATAATGTAACTCATTTCTAATAAAGCACTTAGAAAATGAACTTGTACATATTAGAATTATGGTTGTACATTTTGATATAATCTAGATTTTATTTTTTCAAATAATTTGCTTCAGTTACTCTAATAATCTGCATAGCACACATATGTCTCTGGCATAGTTGTGCTGAGTTCCTTTTGAAGATGTCACACAGATCAGCTCACTGTCCCCTCCAACTTGTGAATATCAGGGTCATAATTTAACTTTAAAAAGTAAATTTTAATAATGAAATACAGATGACTGTCTAAACTTGTAGAACTACCTCTTGGTCCACCTTTCTCTATCTAGTGCTTTGAAGCTATGTAATTTACTTGCGGTTTGGTGATCCAAAAAATATAATATGAAATCAAGGCCTCAGAGCATGCAGGTGTGAGCTCTTTTGTTGGCAATAGTGTTCCCTGAGTCCTAATTATAGACCAAAAGCCAAGACTCCAGACCACTACAGTGTTGCCTGCATCCCAGAATAAATGTCATCTCCAGTGACAACTCTCTACAGTGGATGCATGCTCTCTTAGCTTGTATATGTATTTAACTTAGTTTCCAATGGGGAGAGGATTCTCAGAACTTCTTTTCCAACCTATCATAGAAATCACAATCCCTAAATATATTTTTTGACTTTCAATTCTTTGTTAACTAGTGCAATTGATTTTATTAACCAAAGTATTGGACTTAATAATTAACCCTTATGAATTTCTACTTGTGAGTGGCATATTTTCATTTCCAAGAAAAAAGTCTTTAGAAATTCTTACAATCATTCATGACATTTATTTGTAACCAAAGAAAAAGGAGGGTGTGAGGGGAGGAAGGGAAAACTCCATAGCTGAATATCTTACCATTGTCCACAGAGTTAATGTAAGTACCATTCAGAAAGTGAAGACTCGTGTATTGAAGCTTGAGTCATTTAAATGTATAAACAAAAATCAGCTGGAATAATTTAAAATGTTAAATATGACCTATTTCTCTAAAATGATCTGCAAACATTATGCAAGAATACTTTTATACCCAGAAATAATAGTGTTATGTGCCAATTATATCTAAAAAACAAATTAATTTGAAAAAGGATATTTTCATGGAGCATTTCCTTACAGTAATAAATCTTTGGAGGTTACAGAGCAATATATGGACACAGGTGAATGCAGTCTCCAAGGTACTCTTTTTATCCCACAGTAATATTAATTTCCAGCCATATTAGAAAATTTAGTGTCTACCCTGAACAATCATGATAGAGTTGTCTGAAATTCTCTCTTTTTATTCATGACCCTTGATAAGCTTGTAACTCCATAAAGCAGGTAACAATGATTAATTTTGACAGAGCCAACAATACCTTGTATTTTTTCAGTAGCAACAAAAAGTGCTTTTTTACTAGCTGAAAAGTAGTTGTATTCACTCAGTTCAACACAATTGTAGCTAAGAGTCATTTCTACAAATTTGCAATTCAGAAGTTAGCACACTGGAATGAAATCTGTTATGACATTGGCACAAGATAGCCTCATCCAAACAATTGCAAACAAGCTTTCATTCAGCTTTGGTAGAAACTAAAATTTCTCTTCAATAAACTGCTTTATATTCAAACAAAATGTTTTATGTGTGCACAATCAATTTCTTAACTTGGGCCTATGTTTAAATAAGATAGAAATAGTTTTTATAGTTGGCATCCTGCTACTCCATGAAATGACACACTAGTCACCAAGATACGCAATTCCGTTTACCATCTTTAAACACAAATTCATTTCACAATTTGATTTCTAAATTTGTATGTCATGAGCAGCACTACTTGTCATGTCTTTTCGGAATGTGATTCTCAGCAAAAATAGTGATATTTAAATTTGCATTTCTCATTTGAAGCTTTGGCAGTATACTCATGCTAAGTACCGCATTATGATGACAAAATTACACATCTTTTACTGTACTCTTTCCTATTTTATACTGTTACTGTGTTGCAAAGTAACATTCAGAAGTCAAACAGGACTTCAACCTCCAATTATGCCATTCTCTGTTTGTGTGACCTTGGTCTTATATATCATCATTGAATGTCAGGTTTCTGACATGTAAAATATAGTGTTTAACCTTTCTGGGTGGTTATGAGCCTTAAGTGGGTTTTCTAAATTCCTGCTATGAGTGGGACCATCTGATATTTTTCTTTTTCTTTCTGACTTATTTCGCTGAGCATGATCACTTCCAGCTCCATGTTGCTGCAAATGGCATGAGTTTATCTTTTTTGAACACTGAATAATATTCCATTGTGTATATGTACCACATCTTCTTGATCCAGTCATCTATTTTTGGGCATTTGGGTTGTTTCCATAGCTTGGCTATTGCAAATAGTGCTGCTCTAAACATAGGGGTGCAGGTGCCCTTTTGAATTAGTGTTTCTGTGTCCTTTGGGCAAAAATGAACATTCTGTGGCAATGAATAAATATTGCTCACCTAACAGGTGCCCAGTTAACATCACTCTTGTATGATATACTGACTCCCGGTTTTGAAAATTCCCTAACATGGCAAGGATTTATGGGGGGATTTGAGCCTTCTTTTGCCCCCCACCCTACTCTGTCCTACTTTGTCTCAATGGCAATGCCAGGGAGGGTGCTATCCAAAACTGAATCTGGATCCTGTTGACATTCCCATCACCACTGTGAACTGCTGTGTAGTTGTACAGGCATAAAAACCAGTCAGATGCCACTGGTCTTTCAAAATAAACATTTGTTGCTATAAAGCATTTTCATGCTCTTTAGGTGAAAGAAAGGGTTTGCCAAAACAGGGCCCAGAGGCACTGCAGAGAGAATAAATTGGTTTTACTTGGATTCTATCATGGTCCTTTGGGCTCTGCTCTCTCTGTTTACCATCTCTGCTTTCCCAGGAAGCCTGTCCTATGATGTTTCTGACATTAGCCACCTATATGCTATTTCCCCGATGGGCTTATGAGCACTAGATATTTTCTTCCTCCCTCTGACCCCCAAATCAAAATAAATATTTATGTTAGTCGCAAGCCCTACTCAGATGATTGACTGCCAACACATTCATTCATGTAAATAGATTAATAGGTGATGGCATAAGCTGTTTTCTACCTTTATGCTAGGGGATCTATCCTTTGTTTGCCAGACCAGCATTGGCTTTTTAAATTACTTAGTAGTGCAATAATTGGAGTGTGCAGTAAAATATGAAAATGAGGAAGATTTACAATCCTAGAGAAAAATATTTTACTGTTGAAAACTACACAGACTTTGTCAAGCTGAAGGAAGACACTCTAGCAATTACGGTGTTTGCCCACATTTAATTGGCACAACACTAACTTGTAATTGTTGATTATGTGTTAGAGGTGCTGTTTTCCCTGGGAGTACAAGGGTAGACTCCCTACGGAATATGAATTTAGGTTGATTTTGGAACAATGCTTTTGTGGCTGATGATTCCACTCAAGATATTCTGGTTAAAATCTTTGAGGGATAGAATCATAGATATGTAGATAGATTCATACATAGATAGATACATTGATAAACGTCTTCTGGGGTATCTAAAATATGTGGCTTCTTTAATTTTCATGCATTAATTACGTTGCACATGGTATTGCTAGTGCTGGAAGTTACCCATACATAGGAGACTGAACTCTGCTTATATATCCTGTTTGTATAGTACTTCTGATTTTCGGTGTCAATCTTTAAATTCTGCTGAACAGTGGTAGGTAAAATGTCTGAAATGTGCATTGTATATTTTAAATAGCTTTCCTGTGTTATTGTTGGCATACAATAAACTGTACATATTTAAAGTATACAACTTGAAGAGTTTTGAGATGTTTATACCATGAAACTTGTCCCATGATGTGGTACAAGTAGAGGATTCTTTGAATCCCTTTGAGAATGAATTCAACAAAATCACCTTAACTGGAGCACAGCAAGTTTATTAAGAAAAAGGGATACTTGCATAGACACAAGAGGACAGAGGCTGCCCTTTGCCCAAACAAGCAGTGTCTTTATATACTATCCTTTGGGGGAACTTAGTACTTTGTGGGATTTCTCATTTTAGGGTTGAGTTGTTTTTGTTCTGTCCTCTCTACCCTCCACCTCCAGTTCTTGGACTTGCAAAACTTCAATAGTCAGTTTAATGACTATGTTAATCATTTCTAGCCCCACCTCTGTGTTGTGGTCATGTGAAATGTCCACCTCATATTTTCTGTTCTAAGCTTCAATCAATCCCCTCTCACCAAATCTAGCCCCAAATCATTTGGGGACTTGAAGTGGGGAGATTCATCTTCTGTAAGTGCTTCAGGCTGGGATGGAATGTAGTATAGTCCCCCTTTTTTTTTTAAGATTTATTTATTTATGCATACAAGAACTGGGATACAGGCCAGAGGTGCAGTGGGGTGTATGTGGGAGGATTCACCAGAGACAGAGTGGGGAACAGAACAGGAGGAATGACTGAAATATACTGCTTTTTTTTTAGGTGTGTTAGTAATGAAGCGTTATTGTATGTGATAGTAATGGGGTTCAGATATTGAGACTCGCTGAGTGGGGTTCTTGGGTTCTTACTAGATTCCTTTTTGAGCAGCATACAACAAGTTTATTAAGAAAAAGGGGGAAAAGAGCTGCCTGTATAGACACAGGTGGGCAATAGTTGCATTTAAAAAGAGCAGGTTCATTAGGGAAAAGATGCCTGTGTAGACACAGGCAGGCAGTCGTGGGGCAAGATCTGCATTTTGACAGAGCAAGGGGTATTTTTTATATGTTTTTTAAGTGGAGTTTCTCATTGTTCTTGGTGGAATTTCTGCCTTTGGAGGTAAGTTGTTTTGCAAAAATGATTGTTAACTTTCCCTACTCCCACCTCCCGTTCCTTGCTCTGCCTGCAGATCTTCCATAGCTAGTTGAGTGACCATGTTAAGCACCCCGTCTTCTCCTCCAGCTCCTCCAGGAGAGCTGTCTAGGGACAGGAGTCGAGGTGTTTGTCTTTCCCAGCAGAGTGTTTTTTCTTTTTTTTAAATTATTTTTGTTATTTTTTTTTTTTAACACTGCTGAGGAGAGCAGTGGGTGAGACAGGAGAGGTCTGCTGCGCCGTGTGGGTTGTTCCCTGGCTGGCCGGGGATCGAACTCGTGCTGCAGAGGCTGTAGATTGCTTCATAGTGCAGTGCTTAACCCCTTGTACCACCAGGGAGGCCCAGTACTGTCCCTTTCTAAGGGGCCTGGGATATGTTCTTTCTAATACTTGCCCTTGAATGGCTGGTGGTTGATCCTTGCTGTTGGTTCTGGAAGATGGTTCAGGCAAAGTCCAGGAGGTGGGGTGTTTGGGCAGGCTGTTGTCCCTCTTGGAAGAATAATTGGAGTTTAACAGTCTCTATAAATGAGAGAAGAAAAATTTAGCAATGAAATTGAGTATGCAAGTTTGAAAGAGGAGAGTGAGAAATATAGTGGTTAAGAGCCCCAGGAAAGACAGTACCCATGGGAGATCCCCATTGTAGACCCCCACTTTCCAGGAGATAGACTTTCTCTCTCCCCATTAGCTCATGCTTAGTTTTCTTATGTTGTATATTACCTACCCACCCTGGTTCACATGATGACAGCATTCTTCCTCTAGATAAAGGCATGTTCTCCTTGTGCAGCAATAAGTAGATAACTATTAGGAGTTATTCTGCTAGAATTTTTCAAGGGATGTATTGGTGGAGGAGGGAAAAGGAGTAGCTAGAAATAAAATGATGATAGAAGAATTGGTGTGGCACTCCAGTTTAGAGTCCGGATTGTGGCTCCCTTATTTTCTGGGTGGCTGTCACTTAGGCCATGTTCAACAGTCCTGTTTCCTTGTCTTTTGAAGTGATAATTTAGGTAGCAAGACCTCTGGACTGCAACATTCCCATCTGACAAGTGAAGTTGGGGAAGTTTTTTGTTGTCGCAAAATGGAGGAGATCCTATTACAAAACCATTGACACAATAAACCATTGACACGATTCAGACAATGAATTTATCGCACCCCAAAAGGTTTCCTTGTGTCCGTTTTTAATCCTTTTACTACATGCCTTTCCTTGCCCTGGGCAATCATTTATCTGTTTTCTGGCACTATATACATTGTATAGCATTGTATATGAATGGAATCATGCACTCTGTGTTCTTTTATGGCTGTTTTCTTTTGTGTAATATAATTATTTTGAGATCCATCCACATGGTGCATATATCAATAGTTTATTCATTTTATTGCTGGGTAGTATTCCATGGTAGGGATATACCCCTATTTACCTTGATGAACACTTTTTTCCCCCATTATTTGGTAGTTTCAAATAAACCTGGTATCATCATTATGTATAAATTTTTGTATGGGTATATACTTTAATTCCTCTTGGGTTAATCCCTATGTGTGAGATGGCTGGATAATATGGAGGTTGAGTTTATAATTTTTAAAGAAAATGCCAGACAGCTTCTCAAAGAGAGATACTTTTCTGTTTCTACAAGCAAAGTATGAAAGTTCTTTGACATCCATGACCATACTTAGTAGGGTTAGTCATTTTAGCTTTATCCATTTTGATTTGTGTGTAGTGCTATTACAGTATGGTTTTAATTCAGTAATAAATGGTGATGTTGAATATCTGCTTGTCTGTCATTTGTGTTTGTATTGAAATGTTCTTTAAAATATTTTACATACATCCCCTCCCTTTGGCTTGTTTTTTCATTGTTGAAGTTTGAGAGATTTTTTTTAGATATAGCCTAGATTCGTGTCCTTTTCCAAATACATATTTTCATAACTTTTCTTCTAATTGTGCCTTTTCTTTAATTTTCTTTTTTCCAGTTTTACTGAGTATAATTGAGAATTTAAAAATTGTGTATGTTTACACTCTGCAATCTGATGATTTGTGAATTAATTATGGTAGTTTTTAATATTGATAAAATATAATTTATCCCTTTTTTATATGTATCAGGGAGAAACATGCAGTTTTATTAGCAATTTATGCCATTAATGCTTTAACATTCTGCCCAAGTAATAGAAGTATAAAATTAAAACAGCATCGGGCCTCCCCGGTGGCACAGCGGTTGAGCGCTGGATTGCAAAGCTGCCGGCGGCCTCTGCCGCGCCGGTTCGGCCCCCGGCTGCTCCCTGGCCACTGGAGGAGGGTCCCACATGGCGCGCAGACCTCTCCTGCCGCCCGCTGCTCCCCTCAGCAGTGTACTTCGGTCCTTCTGCCTGCTCTGCTCCCTGCTCTGGCTCTGGTGAATTCTCTCACCCTCCCGTGCTTCTGACTGTACCCAGTGCTTGTATAAATATAAATAAATAAATCTTAAAAAAAATAAAAAAAAATAAAATTAAAACAGCATCAACCATTCTTAAGCAAAAATCTAAATCACATCAATTTTAATAATCCATTTGGGTTGTGTGTGGTGTCTTCTGTTATTCCCATGTCAAAAATATGTCATAGAAAGAACGAGATGTATTTTATTTTTAACCAAAACAAGAGGTATTTTATTTTTAACCAAAAAATAAAACCAAAAAATTGGAGTACAATTGGGTGTTAAACTATTACATGTTTCATCATAAAAATTAACTTAAAACTAATAGGAGACAAGTGCTGTATTATACACAGAGTAAGGACAGATGTGGCCAAATGGCCAAAGCATTGAGTTTCTTTATCTCTGCTCTGTATCAACTTCAGCCACATATTTTTTTTTTTGCCTTGCCCTTTGATCCCCTACTAAAAGGGAAAAATAAAAGAAAATGAGTTAGAAATAAATTTTAAGAAGGTAGGAGGAGGATTAGTAAATGATTCCTTAGACTCATTTTTGTTCTTGCTACTCAGACTTTGTAGGGTAGTATGATAGCCGACTAGCAAAAGAGTGTTAAAGAGTGTTATGTGCAATATAATGTGCATGGAATAAATACTTAAGGAAAAAACTTCTTGATAGAATTAATGTACCTCCAAGAAATTTACACGTTGTTAAACATTCAGCCATACAGAGATTTTCCTTTGCAGCATTCCTCATTAGCAATAGGTAGTGATGAAGCATGAAGCCAATGGAGGGAACAGGATGGGTGTGAAGTGCAGAGAGTTCTCAGACCTTGCCAGGTTTAACTGTTGGCATGGAAACTTGTTTTGGGATGTTTTCTAAGGGATGAAATTGTTTAGGTAATCAATGAGCCTACCACTTTCTGTCAAAATAAATGTTTTGTAAGTATGTGAATGATTTTGTTAATTTTCCACTTAAAAGCCTATTCTGTGGTGATATTTAGACACGGCTTAATGTGTCCTTCCCCATATTCCATGTCAGCTAAGTGTAGATGACTTACTTATACCTGTGTGACCTGCAGGAAGTTACCCAACCTTCATGTGCTAGGTTGCTTAGCATTAACTTAGGTCCAATGAATAAATCTGACGTTTGTTAAAGGGGATAAATAGTTACCAAATGGGAAGCATTTACTATATACATAACACAGAGTAAACACTCAGTGAATGTTTTTTACTATCTTGAGAAGAAACCGTTAATATAAAATTACATTGCTCCGTCTTTACAGTTGAGCCTGATTTTATTTACATTTGAAAAGTAAGCCACTTAGAATGTTTAGCAGAGAAAAAAACTATTTGTTAAACTAAAAAGCTTGTGCTATTAAAAATATAATAATTGTAATTACTATTTCTGTTAGATTTTTTCATAGCACCTCTTCATACAAGTTGAAAATTTCCATTAGCTACAGGATGCTGTATCTTAGAGAGTTGCTCTTGTAATATTTTCCACAAAGTAGTCTAATAATTTTCTTATTTTTAATAAACTTAAGTACCACAGTCAAACTTTGTTTTAACCCCCCTTTTATTTGGTTGGCCCTAGCTAGAACAGAGGAAAATAGGGAGAAAAAAGTAGTCACAAGGACATATTATGGGAAAAAAATATTTTTTGAATCATATTCCTCTCAATCATTATTTATTATATTTGGTTTGATGGTTCGTTGCTGATGGTGAGATTGCTGCATCTAATGGAATTCTTTATAATAAGTTTATAAGCATTAGACTGCTTGCCTCTTCTATGGTAGCTAATTAGTAACCCAAAATAAAGATGCAATTTGAAAATGTAATTGTTTAGAAATAAAATTATAATTACATTGCCAAGGGAAAGGTTTTTCACTGAGGAAAAAAAATTGCGTTTAAATTAGTGGCATAATTCTTAACTAAGGTGCATTCTTTAAAAGTATTCTTTCAATTAAAAGATAAGGTGCTAGATAGGCCTGTAATTGCTTCTATAGTTCTCGTCACCCATTTCTATTTTTGAAATAAATACTTATTTTAAAGTTTCATTGATCAGCCACTAGAATACTTAATTTCTCATTCTAGTATATAATAGATGTCCCAGCTATACTCAAAAAGGGATTTTGAACTGTTTTACAGATGATTGTTCAATTTATTTTTGTTGAGGAATAATAAAAATGCAATAACATTTAAATGGGTAAGCTGAAGAAAAAAATAATATGCTCAGTATAGTAATAGACTGAAACAGAAAAGAATGGAGGATGTGTACTCTTAATTCTTGAGAATATTTCATAGTATTTGAAATATTGATTAGGCTTCCTTGCTATTCAGTGCACATATATTGTTAACATATATAGGTTTATCCAGATAATGGTTTTATCTAACTGAATTGTTTTCTTAATTTCCTTTTCAAATTGTTCATTGCTAGTGTGTATATATTGAACTGATTTTGTGTGTTGATTTTTTACCCTGCATATTTGCTAAGTGTTTTTATTAGGTCTACTATGCGTGTGTGTTTGAGAGAGAGAGGGAAAGTGTGTGTAATCATTCTAACTTTCCACTTGTAAAATTATGTCATCTATAAACAGAGATAATTTTATTTCTTTCCAGTTTTTTTTTTTTGCATCTACTACTATTTGTTTGTGTTGCATAACTGCCCTGGCTGGAAATTCCAATAGTGTATTAAATAAAAGTGGCAAAAACACACCACCTTATCTTTTGCCCTTGTATTAGAGGAAGCATGTTTAGTTTTTAACCATTGAATATATATGTTAGCTGTGGGTTTTTCCTATATATAGTCATCATAATTTTTAGGTAGTTCTCCTCAAGTCTTCATTTATTGAATGTTTTTTCCATGAAAGTTGGTTGAATTTTGTCCAATACATTTGATCCTTCTATTGAGATGATTATGTGTTTTCTACAATCTGTAAATTGAAAGATTTTTGTGTGTTGACCTACCTTTCTCTTTCCATTCATCCATTCATTCCTGAAATGAATCCCATATGTTCGTGATGTATATAATACTTTTAATATGCTACTGAATTTTGTTTGTTAAAAATTTGTTGAGAATTTTTGCATTGATGTTCATAAGGGATATTGGATTTTAGTTTTCATCTTCATCTGTTTTATATCAGATCAATGCTGGTTACCCAGAATAAGTTAGGAACATTTCCCTCCTCTTAAATATTTTAGAAGTGTTTGAGAAAAAATGATGTTGCTTCATATTTAAATATTTGGTGTAGCTTACTAGTGAAGTCATCTGATACTGGGCTTTTCTTTGTAGGGAGATTGATTCAATCTATTACTATTTTTTTTTTGGTATAAACAGATATCTATTCATGTGTTTCAATTTTAGTAGTTATTGTATTTCTAGGAAATTGTCCACTTCACCCAAGTTATCCAGTTTAACTATTCATAGGATTCTCTTATAATACTTTTGGCGCAAGCAATCACATTATCCACACTTTATTCCTGATTTAACTCTTCTCTCCTTTTTTCCTTAGTCTAGCTAAAAATCTGCCAATTACGTTGATCTTTTCATGAGTCAACCTTTGTGTTTTGTTTTTTTCTCTATTGCTTTTCTGTTCATTTCATTTGTCTTCATGCTAACCTTTATTATTCTCTTCATTATTCTACTGTTTTTGGGCTAGGTCACTTTTCTTTTTCTAGTCCCTTGCAGTGTACACTTAGGTTGTTGACTTGAAATTGTTTTGTTTTTTTTTTTTTAATTTTTAAAAATTTATTTATGCATGCAAGAGCTGGGGTACAGGCCAGAGATGCGGGGTGGGGGGGGGATGAGAGGATTCACCAGAGACAGAGTGGGGAACAGAACAGGCAGACTGACTGAAATACACTGCTGAGGGGAGCAGCGGGCAAGTCAGGAGAGGTCTGCCTCGCCATGTGGGTAGCTCCCTGGCCAGCCAGGGATCGAACTCTTGCTGCAGAGGCTGCAGATTGCTTCATAGTGCGGTGCTTAACCCCTTGCACCACCAGAAGGCCCAAATTGCTTTTTTTTTTTATATGTATGGAGTTGTTGCAAAAATTCTCCTCCTAGCACTGCTCTCACTGCGTGCCATATGTTTTCTATGATGTATTTTCCTTTTCAGTTGTCTCAATTTATTCCCTAATTTCCCTGTGATCTCTTCTTTGAAATATTGGTTGAGCATGTGTGTTTCATAAGTCAATTTTAGTATAACAGAGATTCCAGATAGTGCCATTTTTTGGTATTAACTTTTTGGAGCATATTTAATGGCTTACATAATAAATGTTTAGAGTTCATACTTAGGATCTTATATAAGACAAAATAAAAATTTTAATGAGGTAACACATGGCATGTTAAAAATGCCTTAGTAGAGGCCTCCCCAGTGGCGCAGCGATTGAGCGTTCGGCTGCGAAGCTGCCTGCAGCCTCTGCAGACTCTACAGCATCTGCAGCACCGGTTCAATCCCCGGCCGCAGGCCTAGTGTCCCACATGGCGCGCAGACCTCTCCTGTTGCATCTGCTGCTCCCCTCAGCAGTGTACTTCAGTCCTTCTGCCTGTTCTGCTCCCTACTCTGGCTCTGGTGAATTCTCTCACCCTCCAGAGCTTCTGACTGTACCCGGTGCTTGTATAAATAAATAAATCTTTAAAAAAAATGACTTAGTAAGAACAAGCATTGAAGACCAAATAAGTTTTATCTAGTCCCTAGTTAATCTGATATGTTATGTGTTGTAGGTACAATTTCATTTTCCGTTGAAACCAGACGAATTGATCAATCTGAGGAAGATTTAGATCAAGGTCTATATCGAGAACCCAGCCTTCAGCAGTCAGAATCAGAACTATCCCACAATTTTGATGAGGATGACTCAGGTAAATTTATTATTATGAAGTATTTCACAATCAGTTTTCATAAACTTTTATTATTCAATTTTAAGTGAACATATATTTTACAATACAATATACATACAAATATGTTGCATATATTGGGAAGAATTTTATTGTAGTATTTTGTATTAATTTTATGTAATTTACTACTGGATTTGTGCTGCTGTTAACATTAATAGATCATAATACTTTAGCCTAAATGCTACCAGTTTGATAAGTAAAAAAAAAATACATTTTTTATTAAACAAAAAAATATGGTAGATTTCTGATAAAATATTAATGTATTATTTGAACAATATGGTATGCTTTTCTTACTTCAGTCTACATGATAGCAGTCTTCCTCATATGCTAAAGAAAATGCTATTGTTTTTCCTTCCTGTGTTATAAAATTTTATTTTAATGTTATTTAAATATCTTATGTTTAAGATCCAAAGGAAAATGTCATGAAAGTTGAATTAAATAGGGCAGGTTTCTTGAAGAATGGGTAAATGAGTTCTTTTATGGGTGAGTAGCAGGAACATTAGATGGCATTAGACAAGAGTGTGGTGGGTTGACAGGAGTGAAGTTGTGGAGACAAAGAAGTACGCCAAAGCAAATCTTTATTGAATGAATTGTATTATACTTCTTTAGAGAAACACATATGTTTCATATTACATATTAATAAATATGTAGTGGGGGTGGGTAAGAGAGAGATTAAGGACTTGGCTAACATTGTTATTATTTGGAAACTAGCAAGAGCACAATATGTAGGGCAAGTGAGAAGGGCAGAAAGTTTGGTAAGAGTTGCTCTTGCAGTCTTGAGTCTAGTTTTCCCAGGGCAGACCAAGTAAGCTGCAAGTTCTGGAAGGGGTTGAGTTTTAGTTTTGACTAGGGACTTCTTCTTCTTCAGATAATCTGTCTTTTCTGTTAGCATCTTCAACTGATTAGGAGGTACACCTACATGATGAAGGATAGTCGACTTTACTCCTGATATAGTGATGTAAATGTTATTCACATTTAAAAATATCTTCACACCAGCAGTTTTTTAATCAAACAACTGGATATCATAGTCCAGCCAAGCTGACACATATTATAAACCATCACAGAATAGATGCATGAAAGAGTAATACTTAGGCAATAGTCAAAATTGTTTGAAAAAGGGAAGAGCAGTTGGGACCAGTTTGGCCACTACAAAAACAAAGTGGATATGAAATAAAGGGAACAATGTCTTATCATGGTGATGGGGATAAATATTGCAGAAACGAGCATTAGTTGACTTTTGGGAGAAGAGATAGAAAGAGGGAATTGGTTCCAAAAATATTCATGAATAAAAAAATATTAAGAGAGAAATTTAGAAATATTATGAATTTGTTAAATTAGTGTTTGTTAAGTAGAGTCCCCAGGGTGTCTATGTGCACAAAAAGACTGCAAGGGAAAGTAAAATAGAGAATTTGGATATTCACAGCTTTTAGAGGAGGTGCATAAAGGTATGTGACATACCTCAAGAGAGAGTGGGAGAGGACCCCCTGGGGCACACACCTTTATAGGGTCCTCAGGTGAAGTGCTTTGGCATTCCCAGGCTAAGGCCAGATTGGTCATTTCAAACCAAAAAGTGTGATGAAAGTGCTTTTGGTAAGTTTCTTAGGAAAACCGTGTCAGGAGTTTACCTTTACTTGTGGCTGTGGGCTGTTATCCAGGGCGTGCCCTTTCAGGAAGGACTGGTATTAATTCAGTGCCCTTACAGGCCACTTGTTCACTCAGAATGCATACAGAGGTAACAATATTATGGTGTAGTTTACCTAAACACTCAAGAAGAGATTATATATAATACTTAACACAGTTTTCTGTTTCCTCATTTTGATGTGCCAATAAGGTTTTATATGGCAATATCCAGTCATCAATTAAATATTTGGAGAAGACTGTGGGTGTCTTGGTAGTGGGTGTGGTGTGGTGACATACATCCAAACAGTGTGATCCTGTACCTATAAATGATAGGCAGTGTTGTAAACAAACATTACTTTAACACAAAAAAAAAATTAAGATTTTTTAAATTATTTATACAAAAGCTGGGGTATAGGCCAGAGGCATCAGAGGATGAGAGGATTCACCAGAGACAGAGCGGGGATCAGAACAGGCAGATGGACCAAAAGCACTGCTGAGGGGAGCAGCCTGCAAGACAGGGGAGGTCTGCTGTGCCATGTGGATATCTCCCTGGCCAGCCGGGAATTGAACACTCTGCAGAGGCTGTGGACAGCTTCACAGCGCTGCACTCAACCTGCTGCGCCACCAGGGAGGCCCTCAAAAATTTTTTAAATAAAATATAAATGTAAAGATTTAGGTTTTCTTTTGTTGAAATCATGCAGTTGAGTACAAAGACTAGATGACAGTTGTAGATGGATTATGCTCAGAGTTAAGCTTTAATCTCATCCTTATGTAAGAGAGAAGAAACTTGAATGGTAACTGGATAAGTGTTAAAATCTTTGGACTAAGAATATCATGATGTTATGTTAATAGACTAAAATGGAGTGACATCTAATAAATAAGACTATTATGCCATATTATTGGACTAAAATGAAGTGATGCTAACAAAAAAAAACAAAAATCATTAAGCTGCATTATGAAAAGTTACAGATAAAGATCAATGAAAAATGCATCTAATAACATGATAGGTACCCCTAATTCTTCAGACAGGCCTTCCCGTATCCTTACTGTTAGCAATAATCTTTCCATTCCCTGTAGTTACATGGGTCTTTTGCATAACAGATTGCTTAGCAGGATATTTCTTTTCCATTAGAAAGGTTTAGTGTACAACAATGTGGTTATAATTAACAATTAGATAGTATATACTTGAAACTTTCTAAGAGGGTAGGTAGATCTTAAGTGTGTTCTTACCCCCTCCCCCCATATGATTACTGTTTGAGGTGATGGATATTTTAATTAGCTTTATTGTGGTGATTATTTCACAATGTCTATATATATCAAATCAAGTTGTACACCTTAGATATTTATAATTTTCAGTAGTTAGTTATACTTCATTAAAGCTGTGAAATGAAAAGCACTTAATCTAAATAAGTTTTTTTAACCTTACAAATAGGGAAATATGAAAAATAATGGAAACACCCATTTTTAATGAGAGTCTATTCCTAACGTTGTCTTAGGCTAGATTCTTATGGTACTAGAAATGTACCATTGTGAGTTGTAGTATCATTTTTAGACATTTCTATATATAATGTGTAAGTGCTTTGGCAACCAAAGAATGATTGGTTGTTTCTTTTGAAATAGTAACCCTTAATGTAAAAGAAAAATTTCTGGGCCTCCCTGGTTGCCTAGGGGTTAAGTCTCAGCACTATCACACTATCACTGCTGTGGCCTGAATTTGATCCGCAGCCAGGGAGCTACCCACATGGCACAGCAGACCTCTCCTCGCTTACATGTTGCTGCCCACAACAGTGTATTTCAATCAGTCTGCCTGTTCTGCTCCCCATTCCGTCTCTGGTGAATCCTCTCAAATCCCCCCCACACCTCTGGCCTACACCCCAGTTCTTGTATGCATAAATAAATATGAATCTTTTAAAAAATTATTTATTGGGGAATTTAATGAATTTCTGGGGCACTCATGAGGTAGGGACCGTTAACAGGCCATTGTCATGTCCCTGCAGGATGTGGCTTCCTTTATCACTCACAGAATGAAATCAGATTCTCTCCCTCCCCTCGGCTCTCTTGATATTTGAATTCATGAAATACAGTTTGAAAGTGGTATCTGTTCATATTTCTCAATTTTTTTTTGTTAAATATTGTATTCTGGAATCATTATTAAGTAGTGGTACTGTTTTTTTTTTGTTTTTTTTTTGTTTTTTTTTTCAGATGATGCAGTTAGCAATTTAAAAGTCTGGTATTATCTTGAGATCCATACCTTTCCCGGATCACCTGTAAATATAATAGAAAAGACATGCAAAGCTCTGGTGAGTACCATTAAATGTTCATAGACTCTTGGATTTTTACAAACAAAGCTTTTGTTGTACACTTAAATTGGTATCTCTAAAATATATCCACATTAAATGAGTATATGGGGATAAATTATTTAGGTTATAGTAATTTTATTTTTAAATTTAGTAATATGAACTTACATGCATATGGAAAATATCTTTTCGTTATCTTACAGTGGCTGCAGTGATTATCATTCTACTTGCATATTTTAAGAGTTACTCAAGCAAACTTAACCTCAGTGTGCATGTGTGTTCTTGCACATAAGACAAAAACAGAATTGTTCTAGACTTTCAGTATCAATTCATCCTGGTTTGTAGAAAAGGCATTTGACTTTGAATGTATCTACAACAATTGCAAAGATTTGAGGTTTTAAATAATAGTGACTAATAAGAAATTAGTCTTATTTTAAAAAAATTGCTATAGTGACATTGCATTAGATCACATAATTTTCAGATGTGCTTTGTTAAAAATCATCTGTACATCTTTTTCCATCAGACCTATTTAAGTAAGCATAATACCTTCTAATTCTATCCATGTTGTCTCACATGGCAGAATTTCATCTTTTCTATAGCTGAGTAGTATTCTCTACATATATACTGCATCTTCTTTATCCAGTATCTGTCAATTGCTTATATCTCTTGGGAATTGTGAATAGTGCTGCAATGAATGTGGGATGCCTATATCTCTTCACGTTTCTGTTTTTGAAATTTTTTTGGGGTAAATACCCAGAAGTGGAATAATGGATCACATGAAATTTCTATTTTTAATTTTTTTGTGGAATCTCCATGCTCATTTCCATAATGAATGCACCAATTTGCATCCATGCCAACCATGTAGAAAGGATTCTATTCCCTTCATATTCTCTCCAACACCATTGTTTGTTTTCTTTTGGTTAATAGCCATTCTCTTAGGTGTGAGGTGATTTCTTGTTTTAGTTGCATTTCCTAATAAAAATAAATGATGAATACCTCTTCATATAGATGTTGGCCCTCTCTATATCTACTTTGGTGAAGTGTCTATTCAGATCCTCTGCTCATTTTTTAAAAAAGATTTATTTTTATTTATTTATGCATGTAAGAACTGGAGTGTAGGCCAGAAGGAGGGGGGTGAAAGGATTCACCAAAGACAGAGTGGGGAGCAGAATAGGCAGATCTACTGAAAGACACTGCTGAGGGGAGCTGTGGCAAAACAGGAGAAGTCTGCTGTGCCATGTGGGGTAGTTCCCTGGTCTGGGATCAAACTCTTGCCACAGTGGCTGGCAATAGCTTGATAGCACTGAGACTGTAACCACTGTGTCACCAGGGAGGCCCTCTTCTGCCCATTTTTTAATCAGGTTAAGAATAGGATATTCCTGGGCCTCCCCTGGTGGTGCAGGCAGTTGAGCGCCATGCTGTGAAGCTGTCCGAAGCCTCTGCAGCACTGGTTCGATCCCTGCCTGTTGGTGAAGGTCCCACATGGCACTGCAGGCCTCTCCTGTCACACCCGCTGCTCTTCTCAGCAGTGTATTTCATCACTCTGCCTGTTCTGTTCCCCGCTCTATCTCTGGTGAATCCTCTCACCCTCCCACGCATCTGACCTGTACCCCGGTTCTTATATAAATAAATAAATAAATAAAAATAATAGGATATTCCTATGTGAATTAATAAAGTGTTGCTAACTCTATGTCCAGGATTATTTAATAAAGTCAAATATAGAGTCATGGTTTAAATGAAATGTAGAACAATAGTAATTGCTGTTAAGCATGTTTTGTTTTATTTTATTTTTAATTTTTTTAAAGATTTATTTATGCATGCAAGAGCTGGGGTACAGGCCAGAGATGCGGGGGAGTGAGAGGATTCACCAGAGACAGAGCAGGGAACAGAACAGGCAGACTGACTGAAACACACTGCTGAGGGGAGCAGCGGGCGAGGCAGGGGAGGTGTGCTTCGCCATGTGGGTTGCTCCCTGGCTGACCGGGGATCGAACCCGTGCTGTAGAGGCTGCAGATTGCTTCATAGTATGGTGCTTAACCCCTTGTGCCACCAGGGAAGCCCTGTTAATCATGTTTTCATTAGATTTAATTTCCTTTTGTTACTACTCAAATATTTAAATCAATAATACAGTTTATTTTCATTTTTTAATATGCAGATAGACTTTTTCATAGAATTGATTTTTTTTAAAGATTTATTTATTTTTACACAAGAGCTGGAGTACAGGCCAGAGGTGTGGGAACGTGAGAGGATTCACCAGAGACAGAGTGGGGAGCAGAACAGACAAACGACCAAAATACACTGCTGAGGGGAGCAGCGGGTGCTACAGGAGAGGTCTGCCATGCCATGTGGGAATCTCCCTGGCCAGCTGGGAATTGAACCCGCGCTGCAGAGGCTGCGGACAGCTTCACAGTGCTGTGCTGCGCTCAACCCGCTTCGCCACCAGGGAGTCCCTAAAATTGGTTATTTAGACTCTTGAACTTGAGAGCCAATAAATCGAAAATAAGAAAAGACTAAAACACTTTTTTTTTTGATTCATTTATTTATACAAGAAGTGGGGTACAGACCAGATGCACGGGAGGGTGAGAGGATTCACCAGAGACAGAGCGGGGAGTAGAACAGGCAGACTGACTGAAATACACTGCTGAGGGGAGCAGCGGGCGAGATAGGAGAGGTCTGCTCGCCATGTGGGTTTTTCCAAGGCCGGCGGGGATTGAACCGGCACTGCAGCGGCTGCGGACAGCTTCACAGCGCAGCGCTCAACCGCCTGCGCTACCAGGGAGGCCCAAGACTAAAACACTTTTAAGTCTAGAAATCAGTCATTTGCCAATCTAATTTCTGAGCAAATCTCCATTGAGGCATAGAAAATAAATGGTTAATTTATTGAAATGCACTCAAGTATAGCTTGCAAAAACATTCTTTTCAAAGTGGAACATAATTTAACACTTTACTGATAGGATCATTTCACTCAATGAAAATGTCCTATTGCTGTGACCTTGTTATCAACTGTAGAATAAAATATATCTTAAAAGTTATTTTTAAATAATATAGCTTTAGTATTGAAATCACTTACTGAGGGAAATGATTACTGAATTAACAGTCATCTGGTTATCAAATCACAAAAGGAAAACTATTTACAAATTCAGGTCAGGGGAAATTGGGACTGTGAGCAGTTCCTCTAAAAAGAAAACATTATCTTTCTCCTGATTTATTTTGCTGAGCCTAATCCCCTCCAGTTCTATCCATGTTGTTGCAACAGTGGAAAGTTTATCTATTTTTACAACCAAGTAGTAGAGAAACAAATCAAAGGGTTAGATACAACCAAACCAATAACAAATCCTAGCAATCTGACTATAGAATTGAGGCTACAAGAGGGGAAGGAATAAGGGGGGAGAGAAAGAAAGGGAGCACTGTGGTAGGGGACATTCAGTGCCTTGGTGGTGAGGGTGGTGTGGTGGCAAGCACCTAGGGCATGTGATCCTGTACCTCTAAATCATAATCACTGTTGTAAACTGATATTACCTCAATAATAAATAAACAAGAAATAACGGCTTCCTTATTAACTAGATGTTTCAAATTGAGGTAGAGATGAACAGAAATATGCAGCACAAACTAGCAAGAGATGCAATTCTGAAATCAGGTATACACAAACAATTATTATATCTTTTCTTTAAATAGTATATAAAGTGCCCGTTTATTTGAAAAGAGCTTTTAGCTCTTTGGGAAAATACTGATAGAAAATTGAGTTTTTTCCAACTCTCAAATTTGAATGGCGAAGGAAGAGAAACATACATCATCAGACTACTGTACTTGAATATGTAAGAAGACGCAGCTAAAAGCTAAAAGAAACCATCACCTGTCTCTCTCCATGCACTTCAAATATACTTTCATTTCTTAAATTAAGGTTTCCATATACCCTTTCAGGAATATATTGTTTTCATAAATAATATACTTTCAAATAACGATCATTGGATTTTTTCCAAAAAGATCTTGCCCATTACCATGCAGTATATTACATTATTATCATGTGACCCTTAAGTAGTTTGTGTTGATTTCCTATTCATTTTTAATTTAAACCTCTCCTGATTGTGGTATCACTATGGGACACCTATGACACATCTGATTTGTATATATGCTTATGATTATTATCAATTATGTATGTTACTGCTCTTATTTCCCATTATGAATAGTTCACATAGTTCTTTTATGGAGATACTTAAATCATTTCCTTTCAAGTTCTGCATAGATGAAAATGTAATTCTTGAGCCCCCATTACACTGAGTAGTTTTGCTTTATAAAGCAAGAACAAAACTTAGCACCAGCAGCTGCTAAATTGCTCCCTTTGTCACTTTAGGCATGTGTGCTGTATTTATTAAATGGTCACTTTCAACTCAGGTTAGTGGAGAAGGGGACTCTTTTTTGACTAACCCTGCTCACAGTCCCCCAAGAAAGGTGATATCATTGCCAAGTTGTTTCCCCATATTTCTAATAGGAATTGCCTAAGGTAAAAATGTATGTTTTCCTTAACTCCATGACATGACAATTTAATTGGTGGAGATTGTTTGGATCAAACAAAAGGATCAAAACAAAAGTGGTGGGAATTTTACGGGGACTATAACCAATATGAAAATGCATACATTGTACAAAAATGAAAAATGATGTAAAAATATATAAAATAAAAAAAAACAGGAACAAAAAAATTATCACATTGAAAAAACCTTTGTGGGGAGCAACATGGCGGCGAGGAGACGCTGCGAGTAAGATCTCCCATTAAAAAAAGTTAATAGGGAGGAAAAGCGGCAGGTCCCAGTGAGAACTGGGACACGGAAGATAAACGGGTGACTCCAGCGAACTGCCCGAAGAAGAAAGTGGCCATAAAAGAGGACCAGAAGGGAGGAAAGCGCAGAACCCTGCTCCCCTCCCCCGCCCACAGAGGCGGCACTCTCCGACCGGCAGAGAGGAGGAAACAACAAACCAAAACGGCCAACAAGAAAAACGGACACAGCAAGCGGGACTGTGAGTGGAAAGGAACTATTGCAGCCACCACACCCCGTGAACGGGAGCTGAGGCGAACCCTGCAGGATCCGCCGCGGAGGTGAGCTCCAGGCGCCATTAAAGAGAGCCCCGCCCAGGAGGAGACCAGCCCCAGCACACAGCCCCGGCCGCCCGGTAAGCCTGCGCGGAAAGTGGCGCGGATCCAGACCGGATCGCAGCTGCCCAGGTCCCCGCGCCTGCGACCTAGGCTTGCGGGGAGACGGCGGAGGCCCTCCCTGAGTGAGCAGGAACAAGGCGCCCAGGCACGGGAGCGGGATTCAAAAGGCGCCATTCCCGCGCCACTGATCTGGGCTACAGCCCGCGTCCTGGAACTGAGGGCTTTGGAACTGAGACCCGGGGCACGAAATTAGGGGCGTGGGTTCCCCACGACGGTGGGGCACAAGGCAGACACAGCACCCCAAAGCCGTTGAGGTGTACCCTACCATCCCCGCTCTGCTCCCTGTCCCACGGGGTGGAAAATCAGCTCCCCAAGGGCTCTAGGAGAGATCTCTGGCGCCACCTAGCGACTTGACCCCAGCACAGGCTACTGAAGGAGCTAGTGGCCAGCTGGGGAGTTAGCCCACACCTGGCTCCTTCCGAACAAGTAGTCTGAGCCCACAGGGAGAGCAAGCACCCACAGCCAGGGCAGACCAGGCGCGCAGAAGAGTGTGCCTGAGACCAGACGCGCAGGGAGTGTGTCCCACATTACCATTTTAGAACAGGGACATTTCTTCAGTAAAGACTACCTGCAGAAGGCTTCCTCAGGAGCCAGAGGTGAGCGGGGGAAGTTCGCCCACGCCAGACCCCCTCTGGCCTGCAGTCCAAGCCCAGAGGGGAGCAGGAACCCACCGCCGGGGCAGACCAGGCGCACAGGGGAGTGTGTCCCCACGTCGGCATTTTAGAACAGGGACCTTTCTCCATTAAAGGCTGCTTGAAACTGACAGATGACTCCTGGAAGAACCAGAGGGGAACAGAGAAGCCCACCCAAGATGCCGGCCAGTCCCAACAACACAGTGTCCCAACGCATACGGCAAATTAGAAAACAGACAGTAGGGAGGAGAAGAACCACACGCAACCTAGCAACTCTCCAGAGAAAAAGCACACCACAAAAAGAAAGCCAGCCCCCAGATTGCAAAGACAATAACTTGGAAGAATTTCTGAGCCTTCCAGAAAGAGAATTTAAAATTGCCGTGATTAAAAAACTGACAGAAGTCATAAAGGAAAACAATGATAAGGGAAAAATAATCAACGATCAGAAGAATGCAATTGAGTCCCTAGAGAGGGAAAACAATGGTCAGAAGAAAGAAATTGAGTCCCTAAAGAGGGAAGTAAAAGAAATGCAGGAGATCAAAGAATTAATGGAAGAACTAAAGAATTCTGGGAAAAGCAATGAAAGCAGAATAGATGAAATGGAAGAACGAATAAGTAATCTTGAAGACACAGAAATAAAAAGAACCAAAACAGAAAAGGAAAGAGAAGTACGAAGGAAAAAGAACGAAGAAAGACTTCGGGAACTATCTGACTCCATGAGGAAAGGAAATATAAGAGTTATAGGAATACCAGAAGGAGAGGAGAGAGATGTAGGAACAGAGAAAATATTCAAAGAGATAATTGAAGAGAACTTCCCAAATGTGAAGAAGGAGCTGAAAATTGATATACAAGAAGCAAGAAGAACACCAAACTTCCACGACGAAAGGAAAAATACAGCAAGACACATAATAGTAAAGCTCCCAAGAATCCAGGACAAGGAAAAAATAATGAAGCTGGCAAGAGGGAAGAAACAGATAACATTCAAAGGAAAACCAATCAGGCTGACATCAGACTTCTCCGAAGAAACACTACGGGCAAGGAGAGAGTGGAGGGACATAGTCAACAGACTCCAAGAAAACAGATGCCAACCAAGAATACTCTATCCCGCAAAGCTCTCCTTCCTCTTTGAAGAAAGAATATGGACCTTCCCAGACAAACAGAAACTCCGGAATTTCATTGCAACTAAACCCCCACTCCAAAAAATACTACAAGGAGTCCTAAAGCCAGAACCTCAGAGGGACGAATAACAATGAAAGAAGGCCAAAAAAAAAAAAAAAATTAAAAGAATAAATAAATAAAATCAAAGGAAAGACAAACACAATGGCAAATACAGATGTTAACATATCAATATTAACTCTAAATGTAAATGGACTAAACTCTTCAATAAAAAGACACAGAGTGGCAGCCTGGATTAAGAAACAAAACCCAACCTTTTGCTGTCTCCAGGAAACACATTTAGCTACAAAAGATAAAAATAGGCTCAAAGTTAAAGGATGGAAAACAATCCTACAAGCAAATGGACCAAAAAAGAAAGCAGGAACAGCTATACTTATATCAGATAAAACAGATTTCAAACTCAAAAAGATAAAAAGAGACCCCAATGGTCACTACATTATGATCAAGGGGACAATACTTCAAGAAGAAATAACACTCATTAACATATACTCACCAAACGAAGGAGCACCAAAATATATCAGACAACTGTTGTCCTCTCTGAAAACAGACATCAGAGAAAACACATATGTAGTGGGAGACTTCAACACACCACTATCAACAATGGATAGATCAACAAGACAAAAAATAAGTAAAGAAACCAAAGCTCTAAATAAGGACCTAGAGCAATTAGGCTTAACAGACATCTATAGAACACTAAACCCCAAAAAAACGGAGTACACATTTTTCTCAAGCGCACACGGATCATTCTCCAGGATCGATCACATACTGGGGCACAAGACAAACATCAACAGATACACCAAGATTGAAATCATATCAACCATCTTTTCTGACCATGAAGGCATCAAACTAGAAATAAACCATAAAAAGAAGGCAAGGAACTTTCCTACCTCATGGAGATTAAAAACCACACTACTGGAAGACCATTGGACTAATGAGGAGATCAAAGAAATTAAAAAATTTTTTGAATTGAACGACAAGGAGGACACTAATATCCTAAATGTATGGGATGCAGCAAAAGCAGTAATAAGAGGAAATATATAGCAATAGAAGCTCACATCAAGAAACAAGAAAGAACGCAAAGAAACAACCTCATCTCGAAGCTCAAAGATCTAGAAAAAGAACAACAAAAAAAACCCCAAAACCAGTAGAAGAAAAGAAATAATAAAAACCAAAGCAGAAATAAATGAAATTGAAACTAAAAAAAACAATCCAAAAGATCAATGAAACCAAGAGCTGTTTTTTGAAAAAATCAATAAAATAGACAAACCCCTAGCCAGGCTCACAAAGGAAAAAAGGGAGAAAGCACAAATAAACAGGATCATCAATGAAAGAGGAGAAATCACAACGGACACAGCAGAAATCAAAAGAATAATCAGTAACTACTATGAACAGTTATATGGAAACAAGTTTAACAATCTAGAGGAGATGAACAAATTCCTACAACTCTACAATCACCCAAAGCTAGATAAAGAAGAAATAGAACACCTAAACAGACCAATTACAATTAGCGAAATTGAAATGGTAATAAAAAACCTCCCCAAAAACAAAAGCCCAGGACCTGATGGATTTACAAATGAATTCTACCAAACATTCAGAGACGAATTAGTGCCTATCCTTCACAAACTCTTCCAAAAATTGAGAAGGAAGGGACAATACCAAACACGTTTTATGAAGCCAACATTACACTAATACCAAAACCGAACAAGGACAACACAAAAAAGGAAAACTACAGGCCAATCTCCCTAATGAACACGGATGCAAAAATCCTCAATAAATTTTAGCTATCAGAATCCAACAATGTATCCATAAGATAATTCACCACGACCAAGTTGGATTCATTCCAGGGGCACAAGGATGGTTTAACATCCGAAAATCAATCAACGTTATCCAACACATCAACAAAAAGAAATATAAAAACCATATGATAATATCAATAGATGCTGAGAAAGCTTTCGACAAAGTGCAACACCCATTCATGATAAAAGCCCTTGAAATTCTGGGGATACAAGGAACATACCTCAACATCATAAAGGCCATCTATGACAAGCAACAGCCAGTATCATTCTCAATGGTGAAAAGCTGAAAGCAATTCCATTAAGATCTGGAACAAGACAAGGATGTCCACTCTCACCATTGCTTTTCAATATAATACTGGAAGTCCTAGCCAGGGCAATAAGACAAGAGAAAGACATCCAAGGAATCCAAATAGGAAAAGAAGAAGTCAAACTATCACTATTTGCAGACGATATGATATTATACATAGAGAACCCAAAAACTCCACAGAAAAGCTAATTCAACTCATCAATCAGTTCAGTAAAGTGGCAGGATACAAAATCAACACGCAAAAGTCAGTAGCCTTCCTATACACAAATAATAAATCTGAAGAAGAAGAAATCAAAAAGACCATCCCTTTTGTTATTGAAACAAAAAAAATCAAATATTTGGGAATAAATCTAACAAAAGAGGTAAAGGACCTATACAAAGAAAACTATGAAACACTGTTAAAAGAAATAGAAGAAGACACAAAGAAATGGAGAGATGTCCCCTGCTCATGGATTGGAAGAATAAACATTATTAAAATGGCCATCCTACCAAAAGCAATATACAGATTCAATGCTATTCCAATCAAAATTTCAATGTCATTCTTCAAAGAAATAGAACAATTATTGATGAATTCATATGGAATCACCAAAACCCCGAATAGCCAAAGCTCTCCTGAAAAAAAAAGAAGGGAATGGAGGCATCAGACTCCCAGACTTCAAACTATACTACAAAGCCATAATCATCAAAACTGCATGGTATTGGAACAAGAACAGACATACAGACCAATGGAATCGAATAGAAAATCCAGAAATAAACCCACAGATTTATGGTCAACTAATCTTTGACAAAGGAGCAAAGAATATGCATTGGAGCAAAGAAAGTTTGTTCAATAAATGGTGCTGGGAAAACTGGGTCGCTACATGCAAAAGAATGAAGCTTGACCACCACCTCACACCATACACAAAAATCAACTCAAAATGGATTAAAGAACTAGACATAAGACCTGAAACCATAAATACATAGAAGGAAATATAGGCGAAACACTACGTGATTTGCACATCAAAGACATCTTTACAGACACATCACCCAAAGCAGTGATAGTGAAGAGAAAGATAAACAGCTGGGACTACATCAAATTAAAGAGCTTCTGCACAGCAAAGAGACAATAACAAAACAAAGAGAAACCCCACCAACTGGGAGAACATTTTTGCACCCAACACTAATGATAAAGGACTGATCACAAAAATCTGCAAAGAGCTGATGAGACTCAACAACAACAAAGAAAATAATCCAGTCAAAAAATGGGCAGAAGAGCTTAAAAGAAACTTTTCTGAAGAGGAAATGCAAATGGCCAACAGGCATATGAAAAAATGTTCAACATCACTTGTCATCAGGGAAATGCAAATCAAAACTACCATGAGATACCATCTTACACCAGTGAGAATGGCACATATTAAAAAAACTAGCAACAACAAATGTTGGCGAGGGTGTGGAGAAAAAGGAACTCTTCTGCTCTGTTGGTGGGAGTGCAAACTGGTCCAACCACTGTGGAAAGCTGTATGGAGATTTCTGGACCTACTAAACATAGAGCTTCCATATGATCCAGCAATTCCACTCCTAGGTATTTACCCAAAGGACACAGAAACATCAATTCCAAAGAACACCTGCACCCCTATGTTTATAGCAGCACTGTTTACAATAGCTAAGCTTTGGAAACAACCCAAATGCCCAAAAGTAGATGACTGGATCAAGAAGATGTGGTACATATATACCATGGAATATTACTCAGCATTCAAAAAAGATAAACACATGCAATTTGCAGCAACATGGATGGCGCTGGAAGGGATCATGCTCAGCGAAATAAGCCAAAAAGAAAAAGAAAAATTCCGGATGGTCTCACTCATAGCAGGAATCTAGAAAACTTAAATAAGGGACCAGGAAAATGAATAACTATAAGAAAGTGAAAATCAAAATCAACAAAAAACTATGAACCAGAGACACTTTTAGGGGCGGGGGTGGGAGGGGAGGGATTGGGGTCAGAATGGGGGGGCTGCAATTGTATGGGGAATATAACAATAAAATTTATTAAAAAAAAAAAAAAAAAAAAAAAAAAAAACCTTTGTGTACGCCTTGAAGAAAATGCTTTCTGAATACATTCAAAAGTACACTGAAATGGTTGTCCTCACCTATATATTCTGTTTTAGTATTTTTGACTGTACTTTCTGTGTTACTAATCTTTTCTTTTTTTTAAACATAATTGGGTGTCAATTTTTTTAAGGTTTATTTAATTATTTATACAAGAACCAGGGTACAGGCCAGATGTGTGAGAGGGTGAGAGGATTCAACAGAGACAAAGCAGGGAATAGAACAGGAAGATTGACCAGAATATACTGCTGAGGGGAGCAGCAGGCGAGACAGGAGAGGTCTGCTGCGCCATGTGGGTTGCTCCAAGGCCTGCGAGGATAGAACCCAACACTGCAGAGGCTGTGGACAGCTTCACAGCACTGCACTCAACCGCCTGCACCACCAGGGAGGCCCTGTGTTACTAAACTTCTGAGAAATATTTTACTTAAACCTTAGATCATCAGATATGGCAATGAAACTTTCAAGATACTAAACCATCTCTGATTTTCCATCTGCAGGTCAGCTTTTGTTACATTCAACCCAATTTTTGTCTCTTCCCTAGAAATGAGTGAGTAAGCAGGCTCTCTCTAAAATAGGATTTTAGTAAGAAGTATTTACAAACATCAGGCACATTAATTTGATCACGTCTTACAGTAGGTTCCAAAAGTCATATTCATAATACACAATAATTGGTTGTTACTAGTCCATTTTCTGTTGATGTAAAGCTTTTAGGGTTTCTTTTGGAAAGTTTAACATGTAGTATCTGCCGTTCCATTTCACTTGCATTAAACATTTCTTGTACATCATTTAGTTTGACTGTGGGACAATGATGAGACTAAACCTCTCTCTTCCTAGTGACACTCAATAATTTCAGTATACAGCAACGAGCTATATATATTTTCAGAAAGCAACGCTTCAATGTGTGAACAAAACCTTACATGCTTTAAGTTTTGGATTAGTCATATCCTTCATTATATTTGTTCTGTTGTCCATGACAATCACATAACTTTCTTTACTCATTTTTTTAAATTTTATAATCAAGCTTTAATTAAATTCACTATAGTGTTAATGGTGAGACCCAGAAATCTCTGTTACAAGCTAGTAAGAGAGGGCGATAGTTAAAAGAACAGTTCACTTGGTGTCAAGCATAAAAACATTAATACAAAGCAACATATGTGAGTTGTTAACAACTTTCAGTATGTTTTTACTATAAAATGTTAGTGTCCATAATAGGAAAGAATATATTTTGAGATATTCATTTTGTTACGTACTTTTTTCTTTCCTTCATATGATTATTTTTTTTTTTTCTGGGTAAAAGATCTGTATCATGGCTGTTATACAAAATACTGAAATTTTTCTTCCTTATAAAATGTTGAGATAGCAAAATCAGCATTCTAGTTTGAATTTATTTTGAGAAGTGAAAAATTTTTTAAGTAGGATATTTGCTTATAAATATTTCATGGCCTAATTGTATTAAATCATAATATATATTGCTTCAAGATATATGTGTATATACATATAATTGATATATATAGAGAGAGAAATCTACATATCCATATCTATCAATGAGAGAGACAGAGAGGGAGAGTTTGAAAACCTATCTTGTTTTTTAAAGATTTATTTATTTATACAAGAACCAGGGTACAGGTCAGAGGTGTGGGGGGTGAGAGGATTCACCAGAGCCAGAGTGGGGAGCAGAACATGCAGACTGACAAAATACACTGCTGAGGGGAGCAGCAGTCACGACAGGAGAGGTCTGCTGTGCCTTGTGGGTCTACCGTGCCATGTGAAAACCTATCTTAAAGAGTTACACAGGATACAATCTAGGGATCTCTCCTGCAATTAGATATATTTCTATTTGCCACTGCTTTTCAAAGTCTCCCCTCTACCCCTGCCATCCCAAGGTTATGGGAAATGTCTGAATACAAACATTATACAAATCAATACACTCTGCAGGAGGTTCTGGCTTTTCACAACTCTTCAATGTCTATCAATGAATCCTCACCCCCACCACACCTCCAGCTTCACATCAGCACCCATCTTATTGCACCTCTGCATTCTCACTGTCTCAGGAGGGCTGGCAGAAGATTAGAGATGGGACATGTGTGAGAGATGACATCCGTGGGCACAGTGACATGCTGATGGCAGGAACAGAGGAATGACAATAGTATTTCTGTTTGCAGTTGTCAGCCAGCTTCCTCAGAGCTCTGAATTGCTGATTCCAAACTTTTCAATTTAGGAAAATTACTGAGACAGATTATTGTTATCACTTCCTCTGAATTACATGGTACATTTTAAAATACCCTTTGGTACAGTTTGTCTATTGACTTAGCAATGTTTTCTAATTGAATAAAATTAAAATTGAAGATTTCCTCAATAATATGCCTCACTTAAATTGATAATATTGTGTGTTTTGTACCTCAGAAATAATCCTTTTATAATGAACTTATGATTATCTTCTGGGAGAGGATATGGTGAAACATACTTCCTGCTAGTGCATATTGAATTGTCATTGACTCAATTAAGGTTTTATGGGCAAAAAACATAATCTTTATTTACTCTGACCCAGTGAGAGTAGAAAGTAATGAAGTTTTCAGTGCAAATACTCAGTGAATTCAATTTTTCCTGCTCAGACAATATGTGCACCAGCAACCAAATGATAAAATTAACCCACTGTTTTTTCTCCCATCTGAGACAGCTGTCCTTATCCAGTAACTTTCATGAAAGGGGGTAGCCCATGTTAACTGAGAGTATTCAGCTTCTTCGGAGTCAGATTTTCATGTCCTTGCTGAACACTTGGCTTGTTTTTGTTTCCTAACTATTGTAAATCATACTGTAAAAAAGTGTGGAGCATGTAATTTTTTGAGTAGATGGTTTCATGTTCCTCAAATAGATGCCCAAAAGTGAGATTGCTGGGTCATATGGTATGTCTGTTTTTAGTTTTTGGTTAGTTATTTACATATTTAGTTATTTATGCATACAAGAACTGGGTATGTATAGGCCAGAGGTGCAGGGGTTGAGAGGATTCACCAGAGACAGAGTGGGGAGCATAACAGGCAGATCTACTGAAATGCAATGCTGAGGGGAGCAGCAGGCAAGACAAGAGAGGTCTGCTGTGCCATGTGGGTCAGCTCACTGGCCAGTCAGAGATTGAACTTTTGCTACAGTGACTGATGATAGCTTGATAGTACTGTGTCTTTAACTCATGTGCTACCAGGGAGGCCCCAAAATACTGCATTTTAAAGGTGTAATTTAGGATTTTTTGTCCATTTAAGCATGGGAAAAAATAATATTGAAAGCATAATGAAATACAGAAATTGTTATAATTGAATTTCACATATAGTTTACTGTGCTAGAAATACAGCACAGATAATTAGAAACTTAAAGCTGATCACATTAATGAAACATTCATTTCTTTTTTTTTAATATTTATTTATGCATACACAAACTGGGTTATAGGCCAGAGGTGTGGGGGGGTGGGTGAGAGGAGTCACCAGAGACAGAGGAGGGAACAGAACAGGCAAACTGACCAAAGTACACTGCTGAGGGGAGCAGCGGGAGAGTCAGGAGAGGTCTGCTGCGCCATGTGGGTAGCTCCCTGGCCGGAGATGGAACTCGTGCTGCAGTGGCTGTGGACAGCTTCATAGGTTGTGTCTTAACCCCTTGTGCCACCAGGGAGGCCCGAAACATTCATTTCTATTTAGTCTACTGAAGTTTTCAAGACTCCAGAGAATTAGATTCTAGGGATTCTAGAGATTGCAGCACCAGTAGGTACCTGTAAACAATTGACAATTGCGATCTGGAAGGCTGTTCTGTGAAGTATTTTTAGGGGAGTCTAAAACTACTGGATAAGAGTGAAATGATCAAGTAGTGATGCTTGCCAGGGATGTGTCAAGAAGAAGCTGTGATACAGTCACCCCCTAGCTGCCATCCCCATATCCTTCTTCAAGATTTGGCCAACTGTGGGATGTCGCCACACATTTATTAACACCAGGGCATATGCATCTGTATGCGGCTTGTCGTTCACAGAGGAGGGCACAGATTTAAAGTGGTTTTATTTTATTTTGCATTCAAAGTTTATGTGTGATAATATAGAAAGTAATTTGATATTCCAGTACCTTATTCTTCTTTGGACTAGAGTTTTTCAATGCGTAGATCTCAAAATAGAAGTTGGTCAAATCAAGTATTGATCTTTTGAGAAACAGAGTAAAGGAGAATACAAAGTATCAGACAACTTCACTTGTGGTAAGAGTAGGGATTGTTAAGTTTTTGTTTGTGCTATGTATGTGTATATGTGTGTGTTTATGTGTGTGTGTGTATGCATGGGATTGTCATGTAAAATGAATTAATCTGTGTTGTGGCTAAAACATTTTGAAAATCAGTGGTTTTAGATCCTAGCATTTTTTTCTTCTGTGATGAAGCTATAGTACTGTCTGAAACTGACACTGACCTCTGTAAAAAAATATCTGAGTAATAGTTGAGGGCAGGTATCTAGTCCAAAAAATTCTCATTTCAATTTTCTGCTAAAAATCAGGGCAAAGTTTCTAGGCCAATATATAACTGTTGCTTTTGTTATCCTGGTATATTATTTTGGTTTAGTTGTTGATTTGTTTGACCCTTAGAAACATCCTCAGGGGCTCAATTCTTTAACAGTCCTCTGAAATATATCAGATTGCCTAGGAAGTAGTTAAATCTATCATACAATGCCGTTGTTGGGGCTTTTACCATTTATATTTTTATTTTTCCTTTATAATTATGAACATTGGATATTTTGCTGTAGGAATTTAAATGCCCATTTATTTTAGAAATCCATGTGTTTAATTTGCTTTGAAATTATTGTTGATGGCCATTGTCTATTGCCTTTATAATTAAATCACACATTTATAATAAATATCTAATGTAATTGTAAATTTGGGTATATCCTTTATTTCCCTATTACCTTGCTGAGGTTGTGCACCACACTAAATGTCATTTCCATTTCGCTAAAATGCAACATTTATCCACTCATTCATTTACAAGATAACCAAGCAAATGTTCATTCCATGAATAAAGCTGTAATATCTATCTTGAAGATATGTTTTCTGACTAATCCTCTCTCTATTACCACCTGTCCCCATCAGCTTAGTATCAAGGTTTTCTTGTCACTCTGGTAATGTGACTTGATACACTTAAAAATAGCTCCATGTCCTAAAGTGCAGCCTTACGAAGTTGTGCACCATGACCGAAATAGCCAACATTCTCCAAACATTAGGTTAAGGCATTACAGACAATTGGCCATTGTTACAATTGAGATATGTCCTATTAATCACCCCCACACATTTGTTCCAGTTAATGACTTTTACTGTACTAGAGCCCATAGCTATAAAGAGATGAAATATAAGTTGTTAGCTAAAATGGGTCAGAATGAGAATCTGAATTGAAACTTGAAGAGTGTTTTCCAGGACTGAGTGTATACAGCTAGGGGGCAGGACAGGAGAAACCACAACAGAAGGAAGGAATCCAGAAGGGAAGGTAGTAATCATTAGAGTAATTTGACTTTTGTTCATGTTGTCCTTACTAGTTGATTCTGTTTTACAAAGCTACTTAAAGTGTGTCCTCTGAATCATTAGCATCAGCAGCAACCCCTTTTTTTAAATAGGAATTTTCAGGCCCTATCCCAAATCTACCCTATTAGAATCTTCGGAACAGGGAGCCAGTAATCTATGATTTAGCAACTTCTACAGGTGATTCCTAAGCATGTTCAAGTTTGAGTATCTCAACTGGAAGAAGCATTGGTAAACGGACCTCATAGGAATAGGGTACTGAAGAAAAATACATTTTAAATGTACTTTCAGTGTCCCTAACATTTAACTTCATTTATTTCTTGGAGTACATTTTGTTGTTGTTGTTAGAAAAAAAAAATGACATTACCATTTACAAAGACTAATCAAGGAAAACAAGAGATTAAAAGCAAGTGAGATGCATTCAATAGTGAATCAAGGAGAAAAGTTAAACAAATGGTCTTATATTGTATAAAAATCTGTACACTTGCTTCCATTGAAAGATGACTCTATGGTGACACCTAACTGATTATGTATCTGTTCTCTAATTCCAGGAAAGCACTTGCATTAAAATACCTCTGTCTAATCCCAGAGATAAAAGCATTCACATGTTTGTACAATTTTCAAGCGTTGCCCTCACTGGACTCAGGGAACTTGTACTGGATCCACGAGAACATCGCAATTACGAAGTACACTATGCTCCAGCGGCTACAGGCTGTAAAGATGAAAGGTATGGTTTGAGTGTAGCATTATATTTTATTGTTTATCCCTTGAAACTAAGTTTTTGTAATTAATATTTCTTTGCATGCAAAATCATACATTATACTTGCTCATAGCTTTATCTTTGTTGTATATAATTTATTGATAAAATACGCTAATTTAGAGTTACCATTGTTTTGTTCAGTGCAAAAATATTATTTATTGAACCATAAAATTTAATAATTCCTAAATTGCTCTTTATATACCCACTTGCATTTCACTTTTTACTAACCCAATTTTTCTGGATGCAACAAGTGAACCAATGGAAAAGATGCATAAAGACTAGGGGTTAAATTTTAAATTTTCTTGATGAAAATTATTATATATTCTCCATTAAATACAAATCATCCACCTTGAGGCTATAGAGAAAATTAAATTAAGGATGTTACACCATGTTTAATGAATACATATCTGTGTATCCATAATATATGTATATGCAATCTCAATTGTATTTTTAGACTGTCACACATCCTTTTGTCTCCCCCAAAGGTAAGTACCTGCTAATTATAAAGGAAGTATTCCAGAGCTATATTTTCATATGAAAATATACATATGTTCAGTTAAATACTTTAAATTTGATTTAATTTCTAAAAATCATTATGTTCTCCTTCCTATGGACATTTGAATTGCTTATGTTTAAACATTTTTCATTGATTCAGTGACATTTAGTAAATAGATATTAATACTTCAATAATGAAGTGAATTTCTCACCAAAAATGAAAAAATTTAAAATATAAAGTGAAAGCCTACTGTGTCACAGAGCAGTTGTCAATTATTGTATTGGAAACCCCCTATCCAGGATTTTTTCTAACTAAAACTGATGATAAGATTTTGTATATTTCTCTCCACCAGCATTATTTTTCAGCCTGATAAGTGTGTAGAGTTCTGGTATTTACTGAGATTAACTACTGAATTACCAAAACCAACCGTAATGGCAGAAATACAATGTGACCTTGGAAAGTAAGTTCTATTTAATAGATAAAATTATTTCATGGAAAAATGTTTATCTAAAAGTGTATTTTTATAATGCATTTAATCCTTCTAAACAAGATAATAATTTTTAGGAATCTATTTTCTTTCCAGGAAAGTTTTAATATTTAAACTACCCTGTGGAAGACTTATGGGAAAGAAAATCAGGTTAAAACTGATAGTAAGGATAGGCTTTTATTCAAAGTGATTATTGCAAGGGGGTGGGAGGAAGAAAGCATTTAAATAGTTGGAAAGGAATCATTGTAATAGAATGCTCTAGTTTAAGAATCTGCAAGTACCTGAAAATTAAACACAAAATGTTTATTTTATAGGGTAAAGTAGGCACAAGAAGAGATGAGCAGAATCCTTGAGGGAATGTTGGACAAAGAAGGGGAAGTGACCACGGGAGACTGACAGGAGAGAAAAGTTCTGACTGTAGGGAGCTGATTCCCAGGGAAAGCAAATAAGGGGGCATGTTCCACTACTCAGACTTGGAAACGAGAGTTCAGGGAAGTATAGGAAAGAGAAAAGGCTGACTAAAATTTGGTCAAGGCAAAGCAGAGGGCAAGCTATGAATAATTGAAATCATGTAGGCACTTGAGTAATATCCTGTCCCACTGAGATATGACTTTATGTGGTTGAATTTCTGTTACATGTTTGGCACCAGCTTTGGTATTAGTACATAGGGGTACCAAGTCACAGTTACTCCTTTTAAAGTGTATATGCTGTAATGGGCAAACCAGCACCCTTTTGCTAATTTCCCTCCCTTAGCACAACAAAAGCATATTGAATTCTCTGAGTAGCAGATCTTCAACCAGAACATCACTGCAAATGATTTATTAAGGAATTGATCTAGTGAGAAAAATAATCAGTAAGAAAATGGGGGAAAATCAGTCATAGAATAGGGGAAGCAGGAGGAGAAAAGGGAAAAAAGTTAAGCAATGGTGTGATTGCCAGTTTGTTCCCAGACTACCTGATATTGCAAGATAGTTCTGGAGCATCAAATACATCTCAGAGTTTGTCTTGTCTTGATGTTAAGATGCTAGACTTTTGAACTCACATAACTAGTCACTATAAGCTCCCTTGGCATGAAGCATAAACTCTCAGGCACTTTTGTTGTCTATAGAGTTGAGGAGACTCCAGGATGCGAGAGCAATTATCTGAAGCCTCTCAGACGAAAGATTTAACAGCACCAATGCTGAAGTTGACGAATAGGGTCAGAGAGCTAGTAGAAATCGAGGGGAAAGGGATGAGGCACCAGCAGTATCTGCTACTAGTTTTTTACAACTTGTTTCTACCTTTAATATTTAGAAAATATTAATACATGAAAACCATATGCATACAAAATTATTAATGTAAGACTATTATGTGAAATATTTGTCTAAACCAGTTTTGCAAGCATGATTTTTCTTTCATTCCATAAAAATGGGCTAGTCATTTCTATTTTTTAGAGTTTTTGTTATTTTTGAACATGGTTTTCTAAAACCTAATTTTTTTATCTAAATCATACTGATATATAATTTTAAGTCACGTAGAATTAAAAGATGTTTGATATTATTAGCAAGTTGTTTAACCAGCCTTATACCAGATTTTTATACTCTTTGGAAGTTTGCAAGTTCTTTAATTATACCAGTGTCCTTAAAATTCTTAATGCTATATGCTAGTGTGAATCTGTTTCTTATACTTTTTTTCTGGGTAGTTGAGACCTCAAGTTTCAATATGGAAACATGTGACTTTCAGTTTCTGGAAATCTCAAATGATGTCATTCCTCTGTTTGCTCTCTTCACTGTTCACAACCTCTACATATTCTCATTCATATATTTTGGATATAGACTTCTGTGTAAATAAAAATAAAGACCTTGTACTCTGAGTTCCCTTTTTAGTATCTTAATGAAGTCATTTAATGAC
Source organism: Talpa occidentalis (assembly GCF_014898055.3). Taxonomy (NCBI): domain Eukaryota; kingdom Metazoa; phylum Chordata; class Mammalia; order Eulipotyphla; family Talpidae; genus Talpa; species Talpa occidentalis. Next base: position 66,719,494 of record NW_023601543.1, on the reverse strand, counting down.
ATTATATCCCTAAGTTTTATGTAGTTTAATTTATCAATTAGTTTTATTCAGTCCTTTCATATTCCAGGAACATTAAGAACATATGCATTTATAGTTTACAATATTCAATTCCAATACTGGCAAAACTAGCAATCAAATAAAAGATCTATTAGATTCAATTCAGAAAGTTTTTCTGGGTAAATAATTAGTAAGCAGCTCTTTATATTTTGCTCCTTGGTATATTGGCCACTGTAGACTCCCTGCAGCACTCCACTTTCTACATCTTGGCCCCTTGCACATGTCAAAAAGTTATGGTCATCCTTTGCAGTGAAATGGATTTTAATCCATACAAAACTTACACGGTCTCTCATGCTTTATTAAATGTTTTAAAATGGTCTCTTTCACAGTGATAGAACATGTTGATAGAGCTTTGATTGTAATCTTTTTATTTCATGAAGCCACTCTTATTTATAATGAAAATAAGATTCTAGTTAATTTATAATCATGAATGCTTTAAGTTCGTGTCTTTAACCGAATATATTCTACTTTATGCTTCCATGTCTTTGATTTATTTTAGATTACATGTAGTGCATGATATTTGTCTTTCTCTGACTTATTTCATATTATTCCTCCACATTCATTCATTTTGTTGCAAATGTGGGATTTCCTTCTTTTTAATGACTGAATAATATTCCTTCACGTCACTCACACAGACACACACACATATACACACATACATGTGACATATTCTTTATCCACTTATCCTGTCAGTGGACATTTAGTTTGTTTCCCTATCTTATCCCTTGTTATTGTAAATAACATTGCAATGAGCATGGGAGTACAGATATCCCTTTAAAAAACTGATTTCAATTACTTTGCATAAATACCCACAAGTCTAATTGCTGGATCATATGATAATTGTATTTCTAATTCTTAAGGAATCCCCCCTACTTTTTTCCATAATGACCGTGCCAGTATACATTCTCATTAACAGTGTAACAGCCCTCCCCTTTCTCCATATCCTCTCCAACACTTAATTTTTTTTTCAAAATTTTTTTAAAAGATTTATTTATTTATACAAGCACTGGGTACAGTCAGAAGCGCGGGAGGGTGAGAGAATTCACCAGAGCCAGAGTGGAGAGCAGAACATGCAAACTGAGGAAGTACACTGCTGAGGGGAGCAGCGGGCATGGCAGGAGAGGTCTGCGCACCCTGTGGGACCCTCGCTGGCAGCCGGGGATCAAACCGGAGCTGCAGAGGCTGCCGCAGCTTTTGCAGCCTGATGCTCAACCACTGCACCACCAGGGGAGGCCCAACACTTAATTTTTTTAATAGCCACCCTGGAAAATGTAAGGTGATATCTCCATGTAGTTTTGTTTTTTTGTTTTTTTGTTTTTTTTTAAATTATGTTTATTGAGGTTAAGTAGGTTTGCATCATTGTATCTGCTCTTGGGGGTTTATAGGTTTAAACCTCTACAAATGTGTGTTTTCACACCCTGTCTACCACCAGGGCCTCTATAATCCTTTACCATGTTCCCTTCCTTCATTCCCTCTCTCCCATTCCACCACATTCCCTCTCTGGTTCCATTTGCATTTCTGCAAGGTAACACTTTTGATGTTATGTACATGTAAAGGCATTCAAAATTACAATGGATTGAGAATTTTGAACTGTTCTGATTATTCTTGCTTTGAGGAATGAATATCAGCCACATTTCTTAGGTATTTACTCATTATCAGTTTGGATATTATTGATATAATAGACAGAATTTTGTGAATTTATTACTCTGTTATTACTTCTTTATGTAACTTTTTGGCTGGATTTAGCAGTAACAGAGTAATGGGTAAATACTGCTCCTGAAAGTAGAATATCTTTCAAAACTCCATGCCAATAACATTTGGTCTCAAAAATAGAGAATCAGGGATTATTTAATTTAGCTAAATGCCCTTAGTTTACATATGACTATTCTTATTTTGAAACTCACACAACTTATTATATTAGTTTCCTAGACCTGCCGTAACAAACTGAGTGGCTTAACACAACATAAACTTATTGTCTTTTAGTTCTGAAGGCTGCAAGTTTGAATTCAAGATTTTAACAGGATCATGCTCCCTTTGAAACCAGTAAGGGACAATTCTTTGCCTCTTCTGGCCCTTTCCAGCAGTCCTTTATGTTCCTTGACTTTCAGTGCATCGCTCCAATCTCCCTCCATTATCATATGGCTGCCACTTTGTGTTCCTTTACTTTGCTCTCTAATAAGGATATCAGTCATACTGAATTAAGGTCCATTTTATTCCAGTATGAAACCATCTCTTATCTAATTATATCTGCAATGAGCCTTTAACCAAATAGTCACTTTATGAGATATATATATATATTTTTTTTGAGAGGATGCAAGTAAATCCATAACCATCATCAAGTTTATAAAATTATCGACAAGTATATGACCAACTTTACTAGCTTTGTTTTTCCTTCCAGGTCTTTCACTGAGATGATTTCTTTAGACAATCCTACACATGAAACCTTAGAGTTGCAAGGAAGTAGCAGTAATCCAGAAACGTTTGTCCTGCGTATTAGCACACCAGTAAGTATACCAGCACTAGAGCATTTCCCAATTCCAATTTTGGGGTGATATACAGTACTATCATTTTATTATTTGAATTACTAATAAGGTTTCAACTGCCTAAGATTTTAAAAGAACGTATATGTGTATCTATATGTGTGCTTACATATACATATCCCCAATTTTAATTTATCAAAAAATCATTACCGTGATTATGTCCATCTAATTTTTTTAATTAAATATATGCTAGAGTCATGCTCATTATCACTGAATTCTAAATAAATCAGTTGTACTTTATTTCTGACCATTTTAGTGATCCGTTTTTACAATCATGCTATTAATATGATTTTGATTCAGCAGTCATACTATGTCTCCAGAGTCCCAAGAGGACAGTTTTTTCTAGTATTTCATGGGTTCCTGCCCACCAAACCACTCCTCATCTTCTAGACATTGCTGGCAGATCTGCGCCTCTCATTTTCTCATTCCTTGATTCCTGGGAGAGACTAGAACCAACCGGTGATCCTCAATCACTTTTTTCTCCCCCAAGTAACAAGACAAGATCTGAAGGTATATCATTACTATATTTCCAGAGCATGATACCAAATCTGCACAATGAATGCCAAAACCACTCTTTCAAGTAAATTTCAAAATGACAATTGCAATAGATTATTTCCTTAAGTAGATTTCACAATAAATCATGAAGCCCTCCTAAAGAGATATGGTATTAAAATAAATAAAGGTGTTCTGCACCCCTATGTTTATAGCAGCACTATTTACAATAGCTAAGATTTAGAAACAGCCCAAATGCCCAAAAATAGATGACTGGATCAAGAAGATGTGGTACATATACACCATGGAATATTACTCAGCATTCAAAAAAGATAAACACATGCAATTTGCAGCAACATGGATGGCGCTGGAAGGGATCATGCTCAGCCAAATAAGCCAGAAAGAAAAAGAAAAATCCGGGATGGTCTCACTCATAGCAGGAATCTAGAAAACTTAAATAAGGGACCAGGAAAAAGAATAACTATAAGAAAGTAAAAATCAAAATCAACAAAAAACTATGAACCAGAGACACTTTTGGGGGGTGGGGGGGCGGGAGGGGAGGGATTAGGGTCAGAATGGGGGGGGGTTGCAATTGTATGGGGAATATAAAAATAAAATTTATTATTCAAAAAAAATAAAAAACTAAAAATAAATAAATAAATAAATAAATAAAGGTGTTTACTATTTACCATTTATAATTATTTAAGAAATTTACAACGTGATTTCTCTATTCATATCAATGCCAATATCATCAATCACTGGTTGCCAACTAATATAATGATATGAAATTAGTTCTCAACTACTAGGTATCAAGTTGGAAATCACTGAATATTATATTAAAATCGGTGTATATGCATTAGCCTTAGAAGCATTATATTGAAAGGTACACATGTTTTTATTGCTTAATATATTTCCCAAAATATGACTTTACCATCTGTATGTCTTTGGAGAGGTGCCTGTTTAGCTCTTCCACCCCTGTATTGATTTGGTTGTTTTCTTTTTGTTGAATTGTTTGAGTTCTTTGCAGATCTTGGCTAGCAGCTCCTTGTCAGATACATGGCTTTCAAGTACTTTTTTCTTATTTAATAAAATATCTTTGTTTTAATGGTAGTTTCTTTCATTATGCAGAAACCTTTAGGTTAGATGTAGTGCCAATTGTTTATATTCTCTTTTATTCACCTTGCTTTTGGAGATGAAGCCAATAAAGACATCTCCAAAGCCTCTGAATTTGTACACTCTTTTTGCCTGTGTTTTCTTTTCAGTATTTTATCATTTCAGGTTTTACATCCAACTATTGTATCCATTCTGAGTTAATTTTTATGGGTGGATTTTATATTTTAAGATCATATTAATCCCCTGAATTATCTAGTTTCTATCTAAATTTAAGATTATCTTTGTCTTTTGAACTAGGACCAAGAATAAGCTCACACATTGGAACTGATTATCATGATGGCTCTTGATTTAAATTAAATGTTTTAAGTTTAAAAAATATCCTGTAAGGCCCTATTTTTTTTTTTGCCCACCCACTAAGGCCCTATATTTAACATATTACATATATACCTCATTTATAATAGTATCTCTGGCTTCAAATTCCTCTTCTATAGATATGTATCAGATGTACTAAAAAGTATATCTCCAGTGGTTTCGAGAAAAGAAAGACACCATTGGTAGGAATTTCACTGCAGCAATCATACTGGTTTAGTGTAAGGGGAAATACATATTTCTGTGGATTCATGTATTTATTTCTGTGAATAGATATATAAATATTTCTGTAAATTTTAGATGAAAATAAAAGAATTTATTGAGTTACTGCTTAACTGTTTTACACTACCTGACTTTTCACTACATGCTTCTGATATATATTTCAGAAGATGCATTTGAGGCTAAAGTCACTAAAACACTTAAATCTTGTGCTTAGTGACTGGTGGAACTAGAATAGAATTAAAATCCATGTTATGTAGTATTACATGGTTTTTCCAATAAAATATGATTTCCTTCATATATGTATTTGTGTATATATGTATGTATGTATGTATAAGGGAGGAGCCTATTTTTCATATCTGTTAAATTGAAAGATATGAAATGCACCTTTTTTTTGGCTAGTGTTTTTATTGAAATTTATTTACACTCCTTAAGTGTGCATTGACGGATAATCTCGGAACATTAATAGGTGTCAGAGAGAGCGCCAGCCTAATACAAAAGTAAAAATAATTTCTGTAGATAAACCAAACCTGTATATAGAGATGTGAATGTTCTCAATAAACATGGATGGAGCTGGAAGGGATCATGCTCAGTGATATAAGCCAGAAAGAAAAAGAAAAATACCGCATGGTCTCACTCATAGCAGGAATTTAGAAACCCAAAATAAGGGACCAGGAAAAAGACTAATTATAATAAAGTAAAAATCAAAATCAACAAATCTATAAACCAGAGACACACTATGGGGGCGGGGAGGAGAGGAGGGATTAGGGCCAAAATAAGGGAGGGTGGGAATTGTATGGGGAATAGAACCAAAATGAAAATGCGTGCATTGTGCAAAAATGAAAAATGATGTAAGAATTATATAAAATAAAATATAAAAAAAACTTTTTATTGTATTTTATGGTTACCGTCAGAGTTTTTATGAGCAGCAAGAGTTGAATGGCACTGCTAAATTGCACTTTTGTTTTTCTAAAATTATCTGGCAAAATACATTAGTAAAAAAATAATTGACTTCTAAGTCAATTTTGTTTGTTTGCCACAAACAAGAAAGATATTGTTTTATCCACAGTGTAGCATTTTGATTGCATGAGATACTTGGGCCCTTGTTATATTATGATGGAGTTGCTGGCTACTTTGATAATCCCTAAAGAGGTAACTCAAGCCAGTAATATGCAGACTCAAGTTATTCCAGCAGGTCAGTGTGCATATGATAGGACAAAGAGGAAAACTTCACTGTACACTAAAGAAGCATGTTTTACAGCTATGATTAGAATCAGTTCATTTCTTTTTACATCATCACACCTACAAGTTAATTTCCCAGTGATTTGACCTTTTTCTTAGGATGAATGATGAGCTATGGGTTCTTAAATAAAATGCATGTTTTTATCTGGGGATTCTAACTCAGCTTTAAAAATGAATCCGGACTTCCTTTTATAGTGTGAGTAACTCTATGTGATCGTTGTCTGTTTACCATTGGCCATTTTACTAGTATTCATTGAGCAGCCATACCGAAGATGGACAGTGCATACATGGGATCACATTACTCATGCAAATATCAACTGGCATATGCTTATGCAAAGGGATGGCGCCTCAAATGAATGTCTTGACTTGTTTCTCTGTCTCTTCTTTCTGAATTTATGCAGCTGACTGTAGATCCTTACTCCACCAAAACGGTGCCTGTTTACTTTCATCCTTGTGTGCTTGGAAGAACAGGTCATCAAGCTTGTATCACCTTCTGCTGTAGCCAGGTATGATAGACTATTCTTGGATCAGGTCAAGGTAATTAAATTTCAAAGTTAATAAATTAGTAAATCAAAAAAAGTTCATTATAAACTATTAATTACACAATCATTTGAAATACAGTATACATTATGTGTGTACAGACATCTAAAGAAGGCATTTTTAAATCTGTAGCTTTAGATTGCTTGAATGGAGGAGAATATACACCCAGATATAAAATATAGGCATGTTAATGCAAATTTCGAATCACTGGCCAAACTGCTGGCACCCCCTAACTTGGGTTTTACTACTTGGCTTTTCATAAACTTAAAATATAAAACTGTAATAAATGTAATCTTGCAAATATTCTTGCTTTTTTCATTCTGTTTTGTCTTACACTGTTCCTGAATAATATTAATAATGTTTTAAACAAAGATATGTAATGTTTAAGCAACTCTAAACTTGCTACATGCCATTCTAAGAATTATCTCAATGCACTCTTATCTCAGGCCTATCATGGAAATATTATCAACCCCATTTTACAGATCAGGAAGCTGAGACACAAAGAAATTAAGATTAAGCAACTAATAAGTGGTCAGCCCTCAACTTGAACTGAGAACATCTGACTTTTTAGCTCATCTTCATGATTATTTTTACAGCTACCAACAAACTGCCAAATGATTGTAGCTCTCTTAGTGACAATGAAAATTTTATGAAACTTTTCACATTTATCATTATTTATTGTATTTTTAAAGATTTATTTATTTATGCATACAAGAGCTGGGGTCTAGGCCAGAGGTGTGTGTGGGGCTGTTGAGAGGATTCACCAGAGTCAGAGTACGGAGCAGAATAGGCGGATCTACTGAAATACACTGCTGAGGGGAGCATCGGGCAAGGCAGGAAAGGTCTGCTGCGCCATGTGGGTCAGCTCCTAGCTTGGGATTGAACTAGTGCTGCAGTGGTTGCCAAATAGCTTCAATAGACCTGAGACTTAATGCCTTGTGCCACCAAGGAGGCCCCCTATTATTATTTATTACTTCAAGTGTTGATGGGGAGAAAAGTAAATGGAGGCATGTGTTTTATATATTAGGGGGCACCAAGGAGCTTGTCAAATCCTACCATCTGAAAGGAAGTATACTAAAATGTTAACATAGTGGTTACCACGTCAATGCAAGGTCTGTGGGATGACTGAAGTGTCCCCTCTCCCCCCGAATATGTAATTTACCTTTAGAAATGAATTTTGATCTATTAAGTTACCTACAATATTACTGACGTACATGACCTGAAGCAAACAAGAATGAATTGTGATCGACTCTCAAAATATTAAAGAAAACAAACAGTAATCTTTCTCAATCAGAAGAGAAAATATAATGGGGATTATTTTCTGTTATGAAAATATTGTTACGAGGCAGGTCTGTTAAATCATTGCTTCACAGCAGGTTGAACCATTTCTTCTTAATTAATGGGGACAATTTAGTTGCTTGCATTTCTGGTAAAAATTTTATGTACCCAAAGATAATCTGTCACATCAGCCAGGCAATTATCAGTTCTCCATCTTGATAACTTTAGAAAATCCTATCCTTGCTGTACATAAAATTCTTGCCAAACACGGAATAACTCAATAAATTAAGTAATCAACTCAAACCTTTTGTAAATCATTTTAACACTGGTGCCTGATTACAGTCACTCAGAGCATCTCCTTCCAAGGTATAGCAAATCTCCAAGGATCATCTGTGATTAGACTTCAACCTATAATTTGTCCTTTCAGCTAATGGGGCCAGACCCTTCAACCTTTTCGTTGTATTGCTCTAAACTTTGTGATTTTTCTTCCCTTTTCTTTCTGCCCTTCTCTTTCTTTTTCATCCATCAGTCATTCAGGTCTTCCTCTTTTAATTCATCCAGTCAACATCCTGTGCAAGCAAAACTAGTTCATCCTAAAGTACTGAGCAAATGAACATTTGCAAATAAAGTATACTTCATGTGCATGTAGGCATCTAAAAAAGATATTTTCTACATAAAATTTAGGGTTCATTTTTCTAAATCTGAGTTTATAGTTACTTTTAAATATTAGGGAAAACTACATATAGATTTCTATCCCTCTCTAGAGTCCACTGATAAATATATCTGAAGTGACACGCACAGTGAGTGTGTGCTAAATTGAAATCCAGTAATGTCAATGCTTTTAGGATAAGTTTTAACTACTGCTGAACATGTTTCTTTGCTGAACTTAAGGAGATGGCTATGTTTTATTATTCATTTCATTTGTTTGGGTTTGGGTTCATGTCAGAAGCTCTGCACTGTAAAAATCTAACTTTAGAATACAGTTGTAAAGACTGTGAATACAGAGAGTAATTTCATTAGGTCTTCATAACTACCAATATCATGAACTCACATTGTGCTACTCTAAAATAGAGCATAACAGAGTAAGAGGAAAGTAGTAGTAAGCAACAAATGTAGTAATCAGACCTTCTCTTGAGTTTTTTTAGTTTGGCTCCTTTCCAGTGGATTTCAGTCACCCAGTGTTTAGATTACATTAGAGCAAAAAGTAGATAATTTACATAAAAAGAGTTGTTCATTTATCTTGAACCATCATGCTTGATTCCAGTCAGTGTGTTACATGTAATTAATTTAGGATATCATAATTGAAAATATAAAGAACTTCAGTTTGTAGAATCTCTTAACGAAAGTAATGCAATCATTTTAAGATAATATGAAGCTAAAACTTGCCTTTAATCTTCCCTACTCAGAGGTAGCATTTATGGATTTCCTGTCACCATCTCTCCTACTTTGAAACATTTTTAAATTAAGTTTCCCTCTTTCTTATCAAAATTTAGGTTTAGGAACACCTGTGTAGTCTGAAAGATTATAAACTAGGACACTTCATGGTATTCATTTAGTGACCTCTTCTACCTTAGCAAGGTGGTCAGTTCTATTCTCAAGGAACTTTTATTCTGAAGGAGTACAAAGAAAGTATTTTCTTTTTTTTTAAAAAACATTGATTTATTTATGCAGACAAGAATTGTGGTGTAGGCCAAAGGTGTGTGGGGCAGGAAAGAGGTGAGAGGATTTACCAGAGATAGCGGGGAGCAGAACAGGCAGATGTACTGAAATACACTGCTGAGGTGTGCTGTACCATGTGGGTTAGCTCCCTGGCCAGCTGGGGATAGAACTTGTGCTGTAGTGGCTGGCAATAGCTTGATAGTGCGGTCTTTAATCCCTGTGCCACCAGGGAGGCCCAAAAGGAAACATTTTCAAATAGAGCATTGTAGGCCTGTGAAGCCCATAAAAGAAAATGGTCACATTCAACCTGTTTCATTAATTTTTTTAAAGATTTATTTATTTATGTATATAAGAACCGGGGTACAGGCCAGAGATGCTGTGGGTGAGAGGATTCGTTAGAGACAAATTGGGGAACAGAACAGGCAGACTGACTGAAATACACTGCTGAGGGGAGCAGCAGGCAAGACAGGAGAGGTCTGCTGTGCCATGTGGGTAAGCTCCCTTGCTGGGGATTGAACTTGTGCTGCAGTGGCTGCAGATCGCTTCATGGTGCTGCGTCTTAACTCCTTGTGCCACCAGGGAGGCACCCCTCCTTCATTAATTTAGAGCCATTCTTCCATATCCTGTGATAACAGAGCTTACATTATACCAGATGACGGGCATAAATAGTATGGCCTGCATTTGTGCACACTTCCTTTTAATGGAGTTTCAGTTTGTGCCTCATCTTCTTGAACTTCATGTGATGACTCTGAATTTTATTTGAAATTTACCCTCAGCTTTTAGAAACTACATGCAGCATTTACTATCCAGTTTGTTAGATAAATTGACTTTTTCAAAATCTTGTGCAGACTTGTAAGGTTTTCATTATGATTTCACTTTTATGTTGCTGTAATTAACCTTGTATGTATGGAAATATGTTTAATATTTGAGTGTCTTTTTGTCTTCTTTTCTTCAGTATAAAAGTGCATTCATTGATTTTTTAGCAAATTCAAAAGGAATTTGAAAAAAAAGGAAAAATAAAACTACCTGTTAAATATTAGCAACATTTTTTTCTTATTTGCCAAAATTTTATGTGTATGACATTAAGTATTGCAAATAAAATGTATGCAATTAGGGCATATATGTTATGAATGTTTATCTTTTAACAGTTTAAGGAATGGAAATTCTGCCTCTCTGGAGTAGGACTATATCCCATGCCTCTGGATATGCAAAAAATGACCTCATATCTTCATCTTCATACATCTATTGTTATACCTTTCCAAAATCCCACCAAAGAAGATGTTTTAGTCAATATCACACTAACAAGTAAGTTGTTTTTCTCATGTCTTACATATGTAATTTTGTAATTATTAATCCAACTTATTTTGTTATAGATTCAAAGCATTTTAGAGGTGGTAGACACTAGAGAGCCATTAGCTCAATATCATTTATAAAAAAGAAAACAAAGTGTGAGAGGTGAAGTATCTGGCTAAAACCACAGCTTGTAAATTGTGAAACAAGAATCAGAAATTAGGAATTTATGTGTGGAGTCATGTTCTTCCAGTCTTATCTGTAAAGGCACATATTTCAATAAATGAGTTTGTAAGATTCTTTTCATGTTACTTAAATATGCCAATGCTCATTCCTCAAAAATTCATAAAAATTCGAGGGTTCTGAATATCTCTTTTGTGCTAAAAACTGTCATATGCACATTTCAAACCAACCTCATATTTGGAATATACATTCACACAATGTATTTTGGTTTTGTTTGATATTCAACGTGTGAAATATCGCCATGCATTGAATACCTACAGTTTCCATAAATGAAGTAGTGACTGACACATGTAAAATAGCTTCTTTGATGACTTTTCTACTGAAGTGACTATCATCTTGAGATTATTTATTCTTTTTACTTAACCCAAATGTGAAGGCAGTATTAGTAATTTCATTCCGATATTTAAATATAAGTGGATTCTTTTCCACCCATAAGTCATTGATGAGTTACTAGTAAGCAAACAATTTTCAAAATAACAGTGGTGATAAAAGGGTGCATGCCAGTTAACATATTAGTTTTACAAATACTGACTTCTGTTTTGAGGACTGATAAATGCAAACAAAGTACCCTGTTGAGTTGTTACTGACTTAAGGTTAATTATGGCATTGTGTTCACCAGCAGTAAAGTAATAAAGCACACAGTGCAGCGTAGTTATAAGTTAATCTCACTTACGGGACATGCAGAGGCAATACCCAGTGCATTTGATTTCATGTTAGAGTCAGTTTATGAAAATCTTGTCCCTGGAGGCCCTCTGAATCTTACTGAAGCACCACCAGAGTTGAATAAATATTTAAATTAAATATGTAGTAATCATTGTAAATTAGCAGAGTGTACATAGCTTTATACATGAGAAAAAAGATAAGTATAAGGAAAAAGTCCCACACACTCTCAAAACCTCTCCAAAATTCAGACAGTGAACAATATAATATATAGTTTATTAGTATATAATATACTAATAAATGGTATTGAGAGACATGAGATTCATGGACAATGAAGTGATTGTATCAAATATATATCAATCTTTGTATCTCAGTTAAATTAGATAATTTGTATTAGTTGCCTTTGACCAGAAAAAAACTAACATTTTTACTATGAGAAAATAGGTATAAAAATTTTGTTATTGGCACTTTTCAGACAAGTAATTTGAAACTCAACTTGCTTATACTTAATTATTTTTAGATACTGCCTGGGTGTCTTAGTATTTTGGACTCTTTTTTTTTTTGTCCCTCTTGTTTAGTAGCTCTCAAAGTTCAGTGAGCAGTAATTGGGAAGTTAACAACATTTTTATTTCCAGGTCCACACTCAGTTATTCTCATTCATTATTTCTGAGGTAATACCCTACCATCACAATTTATTCCAATATAGATTATTAGAAGACTACACTTCAAGAAACACTACTCTTTTGACAATTGATTCAAAATATTTTTTAAAATCATATACCACAATTAAAATAGTTTGCAGTAGTCTCTTCAGTGTATATGTATTTGCTTGTGAAATATATACATATAACACTGTGGATTCTTAGGTTTACTATCAATAGAGCTTATCTCTTTTTCATTGAGAATTAAATATAATTTATAATGCTTTTTCCAATACCCAATAGTTGATCTTACACAAATACCATTTTAGCTATAACAGAATGTATTTCAATTTAATTAAAGCTGTAGGAATATAAACGTTTTTATTAATTTGTCAGCCATTTTCACATCTATGCAACTTTGAGGTTACATTTCCATGCCCCCACGTTGCACATCCTTCACTCACCCTCCACCAAAGCTCCCATGCCAATGTCCTATCTTCTTCTTTCCTCTACCCGCTTTTACTAACCCCACTGCTCCATTCCCTCTGGTAACTGGTATGTTTTCCACTAAGTATAAACATTGGATTTTTTTGTGCTTTCCCAGTATGTTTTTTTTTGTTGTTGTTGTTGTTATTTATAATCCTTAGATAAACGAAACTATCCAATATCTGTCTTTTACTTTCTGTCTCATTTCTCTTAGCACCTTGAGGTCCATCCATTTTTCCCCAAAATCCACTGTCTCATCTTTTTCACAGCTGTGTAATTTTAACACTCTTTATTTTTTTCAATATTACAGAGAAAACCATTTATATAGCTTGATACAATTTTCAAAAACATCACTTAAATCTCATATCAAAAATTAAAAAAAGAAAAGCATTTATCTAAGAAATATCCTATTAAAGGAAAGTTTGCTTTTGTTTCAATCTTAAATTGATGATTTTTCTCTTGAATACATCCAAGTGTAATATCTCTATATTTTTATTAGGTCGGGAAAACCACAGGCACCTCCCTGTTGACCATTTCTGGGACAGCTTCTGCCATGAGACTACTGCCTTCAAGTTTAGTGCTCTCAGTCACACACACGGTATGGGATTTTTTCATTATAATCGGTCCTTCTGTATCCTATCACATTTAGAGATGATGAAAGATGCGTCTGTTGTCTTAATAAATGTTTAATTAAAATTAAATGTATAACTATAAAATGACACAAATTTTAGTAAGTTGAGAGGAAGCTATAGAATATATAACTTTTAGGTATATTCATTACATCTACCTCATTTTTCTTTCCGTAACATACAAGTACATCTTGCAAATGAATTGAGTTTTGAGATTTTGAATGGTTGGATGTCATACCACTTAATACATATGTGTGTTAGTTAAAGATGATTTGGGAAAATTAAAATCAATAGTGTGCCAAAGCTACTCACACTTATTAGAAGTAATTCCATCTTTGCAAATCTAATGATTCCCTGAAAATTTATTTTGGAGTGTATATCTATTTGTACTATATATTCCACCTGGATACTGCTGAATAAGAAAAAAAATTAAGGCATAAGAAGGAATGAAGCTGCTTAAAAACCTGAAGCTCAGTAAATATGGATTTTCTTAAAATAAAGTTTTTCATTACAAAATGTCATCAGTAGTTATGGCAATTATGATAAAATATAAATCATCTTAAAATGATTTATATTGACTAGAATTGAGTACGTTTGTAATCAATACAAAAGTACTAACTAAAATCAGTAACCACTACTAATATCCCAATAGAAATAGTTTCATGATTGGCCTTTTTTTAATATGATCATTGATGTTAGCATCCTGAATCTAACTAATTTATCTCATTTAATACAACTCCCTATAGGTGTAGGTGTTCTTTTCATTGAATTGAGGAGATTGCAATTCAGAAAAAAAATAACTTATATAGAAGCATTTCTTTGCAATGCATTAAAAGGAGTATAAGTAACAGTTCACAAATGAGGAAGTATGGATCACCAAAGAATCATTGTAAATATATTCATTGTCACTAATATTCAACTAGATGTTGATTTAAATGATAGTTACTTAAGTTTTCTTTTTTCTTTATTTTTACATTTCAATGGCACTACTTTGGTGGCTACAAGTGCTACATAGTTTCTGAAATGTATTTTCTATAATGTATATAAAGAAACCAAGAAATCCTTGACCTACTAAACTTAGAGCTTCCATATGATCCAGCAATTGCACTCCTAGGTATTTACCCAAAGGACACAGAAACATCAATTCCAAAGAGCACCTGCACTCCTATGTTTATAGCAGCACTGTTTACGATAGCTAAGCTTTGGAAACAACCCAAATGCCCAAAAATAGATGACTGGATCAAGAAGATGTGGTACATATACACCATGGAATATTACTCAGCATTCATAAAAGGTAAACACATGCAATTTGCAGCAACATGGATGGCGCTGGAAGGGATCATGCTCAGCGAAATAAGCCAGAAAGAAAAAGAAAAATACCGGATGGTCTCACTCATAGCAGGAATCTAGAAAACTTAAATAAGGGACCAGGAAAAAGAATAACTATAAGAAAGTAAAAATCAAAATCAACAACAACTATGAACCAGAGACTCTCTGGGGCGTGGGGGGCGGGGAGGGGAGGGATTGGGGTCAAAATAAGAGGGTCGCAATTGTATGGGGAATATAAAAATAAAATTTATAATAATAAAAAAAAAACTTCTTAAAAAAAAAAGTAAAATCAAATCCAAAGAAAAAAAAGATACCAAGAAATCATTACCCTTTGACCTAGTAATTACAATTCTGATGAGATCCTTTTTTTTCCTAGTTATTTTTATGTTATTTATTTTTTTATTTTTTACATCATTGTTCATTTTTAAGCAATATTTGCTTCCCCCCCACCCTCAGGTGTAGTCCCCATACAATTTCCTTCACCAATGCACCTGTGACCATCACCTCAGTCCCCTGTGCTCCTACCTCCCTCCCTCTGATCCCTCTCCCTCCTCCTCCCCTGCAGGATGTCTCTGATTTATAATTGTCTGTTTTTGTTTTGTTGTGTTTTCTATTGTTATTTTTCCCCTGATGTCTTATTTGGTTCCCCTATATTCCTGGTGTAAGTGAAACCATCCGATATTTTTCTTTTTCCTTCTGACTTATTTCACTGAGCATAATTCCTTCTAGCTCCATCCATGTTGCTGCGAATGGCATAAGTTTATCTTTTTCAGTTGTTGAATGGTATTCCATTGTGTATATGTACCACATCTTCTTGATCCAGTCATCTATTTTTGGGCATTTGGGTTATTTCCAGGTTTTACCTATTATAAATAGTGCTACAGTAAACATAGGGCTACAGGTGTTCTTTTGAACCAATGTTTTTGTGTTCTTTGGGTAGATCCCTAGGAGTGGAATTGCTGGGTCATGTGGTAGCTCCATTTTTAGTAAACTGAGGAACCTCCAGACAGCTTTCCATAGTGGTTGGACCAGTTTGCACTCCCACCAGCAATGTAGGACAGTTCCAATTTCATCTGGTGAGATCTTTTAAAGAAATAAAAAAATAGATGACTTATACACAGAAATGTTTGTTATTAAATTGTTTATAATGGCAAAAATTAGTAAAATGACACCTTTGCTGTATTTGTGGTAACTGTATGTTTGTTTATATTTTAATGTTACTTATCCATTAAATATAGATATTTTCTTTATTTTTAAATTTCTTCCATTGATCCTGTACTTTTAAAGTCTTCCCACATTGTGGAATATTGAAAATTTACCTACATTTTCTTGTTTTCTTCTCCTTTGTTTACAATGGGGGAGATATAACAGGCATCTTTTTCATTTACTACTTCAAGTCATCCAGATTTAGCTTTTTTAGCCATATATGTAATTACAATCTAATTTGATTCCCACTCAGCGTGGGAATGAACCCACGCTGCAGAAGCTGCGGACAGCTTCATAGCATGGCAGCTTCACAGCTGCACCACCAGGGAGACCCAATAATTATACTTTTGATATTTGTGTTTACAATGTGACTTATCCAATACTCAAATCATATATATATCAGATCTTATTCCAGTGCCATACAGTTTAAATCCTTTAATTTTGTTTTCTTACCCTATTTCTTTTTTCCCTATATCTTTTAAATAACTTCTTTTGTCACTTATTTCTTTGTACAGAAAAAAATGTTTCTTTTTATCAAGTTCTGTTGAAGTTCACATAAACATTTGATTGCAATTGCATTAAATTTATACACACATGTTGTTAGCAGAAAACCAAGGAATACTCAGGGACCCCAAACTGTTAAGGGGTATATGCCCTAAAAGAGAGTCAGGCCATCTACAAACAAAAGCAAAGGAAACAGACTCTTAGCATGAAAGATGTTTAATATAGTTGGTGCACATAAAGAAAGAGAAGAAGGGATTTCCAATAATAGTTTCCCTTCCCCTTGTAGACAAATGCCTAGTCAAATAGACTTGGCCTATAGGAAAGCTCCTGAGGCCCAAAAGTTTGCCACAAGTCTAAGGTACCTTCTGGCAGGGAAATACAAGAAAAGGGATAGGCAGGTCCCAAAGAGCTGGGACAGAAAGAAATAATTAAATTTTAAAATGTACCACATAATCCATCATGAGTCAAGATAACAGCTGTCACTGGCTGTGAAGGAACAGGAGCAGCCTTCCCCATATGTCTCATTGAAGTATCTTTTCCAGTTGTCTCTTCTGTGTCTCCCCTCCATGTGTCTCCTTTAAAGTATATCCCCTCCTTAGCGCCTCCTCAATTTATATCCACCCCAGTCCTTCCCAGAAGCCCCCATTTAGGAAGTCTGGCTTATGGCATACTGGGAGTTGTAGTCCAAGATGCTGGAGGCAAGTGTTATTGGAGTGTGTTTAGTTCGTTCTTTCACTGACTTGGAATTTGTTCTTCATTGTTCCTCTGATATTTTGGGGAGAAACACTTCTTTTTTAAATATTTATTTATTTTTATGCATACAAGAGCTGGGGTACAGGCCAGAGATGTGGGGTTGGGGGGTGAGAGGATCCACCAGAGACTGAGTGGGGAACAGAACAGGCAAATTGACTGAAGCACACTGCTGAGGGGAGCAGCAGGGGACTCAGGAGAGGTCTGCTGCGCCATGTGGGTTTCTCCCTGGCCGCCGGGGATCGAACTCATGCTGCAGAGGCTGCAGATTGCTTCATATTGTGGTGCTTAATCCCCTGCGCCACCAGGGAGGCCCGAGAAATACTTCTTTATAATATTTAATCTTATCCAAGACCATTTATTTCATCGGTGTTCTTAGGCTTAGTATTTATAAATGTTAATAAAGTTCATTTTTAGCTTACACTTGCAGTTTTATTTTTTAAATGTTTTTATCCCCCATTTACCATTTCTTTTTCCCCTGCCACTACCTCTGGCAACCAAAAAAAAAAACTGTTCTCTGACTCTATGAACCTGGTTTTTCATTTTTGCTATTGTTTTTTGAAGACTCCACATACAAGAAATAGCATAGGGTATTTGTCTTTCTCTCTGACTTACAACACTTAGCATAATGTCTTTAAGGTCTGTTTTGTCACAAAATGATTATTAAATAATCCAGTTAGTAATTATATGTAATGCAATTTCTCTGTAACACAGAGACCAACATTTATGTTTCAATTTTAAATTTTCTAGTAGGAAACTAGAAATTAATTGTACTTTTTAAACAATAATTTATATTGCTCATATTGATCTTCATATGACTTTCAAATTTAATTCACTTTTCTGCCGTATTCCTTATCAACTTTTCTGGTTTCTCTTGTAATTTTTCTTTTCAAGTAAACAGTGCACACCCTGCCTGTGTAGTGAGTTGACAGTTTGAGATGTATGCTCCCTGCTGTTCTATATAATAAAATCTCCAAAGGGTTTTGTTTATTCTCTAGGAATTTCTTATTTGCTTTAGTGCTATTAGGGATGTTCCTGCTGATTTGGGGAACATAAACTTTAAGGGCACAACAGAAATGGAAACTCTGTTTTTACATTGCTGTTGACATCTTTAGAGACATTGGGTTTCATTGCCCATATTGTACTCTTACTTCTAGGCATAATCTCATATACCATAAAAAGTATTTGTAACCTTAAAACTAAGTCTTTCTACATCTACATGGAACATTTCCTTGGTGAACATTTGAGAGCTGAAAAGATTATCTTATTCTTGACCTGTGTTCACCTACGTGTATAGCGTGGAATACTAATTTCAAGGGATAAAAATAGGTATGATGTGTAAGAAAAACCAACTAAGTTCTATGATCAGATAAATCCTGGAATCATCATATTAAACAAAGATTTCTTCATATATATATTTTTTCATCATTGTTCATTTTTGTACAATATTTTCTTTCTCCTCTCAGGTGTAGTCCCCATAAAGTTCCCACCACCAATTCACCCTTGAACCATCACCATATTCCGTTGTGCTTTTCTCACCCCTGTTTTAATCTCTCTCCCTCCCCCTCCCTTGCAGAATGTCTTTGATTTATAGTTGCCTGTTAATTTTGTTTATTATTTTCTTCCTGATCCCTTATGTGGTTCCCCTATATCCCTCCTATAATTGAAACCGTCCAATATATTTCTTTCTCCTTCTGGCTTATTTCACTGAGCATAATCCCTTCCAGCTCCATCCATGTTGCTGCAGATGGTGTATACTTTTGTACTAGTTTTAAAATCAAAGAAGATACAA
This sequence comes from Talpa occidentalis, assembly GCF_014898055.3. NCBI lineage: Eukaryota > Metazoa > Chordata > Mammalia > Eulipotyphla > Talpidae > Talpa > Talpa occidentalis. The sequence continues at coordinate 66,700,455 of NW_023601543.1, read as the reverse complement.
AAGAGTAAAAATTTGTTTTACAATATGGAATAAATTCTTCTGATTTTATTTGGTTAATAATGCTTTTATTATGTTGTGATCACGTGTCAGGGCCTATCTCATGAAAAACATAATATAACATGTTTAAATTGAACATTCATCCACATACAAAAGATAGGGACGAACTCAGGACAAAATGATGATCACTGGCATAGAATTCATTAGTACAAAAAAGCATAGAATGTTTTAGAATTAGCTTCTATGCAAGAGCTTCAAAAGATAGAAGCTGTAAAGAAAGTTTGGAGTGTAACAGTAAAAGTGGTGAGAACTTTTGCACATTTGGGTCACTTTTGAGTAACTTAATACAATTTTGTAAGCTTTACTTTTTTTTTTTTTACTTCTTCAGTCTCTGAAAAATGAAATATATTCCAAACCATGACTTATGACCTGTTTGGTTCATTAGAAAGATCATAATTTCTACTTTATGCTACACAAATACTTAATTCTTCATTATGTTTGTTATTATACAAAAAATATGTAATATAGACTCCAATTCCAAGGTAGATATTACATTCATTCATTAAGGTTAATTAAAATCAGAACTTTACGTAATTTAAAGCAAAAAATTCCAGCAATTAAGTATGTTGGATAAGTAGAGTTTAAAATGAAAATCAATACGCATCTGTCAAATGTAATCAGAACTCCATCTGATATGTCAAAAATCCAATTATACCTGAACTGAAATTGTTATTTTTTTCTTCTTTTAGCTGTCATCCAATGTATATTTAAATCTAAAAGTAAGATCAAATGGATATGAGTTGCCCTGGTTTCCACAAGTTGAAATAAGCACACAATTGAAACTCCCTACTGTCACCATATCTGTGGGCAAGTCAGTTTAATCTTACAGAATGACTTAGATTTACATTTTATTTTTCAGTTATCTCATAAGAAGGATATGATGAATGCATTTTATGAAAACATCCATCCTAGAGTGTCCCTATTTTGACTGGGCACAGCCACTTTTTTGTCATATAATGGCTTTCCTTTCCAAGTAGGCATGTGCTGACTTCACTGGCTTATGATTGGAGCAGAAGAAACTGTCATTAATGTTGCTCATTTTATTATCACATAGAAATAGTGATCTTTATCACAACTTCTGTCACAAAGAAAAAGGGATATGGTGAGACATTTATCTTGCTGGAAGCACTAAATTTCTGAATACATTACCAGACTCTCCATATTTGACATTAGTTTGTTATGTACAAGAGATATTTTTAATTACTTATATACTTTTTGCATCATCATTCATTCTCTCAGGTGTAATCCCCATAAAATTATCACCACCAAGACACGTGTGAACCGTCATCACCATAATCTCTTGTGCTCTTCCCTCCCATATTTTGGTTCCTCTCCATTCCCCTCCCCAGCTGAATGTCTCAGATTTATAATTTGCCTGCTATTTTGTCTATTTTTTCCTGATCCCTTCTTTGTTTACCCTGTGTTCCCTGTAAGTGAAACCATCTGATATTTCTCCTCTTTCCTTCTGGCTTATTTCACTGAGCATAATCCCTTTCAGCTCCATCCATGTTGCTGCGGATGACATGAGTTTATCTTTTCAATTGCTGAATAGTATTCCATTGTGTATATATATACCACATCTTCTTGATCCAGTCATCTGTTTTTGGACATTTGGGTTGTTTCCATATCTTACCTATTATAAATAGTGCTGCAGTAAACATTGGTGTGCAGGTTTCCTTTCAAATTAATATTTTTGTGACCTTTGCATAGATTCCAAGGAGTGGAATCCTGGCTCATATGGTAGCTCCATTTTTAGTGTATGAGGAACCTCCAGAGAGCTTTTCATAGTAGTTGGACCAGTTTGCACTCCCACCAGCAGTACAGGAGAGTTCCTTTTTCTCTACATCCTCACCAGCATTTGTTGTTGCCAGTTTTTTTTTTTTTAATATGTGCCATTTCACTGGTATAAGGTGGTATCTCATAGTGGTTTTGATTTGCATTTCCCTGATTATAGGTGATGTTGAACATTTTTTCATATACCTGCTGGCATTTGCATTTCCTATTTGGAAAAGCGCCTTTTTAGCTCTTCTGCCCATCTTTCAACTGGATTGTTTCCTTTTTTTTTTTTTTTTTTTGAGTTATGTGAGCTCTTTGTATAACTTTGAAATCAGTCCCTTATCGGTTGTGTGAAGTGTAAATATTGTCTCCATGTAAGAGGTGAGTTTTGATAATACTTAGTTCATATCTAGGATGTATATACAAATGTTTAGGCAGTTAGAGAGTACTGGATGATTCCTGGATTATTTTCAAATCATTAGCAATCCTTTTATGTAGTGTATATTTGCTAAGTTATCCATTCCTTCCTGCCTCCAAGACTCATCCCCAAGCATAGTCGGTATGTGAGATCTTACTACCACCATCTACTTCCATGTGAAACTGTGTAATGTGCCCATTTACATCTGTTGTGAATGGAAAGGGAGTATCTCACCCAAGTCTCTGGCAATGCCGGTGCTGCCTCAACCCACATTTTCACCTGCTGGCAGCCTAGAAGCTCTGGTCCAGGCTGAATGTCCAGGGACCCTTGGACATATTGGCATCCTGTTCCCTAAAAGAAAGCTAAGCCTTTGAGTACCTCAAGTCTAACATTAGAATGAGAACTCAAGACACTGGCCCAAGGAAAGATTTATTGAAAAGCAATAGAAACAAATCAGAGCTCCAGGGAGATCTCCTTAAACAGAGACTCTCCAAGACACTAGAGCTAGACTTAGGAGTTAGGGCTGATGTGTGAGAACAAAGGCATTAAACTTTATTGGCTGAGAAAGTAGGGAGAATGGGTTTGGCTAACGTCCATTTGCTCATCCAGTTGTGTTCCATTTATTGTTGCTAATTGTGAGCAGCAATCAACTGTAACTTGGTGGTTGCGCAGGGCTTGTGACCATCTTATGGATAAATATCTCGTGGAGGTTGTGTGCCCACAGCTTCAGTTTGCATCGGTCTGGTCTCAAGGTCTTTAGCTCCCTTCTTCTCCAACAGGCTGGCTTGATAAGCTTAAAGATATACCTCTTGCATGCTTAGGCTGGGGGGCAAGTCAGTAAAACACACCCACAAACACACACAAACACACACACACACACACACACACACTGCCAGGGAAATTTATGGTGACATATATGCAGGCCTAGAGTCATCAGATTGCCCAGTTTGTGGCAATTTGTAACAGCCACAAGACACTTATTCAGTCTCAAGATTCTAAGTCACATCGCCAGGGACCTGTGAATTTTATGAGATAACCCTCCTGTATTTTTTTTTTTTTTAAAGAAGAGGTTTTTTTTTGTTTTTTTTTTAAGATTTATTTTTATTTTTATACAAGAACTGGGGTACAGGCCAGATGTGCAGGAGGATGAGAGGATTCACCAGAGACAGAGCAGGGAGCAGAACAGGCAGACGGACTGAAAGCCCTGCTGAGGGGAGCAGCGGGTGAGACAGGAGAGGTCTGCCACACCATGTGGGATTCTCGCTGCCCTGCCAGGATTGAACCCACATTGCAGAGGCTGCGGACAGCTTCACAGTGCTGCGCTCAACCGCCTGCGCCACCAGGGAGGCCCCCCCACCTGCTGTAATTTTGTTGTTTGAAGGCTTAGTTGACCTTCAAATGGAGATTATCCAGGTGGATCTAATCTAGTCACAAATGCAAAGAATTTTCTCAGATGACAGTGAGCAATAAAAAGGGGACCTTGAACTTGTAAAAGCTTGGTACTTAATTTTTCATGTTCCAATTTCTGCAACCTATCAATATTGTATGACAAGGACTTTGCAGCTGTAATTAAATTAAGGCTCTTGAGATGGAGAGATTATGCTGGATTACCCAGGTGTGCCCTAATTTCAGTTACATGTTGTGGCAGAGGGAGTTCAATGACAGACACACAGACCACAAGATCATGTGATTGTGATACATTGGAGCGATGGAACCAGAAAATGACAGCAGCCATGGAGAACAAGGAGAGACAAGGAAAACCATCTCCTTTAAAGCTTCCAGAATGATGGTGGCCCTGTTAACACCTTGATTTCATCCCTAGGATGCTGATCTGAGACTTCTGGCCTCCAGAACAATTGGATAATGAATTTTGGTTGTCATAGGCAATCCGATTTGTGATAAATTTTTATAGCATCCACAGAAAAGTAATACATTGAGCTATTCATGATAGCACCTAACATTTCTTCCCACTTTCTCAGTTATTTCCATAGTGTGTTCTATAAACTTCAACAGAGGGAATTCAAGTCAGATCCTTTGTCCGCTCTACCTATGGTAAAGCTTCCCTGAAATCAGAAAAATTCTCATGACTACTTTGAAATACACTGTTATTATTATTGACAGTGACATTAAGTAACCTAGTTTATATACCTTGATTATCATGTTTTAATGTTTGGCAACATTTCCTCCCACCCAAAAAGAAAGTATGGGCCTAAGAGAATCACAATATATACAAGTGGAGTGAAGATCTATCTTGGATAGATAAAGATTGAAATAGAAAACAACAATTTATATTTGACAAAATATTTTTTAAATGCTTCTATTTATTGGACCTCTAGTTTTACCAAGATAGCATATCCCATTCCTTTCAGGTTCTTTACCTCTTGTTAAAACATCCTAGACATAACAAACAAACAAGCATGGGAAAATGGGAAGAAGAAAGTGAACAGCTCAGAGACCTTATAACTTGAGGGATAATACAGTAGTAAGTTTAGATTTTCTTACAGCTTCTCATCTTTGACAGGGTTCTTCAGAAGCCTCTGTCCCAGAACTGCCAACAGGCAAAGCCAGAAAGCTCCATAATGAGTCTGTATCTCTTAGCTGAATGATCTGGAAAAGGGTGGCCTAAATATAGAAAACCTTTTTTGGCAGTACTCAGTCTGTGTTGGTGTTGGAGCCAAGCAGCAAACTAATCTGCTGTTTCCCCAGATGAACTAGGCAGTGATCCCCTTCTGCCAACATAGTGTTGGTGGGGTGGAGAAGGAAATTTATCTTGTCTCTCTGTGCTGGTAGAAGGAGGCGGAGCTCCACATTCCTCAACAGTGTGGTGTCAACAGGGTAGTCATAGCTAAGAGGCCATCCCTACTTGGCAGTGATGAGATTTACAGAGTTGGTGCTTTCAGGGCCTAAACACTTCTAATGGCATCATTGTCAATGAGTCTGAGCAAATTGGTGTGAGCTGGGGGAGTAAGTCGGCTACTTTTCTTCCCACTCTTAGTGTCAGTAAGACCCAGTAAGACGTAATGCAGTCATTTGGCAGTCCTATTTCATCCCAATCCCTGGAGTCAGGGCAGTCTACAAGGTAGAGCCAATTGATGTGAGGCAAGGTCATCGGCATTCTGCTTGCCTTCTCTCTACATGTAAGAACTAGTGGAACAGAACCTCCAGTCCCAACTGATATCAATGAAGAAGATTGAAGTGGTGAGAGGTGAGACTAACTCACTCTGCTTCCTCCCATCTCTACTCTCCGTGTCTTTGGGACCCCCCTCTTTGGGAACAGAACTTCTATCAAGCTCTTATGCAATGAAGCAGTTTGAATCAGTGCCCCACATTCTGCTCCAATAAATGATTTTGAATTCCCATAAAACAAATGAACTAATAGAGAATCTGCAAAAATGTATAAGATTAAGAATGAAATGGAAACTATAGAGCTAATAAAATTACAATAGGTTAGATTTCTTATGGATGGGATCAGAAATAGAATGGCAATGATGGAGAATAGAATCAGTGAATATGAGGACAGATCAATGGAGTTTACATAATCTGAACAAGAGAGAGATCATAAACTGAAAAAAAAAAAAATGAACAGAGTTCCAGGGACCTGTAGGAAGATAATAAAAGAGGTAATATTCATCTCATCAGAGTCCCAAAAGGAGCATGTGAGACAGGAACATTATTCAAAGATACAAAGTCTGAAAGCTTGCCAAATTTGATGAAATACATATCCCTGGAGATTCAAGAGGCTGAGTAACTCCAGATAGGTTAAAGCAAAAGAAATGCATGACAAGACATATCATCATTAAATTTCCGAAACATAAACACAAACAAACCTTGAAAGCAGCCAGAGAAAAGCATTGCATTACTTACAAGGAAACAGCAATTCAAATGACAGGAGATTTTTCATCTGAAACCATGGATGCCCGAAGAAAGTGGTACACATTTTTCAAGTAGTGAAAAGAAGCTATCATAAACTGCAAATTCTATATCCAGAAAATGTATCCTTCATAACTAAATGGAAAATGTAGACCTTCTCAGAGGAAGGAGAAGAAAAAATTATATAAGCAAACCAACCCTTAAAGAGTAGCTAAAGGATATTTTCCAAGAAAATGATCACATAAAAAGGCTTAGAACTTCAGAAATCAAGTAGTTCTGTGACTTCACCAATAGCATATTCCACTAGAGGAAAAATTAATACATTGAACATCATCAACCTAAAATACTCTGTTAGGGAACAGTGGTATGGTGAAGGACAGAATTGAACTTTTTCCAGTCAACTTAATGTAGTATAGGCACATGTTGATTGTTAATAATGTATACCTGAAACAATGTTATCCAAAGTTACTTCAATTAAAAAAGAATAAAAAATAATTCATAAGAGGATGATGCAATGGAAAGCTATAACTGCGAGAAAATATTTGTAAGCCACACTGTAGCAAAGGGTTAGTGTCTAGAATATATAAAAATGATAGTGAAAACTCATTAATGAAAATACAGTTAATTTCAAAAATAGGTAAATGACATGAACAGTTTTACCCTCAAAAAGAACATACTGATGCTAATGAGCACATGAGAAGGTGTTCAGTACCAGTAATATTTAGGGAAATGAGGGCCTCCCTGGTGGCGCAAGGGGTTAAGCTCCGCACTATGAAGTAATTCACAGCCTCTGCAGTATGACTTTGATCCCCGGCCGCCCAGGGAACAACCCAGATGGCTCAGCAGACCTCTCCTGTCTCGCCCGCTGCTCCCCTCAGCAGTGTGCTTTGGTCGATCTGCCTGTTTTGTTCCCCACTCTGTCACTGGTGAATCCTCTTACCCCCTGTATCTCAGGCCTGTACCCCAGCTCTTGTATGCAAAAAAATATTTAGGGAAATGAAAATACAATGAGGTTTCACTACCAATCTCTTAGAATGGTAAATAAAAAATAGTAACATCATATGTTGACAAAGATGGAGAGAAACTATCACTCATACATTGCTGGTGGGAATGTAAAGGGTATAGCCATTTGGAAAACTGGTTGTATTTATAAAAGTAAATGTAACTTCCCTACCTCCCAATAGTGGAATCCATTGGAATTTATCCCACAAAATGAACATTTATGGCTACACAAAAACCTGAACACAAATGTCTATAGGAGAGTTATTTATAATAAATCCAAATCTAAAAACAGCCTAGATGACTGTCAGTGCATGGTACAACCATAACATAGAGTACTACTCAGCAAAATAGAAGTGAAGTGTCATAAGCACAACTTGATTGTGCTTGATTGTCCAGGGAATTATGCTGAGTTAAGTCAACTGCAGAAGTTTATATATTGTATAACTCCATTTCTACAACATTCTTGATGTTACAAAATTATAGAAATGGAGAACCTATTAGTGGTTATAATGATTCAGGATTGGGATGGGGGAGAAAGAGGAAGGTCTATTAAGGATCAACCACAGGGATCCTTGGGGTGATGAAACTTTTCTCTATTTTGACTATATCAATATAAATATATTGGGTTTTATATTGTTTTACAGTTTTTTTAATTTATTTTTATTTATTTGTACATACAGGAACTGGGGAGCAGGCCAGAGGGACAGGGGTTGAGAGGATTCATGAGAGACAGGGTAGAACAGGCAGATGGACTGAAATACACTGCTGAGGGGAGCAGCGGGGGAGACAGGAGAGGTCTGCTGCGCCATGTGGATCAGCTCCCTGGCCGGGGATCAAACTCGGGCTGCAGCGGTAATAGTGCTGAGTCTTAACCCCTAGGCCAGCAGGAGGCCCCTGTTTTACAGTTTTGTAAGATGTTACCATTGGAGATAACAGGGTAAAGGGAACATGGAATCTCTCATTTCTTACAACTGCATGTTTATGTTTGTCTCAAATACTTTGTATTGGATAAGGATTATATCATATGAGATAATAGTCAGAAGATTAAAGATATCAGTATGTTTGATATATGTAATATATATATTTTAAAGATTTATTTATTTATGCATACAAGAGCTGGGATACAGGCCAGAGGTGTGGGGGGGTGAGAGGATTCACCAGAGACAGAGTGGGGAACAGAACAGGCAGATCAACTGAAATACACTGCTGAGGGGAGCAGCAGGCGAGTCAGGAGAGGTCTTTCTCACCATGTGGGTATCTCCCTGACCAGGGATCGAACTCTTGCTGCAGAGGCTGCGGACAGCTTCATAGGTTGCGTCTTAACCCCTTGCGCCACCAGGGAGGCCCTTATGTAATACATTTTTAAAAGATATGCAATATGCAACATTTATATGATTGCTAGTAATTAGAGCTAAATAAGCATAATCCTAGCAATAGCATTTATTTAGAAAAGAAACATTCTTATGAGACAATTGCTGTCTCCTGTTGATTTTAATTACCATATTTCATGTAGCTTTACAATCAATAATAAAATTTTTACTTGCAATAATAATGTTTTGTAATTTAATGTTGCTATTTATGAATTGGAAAATGTCTGAGAACTCAGTGTTTAGTGACAGCTACTCATGTGTGCTGCCGTCTGACATAAAGCATGCCTAGGTCTCAAATAATTGTCATGAATGTTTATTAAATTATGCAAGCAGTGAGGCATGAGTTCACATTCTTGACAACCTTTTCTTTCCTTTTATCTCACATGGCCAATTTTCCACAAAAATGACCTCAGGCTCCAATCACATAGATTTTTAATTACAATTTATAGCATAGAGCAGGTTGATTTCCTAGCTAGTCAGTGAAGCTCATTTTACTGCAAAACACAAAGTTCCAGCTCTTGGTTTGCAAAGATGTCTGGGTGCCTGCCCTTCTCAATAACCTCTATAATTTGAAATTTAGACCTGCTTATACGAATAGAATATTTCTATGAAGAGAACAGAAATTGAACTTAACAAAATAATTCATAAGGCCTGGATTTGTAAAATGGAACCCAAGTCACAGTGCCACTTGTCTATCATATTATCCGATGTTCTTACCTTCAGCAAAACAGGTAAATAGTCTGTCAGAGGACTACTATCTGCTTAGGAGTTATAAACTGTCAGACCTTACAACAGTTAGGTTGGTTGATGGATATCCAAATGGGTTGAGACAAAGGGAAATAGAGAAGTAAGTGAATTGTAAGTGATGAACTTTTCATAGTGCGTGGTTTTCCTTTAGGAAAATTTGCTGGAGTGTATGAAAACTGATGTGTACTCCTGACATCCAGCAATTTCTCCCCTTCTCCCATCTGATTTTCTTCCTTCATATTTCATTCAGAATTTAAAGTCAATTCACCATATAATTGTCTGTTTCTCCCCTTACATTGACCAGCCTAATTTTATTTTTTATTCATGTTCTTTACCTTCCCTCCCATCACATCAGAAAAACTCTCTGGCCTCTTATGACCAGTACTCTACTTGTTTACTGAATGCCACCACTACTCAACTTCATGGAGTTCTCCAAGAGCTCACCTCTCTTCTACTCTGTGATGATTCTTACTGAATTATTCCTATCAACATACACACGCAGGACTAGCCCTTGATGTTAAAAAATGCTTGCCTCGGGCCTTCCTGGTGGTGCAAGGGGTTAAGACACACCTATGAAGCTATCGGCAGCCACTGCAGCACAAGGTCAATCCCCGGGTGGCCAGGGAGCAACCCACATGGTGCAGCAGACCTCTCCTGACTTGCCCGCTGCTCCCCTCAGCAGTGTATTTCAGTAGATCTGCCTGTTCTGCTCCCCACTCTGTCTCTGGTGAATCCTCTCACCCCCCGCATCTCTAGCCTATACCCCAGCTCTTGTATGCATAAATAAGTCTTTAAAAAAAGGCTTGCCTCTCTTTACCCTTTATCCCTGACAGCTACCATCCTATTTCTCTGATCCCTCTTTATAGCTAAAATCTTGAAAGGTTTTCTATACTTACTGTCTTTGCTACTTGCACCGTTATCTTTTGAACCCAAGTTATCCAACTTCCCCCCCCCATAATTCTACTAATGTGGCTTTTTAAAAGTTCAGTAAAATAGCATTCCCAGATCTGATCTTTTCATGCAGTCCTGATCTTGCTTACCCCATGAACTCTCCTTGACATAGTTGGTCTCTCACTGTTTTGGAAACAGTTGGCGTTTAGGACTCAATTCTCTGTGATTCTTCTGTCTCTCTAAGAAGCCCTCCTCATTATTTACCTGTTACTGTCCTCCTGACTTCCTCAATGCCCAAGACTCTGTCTTCTCTCCTCTTCTCATTACTAGTAGATCATTCAATCTCACATGAGATTCCAAAAAATTCTAAATTGATGAGGTCATTCAGTCTTTCGAGAGATTCCAACAACTTCTAAATTGATAGCCCTAACCTCGACCTCTCCTTGAATCCAGATTTGCAAATTCCCCTGCTATCTCAGTCCTCTTGCAGATGTTTGTTACTTCCTTTGGACTTTGATCAAATTACACCTTAATGGAAAGTTCATGCTGGACCATCCTAAAGTAATACCCATATCACTCTTTATTTTTTATTATTATTTTTTTAAAGATTTATTTATTTGTACAAGAACTGGGATACAGACCAGAGGCACAAGAGGGTGAGAGGATTCACAAGAGACAGAGCAGGGAGCAGAACAGGCAGATGGACCAAAGACACTGCTGAGGGGAGCAGCGGGCAAGACAGGAGAGGTCTGCCACGCCATGTGGGTTTCTCCATGGCCGGCTGGGAATTGAACCTGTGCTGCAGAGGCTGGAGGCAGCTTCACAGCGCCGTGCTCAACCTGCTGTGCCACCAGGGAGGCTCCCATATCACTCTTTAACCATTTATTGTTTTACCTAATAATGCCTTACAAATAATACATTTTATTGTTTTACTTCTATCCTCAATCCCCACTGTGTTCTAGAGTAAATGACCTAGTAAAACAGGAGATTTCTTTTCTTCACTATTTTATCCCTAGTGCTCATTACAATGCATAGTACATAGTATTTTCTGAATGAATAGGTCAAATAATAGTGTAGGATCAATAAAGACTGTATGAAATGGGAATATCTTGATAGAACTGGAATAGTGTATTTGCCACACCAAAGCCTTGGTATGTATATGTGTATTACCTTCTCCACATAAGGAAAATTTCACTTAGAAGTTTAAATAACTTCCCCAGTTTACCAGAACTAGTGAATAACGGGACATGGATTAAAATTCTTGAGCCCATGTTTTATACTATATTGTAGAATATTCCTGCAGGGGATGTGAGATTTTACATATACACACACATAGAGTACTTAGTAGAGTGCAGAGGCCAAGAAAGACATGGTAATTGATCCATACCATGTATTAATTGTAGTGATAGTATTAGTAAACAATATTTTATCCTAAAGTTCTCTGTGAGTAATTTTAATTAAAATTAGATAATTTTCAAGAAATTATTTAGTTCCCTGAGATTTTGTTACTAGTATTTTTTATTAATGGAACATTGGTTTATAACAATATAGAAGTTTCAGGTATACAGCATTATAATTCAGCCTCTGTATTCTCTGTATTGTGATCACCACCAAAAGTCTAGTTCCCATTCTTTAGCATACAGTTTATCCCCTATACCCCTTTCACCCACCTTTCTGCCCCCTACCCCTCTAGTAACCGCCATTCTGCTCTCTGTACCTAAGAGTTTGTGTTTTATTTGTTCATTTCTTTTATCTTCCACATATGAGGGAAATGATAACAGTATTTGGCCCTGACAGTTTTTTTTTAATCTTGGTTATATTTTCTGTTCATAAGGAAAATGTTACTATAGATTAATAAGGCTTGAAGGACCTTAAAGATATTTTATTCCAAGCTCTCATTTAAAGCTCAAAACCCTTATCTCACTGCAGTTAGTACCTATTCAGCATGTGCTTGGTGCTTCAGTGACAAAAACTCTCTCCACTGTGTCTCAGGTTAGGAGGCTCTGGAAGTGGCTCTGATAGTGAATTTTTCATTCATTTTGAGCCAGCAATGAAATGTTTACATTAAAATCAATATTTTCATTAATCTCCCAGGATGAAATACTTTTCTTGCTAAAATGAAGATTTATGCTCACTTTACTTACTCTTGAGATTTTATTCTAGCAAGGCAGGAAACTCATTATCATTAAAGCATTATAAAATGTCTATATTTCATATAGAAGGTTAGTGCATAAGCATTTCCAACACCTTTAATCAAAAGATCAGTCTAAATAAAAGTTCTAAAGTACACTGAATAAAATTTGAATAAAATATCTGTCATAGCAGATATTAAAAGCAATACAATAATGAAGTGAAAGTCATTCTCTAGTATTTCTCAGATATTAGACATGAAATAATATCACCGTTCAAGAATTTTATAAATATATAGCTCACTCGTAAAATATATTAAGATATAAAACAAATTATGTAAAAGTAAATATGCATGTTTACTCCAGATACTTGTTAGGCTTTTGCATTTCAAGAATGATAGCTATTATAGAAAAAAAATAAAGAGATCTGTATTGTGTGTAGTTACTATAGGGATATGGAGTAAAACAAAGAGAAGTTCAGAGCAGAGATTGTTTTGAGTTTAGAATATGTTTCATTAGATTATTAAATTTTATGATTATGGTAACCATCACTCTAGCTGGATTTCCCAGTCAGAAGACAGAAATAACTGATAACAGTTTCTCCCAGTTTGCTACTATACACATATGAAGATATTGAAAATTGAGACTGGCTGAAAATCTACTTCAGGAACCTAGAAGCACCCAGTAGAATGCACAAAAAGGAAAAAAATAAAGGCCATATCCCTGCTCTTGGATAGGTCATGGACGGATATAAAAAAATTGCAAAATTAATGTTTATGTGTAAGGTAATCCTGTTAAAAGTACTGTTTTCCCCACTCCATTAATTTCCTGGAACTAACTGTTCATTCCAAATTGAGAAAAGTTCTTTCTAAAAATGAGATAGAAGAGGAGGCACTTAGTCCTACTAGAAAATAAAATGTCTGCAATTTAAAGTGTGATCTTTGCATATGAAGAAAAAGATCAAGGGAATCTAGAAAATCCAGGAAAATACCAAAATACATATCAAAATGCCATGGATAAAATTTCAGATGAGTGAACTTTTAAATAAATGGGTTATGGATAACTATTTCCATCTAGAAAATAAGATTGGACATATTTTATCTGTATGGATAAATTACATGTATGAAATAAATATAAAAATGAAAGCATATAAATATTAGAAGAAACCTTAGGTAGATTCTTTAGAAGACAGAAATATATGGACTGCTTTCCCATCTACTCACAATATTGCAAAGGACAATGGCAGTAAATACCACAGGAAATAAAACCCATTTGTGAAACACAAAATGAAGCTGTTGAATTCTCAGAGTTCTTTTCATTGTTAAATTTCAGTGATTTCTTGGAATTTAATAGCATCATGGTGATTCTTACTATTCATGTATATAATAATAATTAAAGAAATGGTGCATTCAATAGGGAACTGCAGTTCTAAACATAGACTGGTAAAAAGTTTCAGCCACAAGCAGAATACTGGATTTTTAGATAAATGGCATTATCTTTCCATATTTTCAATTCCAACATTATAGTAAAGTATGGTGTAAGCAATAGATTATCACTTTGTATTTCAGTCCTGACTCCTCATGCCGTCCAAATGCATCTAGGTTTTCTTTTAGTCCTAATATAATTTATTTTTAGTGATAATATGATTTTATAAGAGTAAATGATCGTTTGTAAACTTTATTTCCTTGGGGATAATATGGTTTGACTCAGTTCGTGCTGAGTCTGTCATGTTTCAATTCTTTTTTTTTTTATTTATTTTTTTTGGAACAAGAGGAGTTCATTATGCTCTTATTCTTATTTTATTTTAAATATTTTTACATCTTTTTTTTTATTTTTGCACAATGTATCCTATGCTATTTCAGCTCCTGCTTTTATTTGTTTGAAGATTGATTAAAAATACAGAGCTCAGGGGTCCTCCTTGGTGGCACAGGGGTTAAAGTCTCAGCACTGTTGATCTGTTGCCAGCCACTAAGGCATGACTTCGATCTCCAGCCAGGGAGCTAACCAATATGGCACAGCAGACCTCTCTTGTCTTGCCTGCTGCTCCCATCAGCAGTGTATTTCAGTCAGTCAGCCTGTTCTACTCCCCGCTCTGTCTCTGGTGAATCCTCTTACCAGCTCACACACACACCTCTGGCCTACTCGCCAGGTCTTATATGCATAAATAAATAAAAGAAAATCTTTAAAAAATACAGAGCTCACAAAGACAAAGTTGAGAATAGCAGTTGTTGTTTGGATATCTTAATAAACAGCACAATCTCTCACTGGGACTTTGTGCAAGTTATTTAGCTAAGTTGTTTCAATTTCTCCATCTAAAATGAGAAACATAGTAATAATTTATGGTTATTTTCTGAAAATAAAATGAGCTAAGAATTAAAAAAAAAAATCTTAGCACACTGTGACATCAGTAAATATTAGTTCATAGTGATAATTAATTATTTTTAGCTATGGTATTTGACCTTACAACATTTTCATTTTCTGAAGAAATAGCGTTTAAAACTTGAAAATATGTAAGAATTTTGGCTTGGGATGTTTTGCAGAGGGGTCATTTGTATTTCCTTTCTTGATAGTCTTAATAATTTAGTCCAGTTTTATCATGTAACAAAGAATTTTTTTTAAAACAATGTTAATAATCCCTTATTTTCTTAGTGAAAATTGTACTAAACCCTTCAAGATAAAGGAAGACACCCATCACTTAGAAACCCTTACTGTTGCAAATGACATGATGCTCACCAGGCTTTCACCCTCTCCACACTTGTCCCAAAGGAGTTTTAACTTTTTTTTTCCCCGGAAAACTTGGTCTCACGACCATCTGTTTCTGGATCCCATACATGAAATGTTATTTAAACATGCAACATTTGGGCACCAGCCCAGAAATAGTAAATCTGAATCTCTAAAGTTGGGCATCAGCACACGCCATTTGGTGCTTCTGCAAAGTGAAGGTTGAAAAATTTGAATTCATTAGAACACACGAAAATACTGTCCATTTTTCTGCCTACCGGGTTTTACAACCTGGAGCAGATGCCCCTTTCTATTACAAATAAGCCTCAGCTTCCCTCATGGATCAGTTAACTAAATGAACAGTTTGCTGCAAGCAATTTGGGGGCTCCAAGCAGAAGTATGGACCTGTTATGGTCTAGGAAAAAACTATACTAGAAATTAATATCAAAAATTGCTATACTTTTTTTTTGGCAAAATGTTATAAGACTTGGAAAGATTCATAGGTTTTTTGTTGTTCCTTTATCACTTTGGGATACCCAAGCCATCACTTTGAACATTATCTCAGCCTTTCCAGCCTGTTTAGAACCTTCTTTTCTCAAAATAAAATGATTTTTAATAGGAATGATGACATTTGAGGAAAATTAGTGAAGTGTACTTATAATTTAACAAAATGTGTTTTTTGTTCAGAAGTGATTTTGAAAAGTTGATTATTAGTAAAGGAATTAGAAGGTTACTTTCTGCTGTTAAAATTAGATTCTGGGGCCTCCGTGGTGGCGCAGCGGTTGAGCGCTGGGTTGTGAAGCTGCCCGCAGCCTCTACAGCGCCAGTTCTATCCCCAGCTGCTCCCCGGCCACAGGAGGAGGGTCCCACATGGCGCGCAGACCTCTCCTGCCACCCGCTGCTCCCCTCAGCAGTGTACTTCGGTCCTTCTGCCTGCTCTGCTCCCCGCTCTATCTCTGGTGAATTCTCTCACCCTCCCGCCCTTCTGACTGTACCCAGTGCATGTATAAATAAATAAAATAAATAAATAAAAATAAATCTTTAAAAAAAAAAATTAGATTCTGAATGGTGGTTTCCAGAGCGGTGAGGGTGGGAGAAAACAATAAAGACCTCCGTTGGATGGTGGTGATGGTAACTAGACCATTGGTGGTGGGTGTGGTGGTCTATGTAGATACACTTGTCAAGGTGTGAAGCTGCACCCTAAAATTTATAGTGTTATAAACCAGTGTTGCCTCAATTTAAAAAGTTATATTCTGAAAATATTTACCACATTAAACATTATTTTTGTGTTTTTTTTTAACAGGACTCTTATTGCCTCCTAAGGGGAATGTAGATATTCCCGTGTTATTTGTCCCCCACATTATGAAATTACACAAAACAATAGTTATTGTTGAAATGGTGAGGGCAAATGGAAGAGACTGGCCTATTGATAATTTTGATGAGTTGAGCTCCCAGATGAAAAGGTAACATTAAAAAAGGATAATGAAAGAAAATGATTTCATTTTGACTGGCTCTGATGGGATTAGTTCCTTTTATATGTTATGCAATGTAAAATTCATGATTTCATATTCTCGAAAGTGTTGTAACTTACATGTTCAAAACAGGAAATATATATTTGTTGTATGAGTACAGTATATGTCACTGCTATGTGGAGTTGGAGTGATGAGCAAATTAATCTAGAATATATCAATATATCAGAGTCAGAGACGTGCAAAGGGACTCCTTTTGGACTGGGAAAACAGAAACTATTAAGACTCTAAATAATCTATATCTAGAGAACAACCTGGATCAGCTTGTCTGGGCAAAATATAGAAGGCAATTTTGACACTCACCAAGTGATAGCGCTGTGCCCAATGAATATGGCTTCTTGATAAAACACACCTTTCACTATGGAATAATGTGCCATTGATAGAATACAGCTTCCTTATACCCCTCTTTCCTTTGCTGACATTTAATCAAACTCCAATCATCATGCAAAATTTAAATGTGTTCTCTGCTTTTATCATTTAATTAAATAAGTTGGTCTAGAAATCATAATTAAAAAGAAATTCTTGCCCCACAAGTACCAATTTCTTTGCCACATTTAAAACATTCTTTTAGGGGCCCCATTATTGTCCACTGGGCCATGCTTTTCATCACTCCTGTAGTCAAGACTGCCTGCATGATCTGTGGGCCCCAATATAAAATGAAAATAAGAGGGTCCTTGTTCAAAAATTAAGAATGCCAAGATAGTTACAGTAGTATATTAAACAAGCAAGGACACTGAGTGCGGGTTTTTGTGCTATGGCATAGGTCACATGACCTTGAAGCTGGTCTGTCTGCTGTGTGCCTGTTTTGTTTTAACAAGTAAAGCCCATTTTCAACAATGACTGAATCATTTTCTAGTATTGCTGTCTTCCTGATGGCATATGACGGTTTTCTGAAAAATGCTCTTTCTTCTAACTGATATCCTCTGAAAGTAAATCCCCCCATTCTGAAGTTCTGTCCTTAATGGCATTTTTCAGTGTTTTGTGCTTCATATATTTACTTGAGTTGTGACCCATGGGAAAGGTATTACCTCTGATTAATCATTGTTTAGTCACATCAATAAATACCAAACCAAGTGTTAAAAGAAGGGGGTGGAAGTTCTTCATTTTTAGCTTATATCTCATGATAGTGTTATTACATATTCTTTGTGATAATATTTATAAACATTACAGCATTTGCAGAAAATGTTTTTTATGTCATGCTTACTTCCACTTTGCCATCGTCTAAATTTGCGAAATTTCCTAAAATTACACTAGATTAGTGAAGAACATATTATTTTGTGCTTATTTTGATAGTATTTATGTCTTTTGTTCATGCTTAATAATTTGATTTCTAATTAGAATAATGGGAGTGAACAGCGCAGAAATTCGAGCAATATACTGGATGTTTCCCGTTCTTGGACTTCCACAGGCACCGCATGCTAAAACTCCACAACGTAGGTCCATTGCGAGTCTAAAACCTGTTCTAGTAATTGTTTTTATGTACAAATGTCTTGAGAAAAACATGGATATGATTTTATAAACACACACTGTTTACTTGCCCTAAGTCCATTCTTCACTTGTAAGAACACTTTAGAGGTAATATTGTTTTCCTGGCTTAACTTTATCACCATTGATGTTTTAGTATTTCTTTTTTATGGAATGTGTCTCAAACCCAGGGTACTTCTCTTGTTCTGTGAGCCACCATTTCTCTTTGTGCACTTTTATATTCTATTGTCCATTGGGGCAGGTAATTGAAAAAGGATCTCACTCCTTGTCTCAGTATAAAAATAATAGAATGTGAATCCATGGTGATTTATTTGCCAGGGCACTCACTCATTTCCTAAGGACTAACAGGACAACACCAGTGACATGATGCTAATTGTAACTTTGATCACACACTTATTTCCAATTTAATGCTTTAAGAGTAAAGCTAATTATAGCCAGAAAAGCTATATGTTTTCCTTAGCCATTTCAACCCTCATAATTTGCATCATACCTTTGTACCCTTATTGTACATTTTGTATACGATTCTAAGTCCAAAATGTTTAATATTAACCTGTAAATTTTAGAATTAAGAATAAATTTATTTGAAATATTTTATACTCTAAATGTGGTATACATTGTGAAAACAGTTAAATTTGTGGACATTATCCAATTTTGCCACTTAGATTTATATATATCATTATTGATACCACAAAAACATAGTATACTTTTTTAATGTCATGACTCCCTTTTTATCCCAGTTTTTTTTTATTTATGTCCTATGTACATATAAATTATACTCTATTTTAGAGAAATAATATTTATATAAACACTATACATGGACTTATAAATTTATAGAGGTAATGCTAAAGGAATGCATCAATACTCTTGTCTATAATTAATAGTTATATATAGCAACAACATTTTGTCTTTTACAATATCACTGACAACTTCTCTTGCAATAGGATATAAGGAAATATTAGAATTGAATATATATATGAATTCATAAATGAAAATAAAGTATTTCACTTAAAATTTAAATGTGAATCATAAGATGTAAATGAATGATATAATAGGAAATATTTTAAGTGTAGTTACAAAAATAAATGTTGTAAAACTTATTTTTTTTAATAATTGAAGATGCTTTATTGTATTATCATAAAAATAGTTTGGTATTTACCACAATGAACATACAGATAGCTGAAAAAATTCACATCTTCACAACCACCACTTGATTTATTGATATAACTAAGGTTAGTTTCTGAGTTAAATTTCTACATCCTAAAATGATCTTCTATAATCTAATATATATCTTGTACATTTATCTCTTTATTTTATTTTTGTATATTAGTTAATATTCATATTTGCTTCCAAAATGTCTTTATAGATGTTGCATGAGTGTCTTTGTGTGTGTGTATGTGTGTGTGCCCTAATGCCATATTCAATGACAAGTCAAAGTATGCCAAAGGGACTTTTATTTTTCATGATATCATTCATTACCTTATATCTCAAGAATAGCATATAATCAAATCATCAAATTAAAAATATTTCTATCCTGCAGATACCATAACATGTCAAGCCAAGAAGCGAATAGAAGAGGAAGTGCGAGTCACACTAACTGGTGATTTTTGGGGAGACTGTCCTATATTCAATCCATCAGATTTTATAGTGCTTCCAAAAAGAAATTCAAATGATCATTATGAAGATCTTATTGGTAAGCGAACTACAATCATAGACATTAAAATATGATCGTAAGTAAAAATGCAGATTCCTTAAATTACAGGATGTTGATTGCTCAGTTACATGAAAATCCATGGCCATTTATTTTTTATTTACAGTATGTCATCAAAGTAATACTCAATGAATATTATGTTTGTTCTCTTTACATAGTAACTTCCAGAATGTCAATTATTATGATGATTAAGAAATTTATAAAAATAGATAATTATTTTGTCAATGGTGAGAAGAAAAAAACTATTAACTATAATTTCCACTTTCCTTTTACTTTAGTATCTTCATATACACTCTCTGATTTAAGGAATATCATTGAAGCCATGTCTTGCAACTTTCAATTTAGAATAAAATATTTTAAAAATTGAATAAAATATGTCTTATTTAAAGAATCAAAAATGACATGAATTAGATCTAAAGCCCAATTTTTATATAAGAAGCCTTCTGATATTTAAGGCCTTAAATCAGACTTTTCACAAAGTTAATATGGTGGTCTGGCAAAATCACGACTCAATGATGCAAACATTATTTTTGAACTGTCTTCCAGTTGTACTAAAGTAGAATGTTCCTATTTCACATTGAAGGGGAAGTTCCTATAGCAATATAGTACTTTATTAAAAGCAATTGGGGAAATCTATATCCACGTATTATTTTAAAAGTAAATTGACCACAAATTTAAGTATGAAATTCCTTGCAGAAATAAAATATTTCCCCTAGTTTTTTTATCCATATCTGTCTACAGCTTTTTCACTTTGATCTTAGTATTACTATCTCTGTATCTTTCCTATTTTTTCAGTGATAATTAAATGATCTATAGCTGGAGACTGATAGAAAGTATACAAGCATATAGAAAGAGTATACAAGAGATACAGTAAAATAGTTTTTATTTTTTTATATTAGTGGCAATTTTTATTTAGTAAAAAATATTTTAAACAATTCATGAAACCAGTTTTATGTATTATCGTCACATGTTTCCAATCACGCTTGAGTGGTGGAAACATGTTAGAAAATAAACCAGCTACTTTAAATGAGACCAAATAACAATGTGAAACAAGACAGGCTGACTTCTCCTTCACAATAGAACTGGAAATCATAGGAGATCGAGCCATGTAGTACCTCTGTCCCTTGGTGTTATCCAGGGACCTATTCCTTTCCTTTTCTTGTTTCACTATCCTGGAGTGGTCACCATCCTCATGATTGACTGTACAGTCTTATCTCAATTGGAGAGCATGACCTGAGGATGCACATATCATTTCTCCTTACATTCTAGACCCGGCTACAACTGAGGCTGGAAAATGCTGTTGATAGATACAGAAAAAAAATTGGGGCCATTCTATTACTAAATGAAGGGAGAAAATAAATATTGGGGAAATAATTAGAAGTCTCTGTCATATTTCATTCACTGTGAACTAATAAAGTCTACCATCAATCCACCCAAAAGTACTTAAAAAAAAAAAGATTTATTTATGCATACAAGAACTGGGGTGTAGGCCAGAGGTGCAGGGAGTGAAAGGATTCACCAGAGACAGAGTGGGAAGCATAACAGGCAGATTGACTGAAGTACACTGCTGAGAGGAGCAGCAGGCAAGACAGGAGAGGTCTGCTGCAACATGTAGGTCAGCTCCCTGTCTGGGGATTGAACTCATGCCACAGTGGCAGGCAATAGCTTGATAGCGCTGAGACTGAACCCTGTGCCACCAGGAAGGCCCCCAAAAGTACTTCTTAAGAACCTTTTATACATCAAATTTTTAAGGGGTCTGGAAACAGCTCCTCCCTTATCCCTCTCCATCAGGCTGGTGTCCCCACTCTTTAGGATGGAGTCCCAGTCAGTATCTAGTCAGCATGTCAAGTCCCCTAATGCAATGAGAATCCAAATATAACTAGCTGGTGCTCTGTACAGCCCCTCCAGCCATGGCCTGAGTACCACCTCCCTTTTCCCACGTTCCTGTTCCCCCTGTCTGCCATAGTTGTTGTTACTCCTGTGCCTTCTACCCTCTCCAAACCCAGATTAGAATCTTATTGTTATCATTGCCGACTTATTTATTAATCTGTGTATGTCTCACAATGACTATCCTAAGTTTTTTTCTATTTTGTGTTCATTTTAAGAGTATTTTTCATCAAAGAAACCCTATGAAGTTAATAGTATCAGTGCATTGTTGTTTTACAAGTAAGGAAATCTAATTAAGAGAAGATACAACACAGCCATGGAAGGGGCGGTATATAAATACAGACCTGACTCTATCTTTAAATTATTTACTTTACATTAATTAGTTTTTTTTTATTTACTAGATAGTTATTGATGGTATAAGCCATGTGAGATAAGAGGAAAGTAATACTATTATTAGATTGCACAATAAAATGTTTAGTTTTTAATCATGTTCATTTATTGTTTCTTTTTTCCCTTTCATTGAATTTTAGTTTTGTAATTGTAAAAAATGCCTAGTGAATCACAGACCACTTAAATTTGTAAAAATTGAATTACATTTCTATGATAAGGGAATTTTCTGTTTCAAGACTTGGAAACTTACTGTTTGTTTAAAAAAAAAATATCCATTGAGATGGCAATACTTGATGGGAGTATCCAAATAGTATCTCAATTTAAAATAAATGCAAAGCATTAAGAAAAAAACTATCCATTAATAATGAAATTAGACTGATGTAAACCATTTCCATTTATCCCAAAAGCATTATTACAAGTTTGATACCAATTTTGCTTTATTGATCATGTAGTAGCATTTGAAAGATGTAGGAAATATAATATTTAAGGAAATGAAACCCTGTTCACTTTCTTCTCTTCAACCAGTAACCAGTACTGAAAGGGTATTCTGATAGTTTATGCAGATCAGTGATAAAAATATTAGTATAAATTAGCCTTAGAGTTCAAATGTATAACAGAACTGTCAATTTCCAGTGACAAATATATGTAAGTACTTTTTATAATGGAACATAATTTTAATAAGCAGACAACTTAGTAACCTTGCCCCCAGAGAATATCTAGTCTCTTTCTAAAATGATATTATTTTGTGTGTCATCCTACTATGCTTAACTAAATTTTAGTAATTGCTTATTCAAACCTTGATTCTATCTGAAATCTATCCTGTTAAAAACAAATGTTGATTTTATGACATTAAGTATAAAGCAAGGTAAAGAAATTCTTGTATATAGTAACCATTTTAGGATGCTCTTGCTACTTTGTTTCTTAAGTTGTACTTGTCAGGTTGTAAGCTAAATAAGTTAAAAATCTGGTAATAGAAATTGATTAAATCCTATTACCTGTAAAAAATGTGCTTCCTTCTATATAAGTCGGGTCTATAAGGAAGGTGTCACCATCATTTTGGGGGGTTGAAAGTCATATTAGGAAAACAATCTCTCAAATAGCTCTTGAAAAATACACCTTTGGATGTTGCTCATATTTCACTGCTTCATTGCTTTTCATGATGAAAAAATAATACTTAACTATTGAACGTAAGCATATGGAAGATTTGCAGGCTTGTCTCACCATGCCCTCCCAAATAACTTTTTCTCTTTCAGTACCACCAAACTCAAGAAGCTCATCAATATTTTGTATAAAGGCACTTTAATTGGTGAATTCTTCTAAAGCAGGTCCTACTGTGCAAAAGTAGATTTTTTTCAGTTCCTTCTCAACTTTAATGTTTTCCTCAATGATATCTAAATATTTGATAAATCAATCGACCTTTCACTTTTCTGGGGTTCTTACAGGCATCTGATAATAACTTGATTCCTTTTCCTGCCCTTATTCCAAGGGTGTAACCAACTTCCTTCGCCCTCTGTGACTGTCTCCACTTGCCCTTGCCATCCCACATCAGTCTTTATAAAGAGCCTTGTCTGACCACATGGTCTGAACACTGTTTTAGACTTTAGTGTATGCAAAGGCAAAGCAGCTATTTCCCCCCATATTAGTAATTTAATTATAGTTTACTCAGTACATTAGTCATGGTTTTTATGCCAGTTTTAGTTCCTCGTGTCTCTTAACACCCTTCCAGTGGAAATTAAAGTACTTTACTCTGTAACTTGGCCCGTGATGGGGTTTCAAGCACTATTATTAATTGCACCCAGTATTCTCTCACCCAAGTTTATAGTCTTCAGAAGTAGATGTAGAAATGAGACTATACAGGGATGAAAATGTTACCTGGTATTATTTATAAAGACCAACTGGAAAATGATTTGGTATTATGGACCCCTCTGGGCTTATTAATATGTATAGTCCACTGACATGGGGTGTATTTACCCCAAACAAGTCAGGTGTGTATTCTTTATAAGAACAAACAACCTACACATGAAGAAAGAGAAGAATGTGTGTACTGGGTACAAGACGTTGGGAAAGAAAGTGTGTTCGTCTGCTCATGTCCTTTTTCCTTCACCCAAGTTCGCTGCTTAGATATGATGCTTTTTCTCCACTGACAAGTTATGATGGAGGAGGCAGAATGATGCTAAGATTTTTTTTTTCTCTCCTATTCTTTCCCCTTCTGTGAATGAATAGGCTCCTCTATGGGAACATAAGTAGGACATAAGAATCCCTACTACTCCCTTCACATCATCCTTCCTTTGTTTTCATCTTCTCCTTTTCCCAAGAGTTTGATAACCCTTTCAAGCAGTATAAATGAAAATGCCAGGACCTCTGTGTCCTTTCTACCCTTCAAACACACACCATTGAGTAAAACAGGATTGATTGATCACTTTCATATCTTTTTCATTCACCAACAATCTGTGGAGCATTTTTGCTGCCAGATATTATGCTGAGCCCCAGAGATGTGAAAATTAACAAGACACAGACTTGTCAATGAATTTAAAGAACATTTATCCAGTATGTTAGATGTATGACCTGCACTATTTAAATCAATTGGTATTGCCCTACTGAGATATTGTTATACTTGGATTTTTATATTGTGTTTTGCAACGAGTGAAATTGCATTTTAGTGAGATTACAAATTCTTCCCTTTGGGCAGAAATTAGCCTATAATTGTATTTATTTTTCTTAAATAAGTCTTGGTCCATGCAGTCTTTGTGTCTCTCTGGGGTAAGTTCAGGGACTGTCTCTTTGGGACATTTTCTGTGGGACATTTGGGACATTTCTGATTTTAACATTTCTGCACCATCAGATTCATAGTTCTTCCTTTATTCCCCAGGTATTCTGCAGCTCAAAGCCATTGTTCTTTAAGGAACTTGTTGCCTTTTTTGCATTTGATTTGCTAAGTTATGTGTCACCCTGGCCTCATTTCATCCTAGGCCAGTCTTCTTGCTACATGTTGTTCGCATGTTGTATGTAAACTCCCATGTCGAGGTTGGTCTATAATCACAAATAGCTCCTGAGAAACCAGTCTCTGTACTCCCACGACCCCACATTGGCCTCCAGTCTTGATCCATTCCTCTGTTCCTGTTCATTTGTTCTCTCTGCTCAACTTGCTCCACTCTGGCTTCTGCCCGAGCTACACTAATGAGACCGTCCTGAGAAGACCTTCAGCCTTATTCAATGTGGCTCATCCAGTGGTCAGATTTATATTCTAAGTTTACTCATCACATAAGAAACTCTTGCTATTTGATGTAGTTGGACTTCCTGCTCTTGTTTTTCATGTTATTCTTACTAATTTGTTGTCTCATTGGCTGTTCCTTCTCCATCTCTGTTGTTAACTCCTCTTCCTCTGATCTGATCTGCATGCTGGAGTGAGCCAGCGCTCTGCCCTAGACCACTCTCCATGGCACAGGTTCGGTTCTGTCCCGCACATGGATGATGATGCTAATTGAGCCTTCTGCCACAGGACAGTGGGTTTTCTCAAAAATAAAAATAGTATATTCTAGAACTTAAAATAGTACTTTTAAAAACGTATAAAATTATGATGTCAAAATCTTGGATGAGTCTGAAATTGGTTGCTAATTGCTAAAAGTTTAAATGAATTATTGATGTTATAGGAATTCCCTTTACATTTCATTTCTGGTAGCTTGTTTAACATAAATCATTTATGGAGAGCATCATATGTAGGGCTGCTTCCTTTATTTAATATTCATTTTGTGGTTAATATATTGTACTTGCAGTCATATCAGAGGAAAATGCAGTTATTTTAAGTTAATCAAAATGTTTGGTCTATTAAATGACCTTATGAAAGTGAAGTAAATGTATGTAAATGAAATACACCTTCAAAAGGATAAGCCATTTTATAAAAATATTAAGAGTGCACAGCTGGCACAGTCTTAATTATCTTTTCAAGGAAAATAGCTTTAGGTATTTTCCAGCATCCTCTGTTTTCTTGGAATACCTTGTCTTCATTCTATTTCAAATTTGTCTTCAGCTCTCCATTCTTTATACAATTATTATGTTCTTCCAGAGCATTATTATTATTATTATTATTATTATTATTATTATTATTATTATTAAAGAGGAACTTCCAGAAATTTAGGGAAAGAATAATAATGTTTGTTATACTTTAATTTTCATCTCTCCATAATTGAGACTTTTTGGTGGGGTTGCTATGAAAATGTGTTGCTTAAAGATCAAAATGTATATAGCATAATAATTCATTTAAAATAGATTTTGGGGTCTTTCCGGTGGTGCAGCGGTTGAGCGCTGGGTTGCGAAGCTGCCCTCAGCTTCTGCAGCGCCGGTTCGATCCCCGGCCACCGGGTGAGTCCCACATGGCATGCAGACCTCTCCTGCCGCCCGCTGCTCCCCTCAACAGTGTATTTCGTCCATCTGCCTGCTCTGCTCTCTGCTCTGACTCTGGTGAATTCTCTCACCCTCCCGCGCTTCTGACTGTACCCAGTGCTTGTATAAATAAATAAATCTTTAAAAATATAAAATAAAATATATTTTGTAAATGTGTTATAAAACATGAAAATAACATTGTAATTATGATTATTAATCACATTTAATCCCATGTTCTCTTTTTAAAAATAATCCACATCTTCCACATTGATTAAATTCAGTCTTTGTCCTGAGAAAATTCATCCAAGTAACAAGAGCTTCTGGCCAGCATAGCCCCTTGATTTATTGGCACTATGGTAGAGGCATTAGGTTAAATGATAATTATACAGGGGCAATATCTATATGGGAGACATACCCTTTTTATTCAATATAATGACTTTGCTAACATTCACAAATGATTATTACTGTTTTTTATTACCATTATTATTTTCTAACATTGATTTTATATACAGTAAGTGTTCACTTAATGTTGTCAATAGGTTCTTGGAAACTGACTTTAAGTGAAATGGCATATAACAAACCCAGATCTTCAAATAACCTTGTTTCATTGAGCAATAATTCATTATAATGTTAATGAGAATAAAACAATCCCAGGTGACATTCAGTGAAATTACCATTTTTGAGGACCTGCTATGTGTATGTATATGTGTGTATGTATATGTATGTACACACACACACATATCTCATACTCTGAGATTCTCCAAAACCTGTTTTGTTAAATATTTTGTGTATCTATAAGGGTAGGGATACAGTACTCATGTCATATGCGCAATGATTCTAGTTACCAGTCACGACTACACTCATAGCTTCTGCTTTACCTAGGGCATTTCTTTTTTTTTTTTTAATTTTCTTTTTCTTTCTATATTTTTTGTATCATTGTTCATTTTTAAACAGTGTTTGCTTCCCTCCCCTCCCCCATGTAGTCCCCAGAGAATTTCCTTCACCAGTGCACCTGTGCACCATCACTACAGTCCTCTGTGCTCCTCCTTCCCTCCCTCTGATCCCTCTCCCTCCTCCTCCCCTGCAGGATGTCTCTGGTTTATAATTGTCTGTTTTTGTTTTGTTGTGTTGTGTTTTGTATTGATATTATTTTTTACCCTGATGTCTTATTGGGTTCCCCTATATTCCTCCTATAAGTGAAACCATGTGTTATTTTTCTTTTTCCTTCTGACTTACTTCACTGAGCATAATTCCTTCTAGCTAGCACATTTCTTGATCTTCATCTCCCACCACCTAGCTTAAACTACTGCAGAAGCTCCACTGACTACTCTTCTGAACCCCTTTTGCTCAATTTGCCACTAAAAGAGCACATCACTTCCATACTTAAAAACCATTCAGTTGTCTCCCATTTTTCTTACATATGCTAAATCTTCACCATACCCTGTGTGCTCTTGCCTACTTTATTATCTCATGAGAGAGTGTCCCCACTCCCTTTACTCAACCCCCTTTAAGTTCTTTCAAAAGTGGGTCAGGCTTGTTTCCACCACAGAAAATTCTCACATGCTGCTCTGATACAGAGAAGACAATTTTGATTTCTCCGTCTCTATATCCAGCTCACTCTTTTTTTTTTTTTTAAAGATTATTTATTTATTTAGTTAGTTAGTTATTTTTTTATACAAGCATTGGGTACAGTCAGAAGTGTGGGAGGTTGAGAGAATTCACCAGAGTCAGAGGGAAGAGCAGAGCAGGCAGACTGACGAGGTACACTGCTGAGGGGAGCAGCGGGTGGCAGGAGAGGTCTGCTCGCCGTGTGGGACCCTCACCAGCGGCCGGGATGGGAGGCCCTCCAGCTCACTCTTACTTACCCTTTTGGGTTTGGGGTACTGTCTCCTCCGGGGGAATCCTTGACAATCAGGACCCAAGATCTGTCTTCTCAGTCTCCTTAGTTAAATCATGGCAGCAGTTAGCACAGCATAATTTTAGAACCGGTTGTGTCACTGGCAGTTTATTGCCATTCTTTTCTCTCAGTCACAAGCTCCTTGAGGAATAGAGCTGAAATTTGTCATTTTAAGGAAAGATCTCAGTTAATATTCATTGATGACTAAAGAAATGGAATATATAAGCAAAATGTTATGTTTTTAAAGTATATTTGGATATTGGCTGCAGAAACAAAATTATTTGTGAACTTGTCAATAGCTAGAAACTTAATTGAGGCGAAATCTCCAGGTTCATGAAAATCTTCAGAGAACGAAAGGTAATTGAAAATAGGTATTTTAAGATGATCCTGCGACAACCACTATATATTGTAAAATTTAAAAAAGAAGTTAATAGATACTTGTATACTTGTTAAAATTCAAAGTTAAGTATACATCTTCACTATTAATTTCATGCATTCAAGTGTCTTTTTAAAACTTTGCTAAAAGAAAGAAAGGACAGACTTTTCTTCGCATATTGAAAAAAATTGTTATAAAAGTCCCAAAGACTTTGACCTGTAACTTTGAAAGTTTAATGTGCTCTGTGGAATACTACTTTTATTTATTTAGATACTTGTTTTAGAAACATGCAGAAATTCTCAAGGTATAAGATATATATATATATATATATATGATTTATTTATTTATGCATACACGAGCTGGGGTACAGGCCAGAAGTGTGGGGGGGTGAGAGGATTCACCAGACTGGGGAACTGAGTAGGCAGACTGACTGAAACACACTGCTGAGGGGAGCAGCAGGCAAGTCAGGAGAGGTCTACTGCGCCATGTGGGTTGCTCCCTTGCTGGCCAGGGATCGAACTCATGCTCCAGAGGGGCTGTGGACTGCTTTATAGGTTGCGTCTTAACCCCTTGCACCACCAGGGAGGCCCATGAGCTATATTTTTCATGAGAGATTAATTTTTTTCCCTTTATAATTCTCATAACTTTATTTTTTGTATTGTACTTCCTGGAACTTCAGTATAATAGGATTTGAAGGGATAGCATAAATCACTGTTTTATTTATTTCCAAAGAAAAACTTTTAATATTTCTTCAAAAATATAAATATAAACCTATGGTAAATATTTGATTGATCCCATATCAGTATAGAAAATGCCCTTCTACTTCTAATTGATGAGAATATTTCTAACAACTATTGTATTTTATCTATTTTCTGCATATATAGAGAACAATCATAGTTTTTTTCTTTATTCTTTTAATTCATGAGAGATTAATTTTATTCAACAGATGATAATTAACTTCTGTAGGCTTTACACTAATATAACTCTTACCAACCCAGTCCACATCAAAGAACTGTATAGATTCTCACCAAATTAGGAACTTAACAAAAGGCATGTTTCTTATTTGGTAATGTGAGTTTTCAAATAAAGTACAGAGACTCTAAAAGACTAGCTGTCTGACATAATACAGAATGGCAGTCGATCATGTTTTGGTCCAACCTAATTCTATCCCTCTCTTTTAGGTGCTTGCATCAATGTATTTGAGTTAAAGGCAAGCAGATTATATGTAGTTTGGGAAATACACTCATGTGCTTCCTACTTGCTTTATCCCCTTTCCTCTAGCTGATAATCACATCTCTATTTTATACCAGTGGATCTTCTTATAATTGGAATTAGGACATCCATAATGCAGATCCCTACAGGGGGTTCTGTTCTTCCAAAACTGAATTTAGCTTCTCATTTCCTATCTTCATTTTGACACAACCATTCCCATAAAGGCTTCAATAATTAAGCAGAAACAGATGCAGATCTCAACTACATACAGTATTTGCTTTAAAAAATATTATGTTATTTGAATGCAATAGAAATTTCATCTCCCATTAAACACTTTAAAATTTTTAAATGTTGTTTCTCTGTATGGATTATGGCTTCTCTGGAACATCTTTATATCCCATTCCCAGAACAAATAGACACATTATATGTAGACACATTGGTTTTGCTACAGCAAAAATGTTATTGATAGCAATGACAACTGCTGCTTTTGCCAGCAGGATGAAAATCATTTATTCACGAGGTCAGAGATTTCTTCTCATGTGTGCAAAAAGAAAAAAAAAGAGATCTGTGGAGATGTAGGTCAGTCAGTTATTAATAAGGTTTGCTGAGTAATCACTAAATGTGATTTGTACCAATTATAGCCTAACTATTTTCAGGGTTTATAGCAAAAGTTGAAATTAGCTCAGTTGTGGACTAGGCCAAATCATGGTTCCTTTCTTCTATGATACATGTGCAACAAACTTCTTGATTTGATATTTGGGCTCCTTATATGTAAGAGGAGATTCAATATAATACATGTTTGTGCTTTTCTTCTATATGCCAGCCCTGGATTTAAGATATTTTTCACATGCACCTAAAAAAACCCTATTATAACTTCCCTTTGGTAATCTTAAAGAAAATGTGGTTAATCATATTTTCTTCAGTACCCCAAGACTAAAACATGAAGAAATCTCTTTTATCAAAATACACCAAAACCTGAAAACCTTGCCCTAATAGATTAGGATGCTGTTTTATATTGCTTACATTTAATTCAAATCTTTATAAATTAAAAGTCTATAGCATATGGATAAACATATATATCATATAGAGCATAGCATATTTTTATAGCAAATATTAATTCCATTTGTCTGGTTTTTGCTTCGTAAATCGGAATTTTAAAGATTTAGGAGAGTGGAAATTGTCTTCTTCATTTATTTTTTATATTCATTTATTTACCTTTTAACAAAATTATATTAAATAGTACTATATACCTGTTAGTATACTAGATATTAACACAAAGCTAAATAACATATATCCTCTCCCTCCCTCTAAATACCTGTTCATGATTAGTGTTGCATAAAATTGTATTTAATATACACATATTTATTTAAGTTGAAATTCATTTTAATTTTTGTTTTCCTAGATCATCCACAAAAACGTGAATTTGAATATGAAATGATATTTGACTCTGAAGATGTGAAGTCTAAAATGGAATCTTGTGTGACTTTATATGTGCTCGAAAAAATTTACTGTATTGAGACTAGAAAGATAACATTGGTCTTCAATTTGATATTCTCACCAAGGAAACCATCAAGGTAAACCTTTTAACACTCCCCCTTTAAACATTATTACTCTTTTAGACTAATTATTATTATACTAAATAATGTTGATTGTTCTTGCCATCATTCTACATTTTTGGATTGTACTACTGCTTTGATGCTGTTGAGGTACATATTTTGGGTTGGATTATGTTTAGCCATAAAGTAGTTCAAACAATTAGACATCTAAGATAACCCTCATAAATTGCTACTTTGCCTAGGTCATTCGAGTATAATATTAACAAAAGAGATCTATTTAATTAATAAAAGAAAAAAGAAATTCTGACTTTGGCACTGTGCATTGTCAAATGATGTTCCCTACTACTGTTTCTCAGAACCAGTTCCAATGATGACAGTGAAACTGACCTATGTTGTTTTGCAGTTGGTATCATTTTGACCACCCCGAACCATAACATTGCATATCCTGTTGTAAGAGGCTAGTATTGTAATCTCAAAATAGTGAGCTTTGAATGTCCTCTGGGAAAACTAATCCAGTGTCTTTGTATTTACTTCTTAGATAACTAATACTTAGCACCTGCAGATAATGTATGAGAGGTCTCACTTGAAGTATGTTTTACGTTGTTTTTTTTTAAAACCAGAGACAACACTACAGCGGGGGAGAAGGGAGTAGGATCAAAACAAGGGTGGTGGGAATTTTACGGAGACTAACCAAGATGAAAATGCACACATTGTACAAAAATGAAAAATGATGTAAAATATATAAAAGAAAAAAAATATAAAAGAAAAAAGAAAAAGGAAAAAAGAAATATATTTTATGTTTTAATGTGAGAGACTGATCAAGACCACAATATACACAGAGTACAAAAATACAGCTGGATGAAAAAAAAAAAACCTGTAATGACTGTGTATTTGATATAATCATGCATGTATTCAAAGTGGCTTTGACTGTGTTGTCCAATAACTAAAAGATACCAGGGTCATTGTCAGGAAGCAATAATAAAATCAAGCCACAAAAGGTTTACTATAGATATTGACATTATTCTCTATCTTTTCTTTCATTTTCATATCTGTCTATATTTATTTTTAGTATATTTGTTATTTAACTTTGTGTTATATTAATTTGGTGATATGGAAATTACTAGCAACAGTGAATGGAAAAGTGCTATCTTTGGTGAATCTGAGCAGAAACTATGAGAATTTGTATTCACTTGAAATTTTGTGGATTTAGAGCTTGGTGAGTTCCTGAGAAACTAATTTAGGACAACCTGTATGCACGATTCATAAAGTTCTGAGTGTTGTGTGATATTCTGATGTAATATTTCTATTTTGTGCTCATATGTATATATTCATTCACTTTTGCCATTCCTTCTTCTCTATTTGGAATGGTTTGCTACTAGGCACACAATTAAATGATAACCAAGAGTTCTAAATTATGAAAAAGAAAAAGAAAATAATTGTACCCCAACCATGATTTACATAGATAATTGAAATAACTATTCAATTCAGTTCTCTATTTGGTATGTTAAAAAAAGGAAAACAATGTTTTGGTAAAAGGAAAATAGTAACATTATTTCACAACAATTGCAAGGTAATTTTTCACACTCATCCTTTTGACATAGTAGTGTTGTACATAATAACAACAGTCAGGGCCCTAAGTGGTGGTTTTAAAAAAAAAAAAACAGGGCTATTATTCCTAAAGGTCTTGACTTTTTCTTTCAATAATTATTCTTTCAATAATTGGTCTTCATATTGCTACTATTGCTACCTCACAAGAGGATGACTTCTAGAATTTCAAGCATTGCTATATTTTATTTATTTATTTCCTATTTAACTCTGAATCAACCTTTAGACTATCCAAGATTCATTTGGAGCAAAGAATGGCAGAAGTAAATGAATATATACATATATGTCCACAGCATACGTACTTTTTATACATATGTGCTTTTTCTTTCAATAATTATTCCTAAAGGCCTTGACGTTTTCATTCAATCTAATATAAAAAGAAAAGATATCAGGAGTTAATATTGCTATGAGTTAATTTGATAACTTCTAATTTAACACAGACAAACATTTTTTAAAAATGAAAAAAATTATAGATATTTTCCTTATGAAATATTTAGAAATAATTTTCTTACCTCATTTTTTTTTTCCTGGAACTTTCCACCTGTTTAAGAGATATATGGGATAAGAACCTAGGGTCCTATTTCACAGAGGAAAAATAAACCAGAGGTCATGGGATAGGAACACATTTGTCATGGGTGATGAATATGGAGGAGTCCAAGGTTTCTCTAGCACAGAGAGCAGAAGAGAAAGTAAGATTTGAGAGTTGTGCCTGAATCTATCTTATCAATCATATAAGTGTGTTGAGCCTATGAATTTGTTTTTTATGCTAGAAACAATAAGAAATGACTAAAAGACTAATACTTGTGGAAATGTTTTAGGACAACTTGTGTACATGAGTCATAAAATTCTCTAAGTGCTGTGTACATATGTATATTTTCATTTACTTCTGCCATTCTTTGCTCCAAATGAATTTGGGATGGTCTAAAGGTTGATTCAGAGTTAAATAAAAAAATAAGTAAATAAAATACAACAATGGTTGAGATTCTAGAAGTCATCCTCTTGTGAGGCAGCAATAGTAGCAATATGAAGACCAAGTATTAAAACAGAACTCTGGAAATAGTGCTCAGAAGAATAGAGTTTCATTTACTAAGACAGGAGAATGTGAAAGACATACTAGATTAGGGTTTACATTTTGATAATAATTTAAGGTCATATCAGTCTTGGTTAGACTGCATAAGTTACATTGCATTGTATTCCACTGTCTCAATGCAATGCACTTTACTGTTACCAGCAGCCTATTAAAGGCATATTTGTCGATTTTTGGCAAATGTTCTATGATAATATAAATAATGTGGCAATGAATATCCTTATACATATCACTTCTCAAAATTGTCAGTCCTCACATACGATATTATAGCCACTCCATTACATCTTTAGGTCATTTCCACCCTAACCAAGTCAGCAGGTAGCCAGTCATTCCTCGACTCCTTAGTTGCCTCGTCTTTCCACTCTTCTTCATAGCCCATGCTTAGAAAGACATTTCCACTGTCTTCATTAATTCAACTGCCACTCAATTATGTATTATAGTGTAGGGTGTGTGTGGTCTTTGTCAATTACGATTCATTTCTTTAAGTTTTAATTTAAGTCAATTATATGGACCTTTGTAAGTGTTCACAGAGAATATGAATTTTCTAAATGAAGCAAGAAATGAAAACACTTTCTCATAGTACTTAATTTTGAATAGGAAATCTCCACATGGAATACCTGTTAAGTTTCAATACTTGTGTCCATTTACCAATGTTTACGTAGATTTTCAGATATAGTGTTCTATGATGGTTAAAGAAAATCTATAATCGATTTGCGTGTATTATTGTTTCTTAGTAAGTAACTGGAGAGTAGACAAAATGCCCAACAAAATATAAACTGTGACCTAAAATATTATTTCTAAAATGTAATTAACAGTTATCTATATTTTTTTTTTTTTATAGAGGCATGCTTTTTATTTATTTGTTTGCTGGTTTGTTTGTTTGTTTTGTTTATACATGCACTGGGTACAGTCAGAAGCGCGGGAGGGTGAGAGAATTCACCAGAGCCAGAGCGGGGAGCAGAGCAGGCAGAAGGACCGAAGTACACTGCTGAGGGGAGCAGCGGGCGGCAGGAGAGGTCTGCACGCCATGTGGGACCCTCCTCTGGTGGCCGGGGAGCAGCCGGGGATCGAACCGGCGCCGCAGAGGCCGCGGGCAGCTTCGCAACCCAGCGCTCAACCGCTGCGCCACCGGGGAGGCCCAGTTATCTATATTTTTTAAGAATTAAAATTCTCACTTTTTATTGAAGCTGCAAGGTTTACTTGCATTTTCATTTAGATGTTGATCCACTATATTATCTTAACTTGTTTTCTTGTACTATCTTTTACAATCTCTTTTTCTATTCAAGTACTCACATTACATTGAAAATAGAGTGCATAACAGATGGGATCTGGAAGTATCCCCTAATGTTGGTTGCTACTGAGCCTGATGTAGATGATGTCATCGATATTGAAGGGGTTGGTTTATTTAAGGAATCTCTTATGGACTTCAGGATGACCAGTCAGACAAGGTAATATTTCTATTTCTCCTTCTAACTTATTTCACTTAGCATCAACCCTTCTAGCGCCGTCCACTTCAAATGTCATGAGTTTATATTATTTGATTGCCGAGTAGTACTATATTGTGTATATATACCAGTCTGTTTTGGGTGACTTAGGTTGTTTCCGTATCTTGGCTATTGTAACTAGTGCTGCTATAAACATGGGCATGCAGGTTTTATTTCAAACTGTTTTTTTTTTTTTTTAAAAGATCTTTTTAAAAAAAAAAAAAAGATTTATTTATTTATTTATACAAGCGTCAGAAGCGCGGGAGGGTGAGGGAATTCACCAGAGTCAGAACGGGGAACAAAATAGGCAGACTGACAAAATACACTGCTGAGGGGAGCAGCGGGTACAGCAGGAGAGGTCTGCGCGCCATGTGGGACCCTCACCAGCAGCTGGGGATCGAACTGGCTCTGCAGAGGCTGCAGGCAGCTTCACAGTCCAGCTCTCAACTGCTGCACCACCAGGGGAGGCCCTAATCATAGCTGTTTTAATATCATTCTTCTAATTCTGACATTCCTACCAAGTCTATTACTGATGTTTGCTCTGTTTCTTCAAAATAATTTTTTTTTTGTGTTTTGGTAAGAAGTTTTTTGATAGCTGAACATGGTATCCTATGTAAATTAAGCTATTTTAAGTAGGCCTTTAGTGACATAGTAGTGTGATTGGGTCCTCCTAAAATTTCTAACTCTCAGACTTACCTACACCAATCCTACAGCAATTCATAAATTACAGTTCAGGTTCTCCCTGTGACAGTTTGCAGTCATGCCTCTCTGAATTTCCCTTTCTTTCTCTCAAATCTTGAGATTAGTTGTTTGCTCTGTGTCTTTCCTTCTCATAAGGATCTAAGAAGGTTTGTTGATTTTTCATTCTGTTTAGCTTTTTACTTGCTGGTGGTGATTTCCAAGTGCCTTACATTAGGAACCAGAAGTCAGAATTTCAGTTTGTTTTCTTTTGTCTGTAATTTACACCATTTGTATCTGCAGTTCAGTAGTTTTCATGAATAGAACCTCTAATTCTTTTATATTCATATGGCCAATTTCCAAAATTTAAAATGGTTATTTTTTTTAATTTTTTAACATGCATAAAGTTTTTGTTTTATTTACTTCTTTACTTTTACCATTTATTTTTTAAATAAATTTTATTTTTATATTCCCCATACAATTGCAACCCCCTTATTTTTAATTGTGCAGATTTACAGTGCTTTTGGGAAGGGATCTGTTAACCTCATGCAGTCAATTAGAAGTGAATACTGTGTAATATAGTTGCATGTAAGTGCCTCCTGAAATTTTATATTTCAACTGTTGACTAGAATATGATGGTAATTACACTGGTTTTCTTCACTATGCAGTTCCCCCTCCCACTCTGGTAGGCTCAGTTCTGCTTTCATGAAGGGAACAGGGAGTGTTTCGTGTTACTGGATTACAGTGAGCACATGCCCTGCTTATGCATCTTGAGAAGCAGACTATGGGAAGTAAACACTTAACTTACTGGTTTTCTTCATTTCTGAAGCTAATGACATGCCTGCCTGTGTTTTATGATGCCTCATGCTGTTCCCTGTTCTTACTAGAGAAATTAACTTTATAGAGGAATTGTGCATGGGTGATGTATTCTATCTACATACTTCAAACTGGATGATGGACAATTAAATGTATAATTACCTGTTATAGTTGGAACACTCGCATTTGATAGAACTGAGTTTCACTTAACATTCTAAAATCTTTTATAATGTTTATTTAACAACTTCCATAGATATTTCAAGTTATTAGATATTCTGTTCATGTTTAAATTAATTTGACCACATTCAAAAAGATGTTCGTGGCTAGTGAAATAGTTTCAATTGATTTTATCATAGCTGTGAATTTTCTCAAATATAATATTGGCCAAAAAAACAAGTTGGAAATAAGCCCCCCAAATTATATTTTTCAGTTTCCCAGTGTTGTTACCATTTGTTATTCTTAATTCTCTTAATAATTTATTTCACTAATACCACTCTAGTTCAGGTAGTTTTCCATTAATTAGATCTTGTACTTTTAGTCCTTTTCATTATAATCCATTTAATGCATTGCAATAAAATCAGTCTTCTTAAAACATTGTTGTAAACATGTGACTTCCCTTGTGAGGAACATTTGATGGGTGGCATCTGAACTATGCATGCTGTTCATGGTCCTAGGCTGCTCAGACCTTCCAGATTTCCCTTCTGTTGTCTAAAACACACCTTCTACTTCAGTCATGAAAAAATAGTCACTATACTCAGTATCTGTCTTACGCATTATCCCTTACCAATCTTCATTTTCCTTCTGCTTTTAAAATGCCTTTCTCATCTCCAACTTTCTAAATTATACTCATTGTTATTTTCATCACAATATAATTTTATTTTACCAGTTAAACCTTAAGCTCATATGGGACTACATAAACCAATAATTGTTTTTCTTTAAATGCATGTGCCTTGTATTTCCACTCAGATTACATGTGTCCATATATATGTATATCGTCCTTAGGCAATACCTACAGGTGTTTTTTTTTTTTTTTCCTTTGTGCCATTTCTTGTTGTTTTGTATTTCTAGTACTGGACTTGGTTCAGAATAGTTCCTAATAACTATCCTAATAGTGAATCAACCTTAGAAAAATAATTTAAAATTACTTATTTTAGTCATTCAACAAAATTTCCAAAGATAAGTATTCCTGTTAGGAATCAAGATAATTTAAGTATTGTCTTAGGAAAATGACTGTTGTTTCATGTGAGAGAACAAAATGGCACTCTGCCTTAATATCAAAATATAAATCCAGTATGAAACTCATAGTATGGTCATTTACTTTGGAGGATTATAAGATTCTAATGTGCTTTTCTCCTGTAAATGCTTAAATCAAAGTTAATATTCAATAAATATTAATTTAGCTGTAAAATCAACTAAAAGGTACTATGTCGCTTGCTACAGCAAACATGAAGGTAGGGCTTTATACATATTATACATCATTAGGGAATAAGCATATGGAGAGTGTTATTTCATTCTGATTATATTTTACTATATAGAAAGTGAGTTCCACATGGGATCATGTTTATTCATCTTTGCAAACTCAGTACCGAGGTGCTCAATAAGTTATTTCAATCAACAGGCATTTTGAAATGAATCTTGAAGGTTAAGTTGTCATTTGCAAGGCAGATTAGGGAAGGGAGTGAAGAAGTTCCAGAAGAAGATAGCGTATGTGCAAAGTTCCAGGAGATGAGACAGTGGATTCTATCAAAAGAACTAATAGTAGTTAGAATTGCTCGAGTGTAGAGTACCATGAGAGGCTAGGAGGAGGTAAGACCAAAGGGGCAGTCGTTAAGTTCTTTTTTTTTTTTATTTGTTTTTTAATAAAAAATTTTATTTTTATATTCCCCATACAATTGCAGCCACATATGGCTCCTAGAATCTATGATTCTATTCAGTTATCATTTATGAAGGGCAAAGCAGAATGAGTGGTAACCATTTCTGATTTATCAATGTAATAGTTATTGCATACCTTCTTTGTTCCATTCCTCTGTAGTTAACAATTAAAGTATTTGATATCTTTGTTTTACATGCTTTGAAAACATGAGATATAAGCACAAATTTGCATTTGGTAAAATGTTTTCTACATTATAGGACTTTGGGTAAATATCAATTAGTGAATAAATGAATAAATTCATGAAATAAAGACAGACATCTTGAGGATTAGCCTAATGAGTTATTCAGAAATCACAAAAGTTAGAAAATTAAATATTAAGTAGATCTATAGAATATATCTTGTGTTAGTATTTTAATTTTCTGTTCTATGTACGTTCAATGTTTATTTCAGTGCTTGCTTACACACACGTGTGTATACACACATATATAATTTTATTTTCCTTAATTGAAATTTTTAAATGACCATTTAAAACACTGGGAAAGTTGTCAATGATTGTGATATTTCTGGACTTGCAAAGTGTGGTGGCAAAATGCATGGGTGATCAACATTCAAAATGTGTGCTTTCAAGAGAAAGCCAAAAGGAAAGCAATTTATTTGACAGCAATGTAATTTGCTGATGGCTGATTGATGGGCATGCAGAACATTAATGTGCCCTTATCAGATGTAATTGTTGGAGTCCATTAAGAAAAAAAGGAGAGAGCCAAGATGTAAAATTCTCAACTCTTGAGTCAAAAAATGTCTTTTACCTGTTTCATAAGCAATCTAAAGTTATTACTATTTATTTTCAGCAAAGGAGATAAATAGTGCTCTACATTAAAGTAGCAGCTTTGTTAATAGTTTAAAATTACTTTGAGTAGGTTTTTGGTATAAGTAGCAAATAAGACCTTAAACCACAATATTTAACTTTAAAATAATGAATAATATTTAGAGAATATTTAATATATATCATACTATTAATAAATTATTTTTGTGGTCATAAGACTAAATTCTTTTGTTAAAAACTCATAAAGAGAAGGATATTCCATTATACCTACCCTAATTTTAGCCATTGCATTGCTTTTCTTTCCTCTGCAAAGTCCCAGCCTCCTTGTGTTTACATTTTTTTTTTTTAAGAGAATTTTCTTCAGTTATTCTTTAAGGTTAGGTCTGCTGGTGATAGATTCTCTTTACTTTCTTTAATCTGAGATTCCTTTCATTATTCAAGGACATTTGTCCTTAAAATGGAATTTATGAATCAAAGTTCTTTTCTTTCACCAATTAAAAATTCTTGTGCCACTTCCTTCTGGCCTGCATGGTTTCTGAGGACAGATGTACTGTCATTTGAGCCTGTTGTTCCACTATAGATAATATTCCATTTCTCTCTAGTGTCTGTCAAGATGTTTTCTTGGACGTTAGTTTTCAAAAGTTTGATTTCGAT
This sequence comes from Talpa occidentalis, assembly GCF_014898055.3. NCBI lineage: Eukaryota > Metazoa > Chordata > Mammalia > Eulipotyphla > Talpidae > Talpa > Talpa occidentalis. The sequence continues at coordinate 66,660,034 of NW_023601543.1, read as the reverse complement.
CAGTCTAGTCATGTAATGTCTGTTGTCACCATTAAGGAAGACAGGAACTAGGATTGTTCTGTTCAATGCCAGAAATATAAGGGATGCTTAGTAAGTATGGTCTGAGGGTATGGAAATCCCCAAGAACTTTGGTTCCCATGACAATAAGTAACAACGATTATTGAATATAAATTTGCCTTGAATGCCCTTAGGGATAAAACAGAAGATTGATGTGTTTCTTAGGTTTCTGGGGAATACTAACACATAATTATTTTGCTCTTTCTATTGAGAAATCTTAATAAATTCTTGCAAAAACATTTCTTAAAGTTCAGCCAGTTCTTTAAAGAAATGTCAGTTTTTTATCTTTATTTACTACATAAAGCCATTACACCAATATATATGGAATCTTTTCAAAGAAAATTGTTTATTATAATAACAGAGTTTTTAATGGTTAATCAGCTCTCAATAAAAATATTTATGGGCATAATTAGAGATCTGCTCTTCTAATACCTTTACTGATTATCCTGTATAACTTTCTCAGTTTGGTCAGTTTTAAAATATTCCCTGTGCCATTGGGAGTGCAAAAATGAAGGTATATTTATTGGCAGGCAGAGATTTTTAATATCATACTTGTTTACTTTAAGAGAGCTATCTATTTTCCTTCATCCAGTTTTATATGTACATTTGGCCTGCACAACACTTGGCTTTGCCATAACCTTTGCTACTACAGGTATGTTAGATATCTACACCACATTTCCCACATAGGTAAAAATTAAAGAGATATAAAGGTATAGTCTACCTAAAATATGAATTGAAGTGACTTTTTAACCTGTATGAGACTTTTATGAGTGAAATTATTTTTATTCTTTCTTAGCTATAAGAAGTAAACATCCATGGATTTCACAAATTCTGAGCCATTATATTCTGTCCTTTTTGTCCTTGCTAATTAATCACTTTGCAACATTATCCTGTTTTTAATTTAATGAAAACATAAGAACTAAATCATTTGAATTCAAAATAAGACAAATTCCACCCTTCATTGCCTCACTTGTGATTGCTTTTGACAGATAAAATTATATGATTCAATCATCAGTTATAAGAGATTTCAATAAAAACAAGTCTAAAAATTTTGGAGGATACTCATGAAAGAAAACACTTAATAAAGATGTAAAATGAAGTGTATGAGTTTTCTGGAAGATTGTCAGCGTGATTATCTCTGTCTCTAAATGGGAAAATAAATTATTCTAATAGTCTACTTTGTCTCTAAACCTAATTGGAAACTCTGCCTGCATTTAGTTAGTGGGAAACATAGACCACAGACCAAGGCCCATATTTACTGTCAAAAAAAGGGAAGAACGGAGACCTGTAGCATTATGTTACACTCAGATGCCAATATGATTCATTCTCCCAGTGTGCTGGGTGATATCCTAATTTGTATAGACTGATGATAATAATAATACTAATGTTAGTATTTTATAGATATGCTAAACCTGATACTTTTCTATGATTAAAGATAAAATTGTCTATGATTTGGCCTTCTTAAAGTAATAAACTCGTGATTATCACTTTCATGATTCCCCTACACATATGAATTCTTGATCCCCATACATGTTTTCTCAATCTAATTCCAATGTGCTTGGAATGTGCCTTTGTACTTTCAGTGGGCCTTTGCAAAAAGATAAGACAAATACAATTTCTGCAATATGCCATTCTGTTTATTTTTGTATTTTCACTGGGTCCCTTGATTTTTTAATATCTCTGAGATAATTTTTTATGGCTACTGCCAGCAAATGTATGAAATAGGATTGATCTCTAACATGATAAGGTCTATTACTTTATGTCCTTGCATATTTTTAAAATTACATAAGGAAAGCAATTATAGCAATATATTTGCATAGAAACAAAAGAGAAACAATCATTCCACTTTATTATAATCACAATTTTCTGAGTTCATTTTTAATATCATAAATATTAGGTGTTTTGTTCAAAATTTGAAGCAGCTAGTTTTTTCATTGCATTTCTACTAGCATTAAGTCCAAAGAGAGTCTCGACAGAAATATGAAATATATCTCTTTCATTAGATTTCAGTAAACATTTTCCTAGTGGATGAATGTATTTATCAGAAATTCTGGGCTCTGTAGTTATATATGTCAGATGCACTACAAATATGAAGTAAAATGATTAACTGTTATTGGGTAGTGCTGCCTGTATATAGTTTCTATGTAATGTGTACATCAAGCAGTTGGATTTTGTTCATGGTGACAGGTTTTCCACAGTGTGGATTCCATAAGATCTGCTGCGAAACCTGTTGATACCTCCCCTTGTATGTATTGAGTCTTTTTTCTCTTAATGCTTCAAAATTATCTTTTTGATTATACATCTCATTGTGTATTTCTTTAGTTTCATCCTATTTAGAATCTGTTGAATATCATGAATTTGAGCATTTCATTCCCAAGATTTGGGGCATTTTCTTATTCATTTTCATAAGTTTTCTGTCCCTATTTCTCTCTCCTTCCCATATGTTTGGCCATTTGATAGTGTTACATAACTCCTTTAGATTTTCTTCGTCTGCTTTCCATTTGCTTTTCTTTTTGCTCTTCTAACTGGATAATTTTTTTGAATATATATTAAAGTTTTTTTTTTTAATCTAACTGGATAATTTCAAATGACTTGTCTTCAACACCCATGTTACTTCTTCTGCTTGATCAAATCTGCACTTATACCCCTCTAGTGAATTGTTCCTGCAGCTTTGTATTCTTGAACTCCAAAATTTATTTGGTCTTTTTTTTTATATTTTCTGTCCCTTTGTTGAAATTCACATTTTGTTCATGCACTGTTCTCTGGATATCATTGACAGTTATTTTGAATTATTGTCAGGTAATACCTATGCTTATTTAAGTATGTTTCTGGATAGTTATTTTCTTATTTTAATTAGGTAATTTTTTGTTGGTATTTTTCATTAGTTCGTTTTGGTGTCTACACATATGAAAAAACAGCCAACTCTCCCAGTTTTTATGGACTTGCTTCATACAGGGAAGATCTTCATCAGTCACTGTGGTAGAGATTCTTGGAGCCTCTCAAATCTTTTCTGTGACTATGATTCTGAACTTGTGCATGTCGATTACTCATTAGATTTGCTAGTTTCTATTTTGTCAGAAGTTTGTCATTTGTTGCTCCCTCTGATGTGTATTTTTGTACTGTGGACACTCTGAAGCAGCAGTACACTGCCCACATCTTTTTTATTTTTCCTTTAGAGGCCCCTAGGCATCTAGAGTTAGCACATTTCTTTTTTTTTTTTAATTTTTAGAATGTATTTGTTGATAAATTTTACATCATCATTCATTTTTAAGCAATGTTTGCTTGCTTTTCTCAGGTGTAGTCCCCATCCAATTCCCACCACCTGTTCATCTGTGCACTGTCACCATAGTCCCTTGTGCTCCTCCCCCCTCCTTCCAAATTCTCTCCCACCCCCCTATTTCTATCAGTTACCTGAGATAGGCTAGACAGAAATGAGAATCTTAAACAGACCACTGAAATGCCAGAAACTTGGACACGTTGCAGTCTTCTTTCTCTGCCATTAGGTAGAGGCTTCTACACTGTATCGGTTTCTGTCTGCTTTATTATGGGACCTCTGGACAATTGCTCTCAGATGCGCCAATATACCTAGAATATGTCAGGTCCCATCAATACTTCAAGTAGGCAAGGCAGAAGCCAGGGGCCTACCCTGGTGGCACAGTGGTTGAACGCTGGGCTGCAAAGCTGCCCCAAGCCTCTGCAGCGCCGGTACGATCCCTGTCCGCCTGCCAGGGTCCCATATGGTGCGACAGACCTCTCCTGTCGTGTCCGCTGCTCCCCTCAGCAGTGTACTTCGTCACTCTGCCTGTTCTGTTTTCCGCTCTGGCTCTGGTGAATTCTCTCACCCTCCTGCGCTTCTGACTGTACCCAGTGCTTGTATAAATAAATAAATAAATAAATCTTAAAAAAAAAAAAAAAAGACAGAAGCCAGTCCCTCAGTTAGCTCTCCACTCTCAAATGTCCAAATGTTGGATGCCTGGTTCAGTCTTCTCTTCTGGAGGAAGAAACGGGAATTGGGAGAGTCCACATAATGGTGTAGTGCTTCACAGGGAGGGGAGATTATGGTAAGAGCAGGACTCAGACTTTCCTATTGACTTCGCAGCAGCTGTTTTTGGGCTCACCTGGAGAGCAGATTCTCTTAACTGGTTTCTGAGTTTCTCCCAATGGGTATCAATCCATATATTTCTGAATCAGTATTTCCATGGGGAAAAAAGGGACCCTGAGTCTTTATATTCTACCATCTTGCTGATATCACTCCTCTGCATATTCTGTTTTATACATATCTCATATACTGAATCTTACATCACTGCCTAGCACTGGTAATTGAATGTTTTAAAACAGAAATCATAATGTTTAAAAACAACAATCATAATGATGACTATATTAATATTGATTAATCTTTATAGAGCACTATTCACATGTCAGACACTAATGTAATGACTTTATAGGGATTAGTAACATCATTTAACACATAGGAAAACTGAAGTCCAAAAAAGCTAAGTACGTTTTTTAAAGTCATATACCTAGATCGAGCTGGGCTCTTAATCCAGGCTATACATATTCATAGTCCACTTTCACAAATCCTCTGCCGTGACATTCAGTACACATTTGCTAGTGGATCAGTGGGCCCAACGTGAATCTCCCATCTTCCTTGTGTTTCACAGCTGGATCTATTCTAGGAAACTGCATTCTATCTTCTACCTGCATCTCCCCTGTGAGTTTGAATTTTAAATTCCTCTCTTACAAACTCGCATGTTGTACTCTTTCGTGCCTTATTCCACCAAGAATTTCCTCAACTTCTTTCAGTCTTCATCTCAAATGTAATCAGCCTTGACATGAAAATGGTCACTTGAATCTTAAATGTCATTCAGTTCACTTCAGATCATAGCCACTCATCTTCAAGCCCAAGAATGTTTAATGAAGCTGTAAAGTAGTTTTGCCTCACTTAGTGAAGCAAGCTAAAAGTGAGCAAATATAGCACATTGGAATAGTAGTAAAAACATAGGTTTTATGATAGCTGTTATGGTAGGACATTTTAGATATGGATTTACTTACAAATGATTGGATTTTCATTTGGGGCATTGAATCCTTCCAGTTTTTATAGGAACAGCATTTTATTCTTTGTACAGTATAAATATGTGACTGAAAAAAACCTTCAGAATCCATTTTGTCACCCCAGGAAGAATGAAGCTCTTCTTCATTTAAAAAATGTCTCCTCACTATCATTCTGTAAGCATTCCATGAAGTAACACGTATTAGACTCACAGCTGCATAGTAGCATTAATTTTTAACTATGCTCCTACACAGCAGGATGTAAACTCTACCCATCAGTTTGTCACATAGAGAATGGGGTAATTATAAAATCTAATGCTTAATATTTATATTTTTGTTCCAGAGAATCTGAGCCATTCACTGCATCCTTCCTACATGGAAGTGATCCTGAGTTTTTTGTGAAACCTCAGGCTGGAAAACTTCTTCCTTATGACACTGATGGAACTCTCATCACGGTGGGTTTTAAACCCCGAATGTACAGTAAAAAATACAAAGCAACATTAGCAATCCAGGTGAGTCCTTCAATGCTATAAGCAAGGATATTTGTTGTCACTAAAGGCATTAAATGAATTAGGGAGAAAAGATTTCACCCAATGATTACAGATAAAGACTAACAACATTGTCTTGCAAAAGCCCACGTATTTCAAGTGTTCTTTCTTCTCTTAATTTCCTTTTATTTAGTAAAGAAGTTTTAAATAGGAAATGTAACAAAGATGTTACCATCACCAGTAGAAAGTAAGAAATTAGTTCCCTTCCATATTAGAGAAATACAGAAGAGGTAAATAATTACTGCAAAGTGATTTGTATATTCATATTTTGGCATGTTAGTATTTGCATATTCTATACTATAATAACCTATTTGAGAACTTTAGGTGATTTGAGATGGAGATGTTGAAACCTTTAAATAAGGTATTGTCAAAATGCCAAATTCTAAAATGAAGAAAATTGAATAGAAGTTAAATTTATTTTGAATTGGAAAAAACAATGTGCAGTTAATATAAGAGTCTGTTAAAGCGATCATTGTATCAAAGGTTAAGGTAAATACAATTTTTAAAATGTATCCAGTAATCAAAGTTTCTCCAAAAAATTTCAGACATTAATTCTCTAAGAATTTTTAGGCTAAAGACAGCTTTCAAATTATTTCTGAAAATGTATCTATTCCTACTGTTTCCAGGCACAAAGGACATGTTTTCAGGTTTCAAGACATAGCTGCTGATGCCAAAGTAATTGCAGTGTAGCTCCCACACATCTGTGGTTTTTTCTTTCTCTGGTTAGTTACCCATGATCAGTTGAAGTCTGAAAATGTTACATACAATGAGATATTTTGAAAGAGGGAGAAACCACATTTGCATAACTTTTATTACAACACATTATTACAATTGTATTTTATTATTAGCTATTGTTAATCTCTTACTATGACCAATTTATAAATTAGACTTTACCATAAGTATGCATATACAGGGAAAAAAAAACAGTATGTACTTATGGTTTGGTACTGTCTGAGGGATCAGGCATCCACTGTGGAACTTGAAATAGATCACCATAGATGGGGATGATTTAGAATCTAGTGTACTAGAATTCTAAATCAGACATTAATGAGGCAGTGCCATGGACACTTATTGCAAAATTATTTGAATCTTACTTGCAATGCATATAATAACACTTATGATTTTAAACATAGTGTATTTACAGGTGATTTTTTTCAATGGTCTTGGAAATGTGTTGTGCAAAGGAAGAAATCCCTACATGTAGTTCCCATTTGTAACCATTAGGCTCCGGATGGGAGTGTATTCCCTTCCATGTAGCTCACTTGTGTGTACCCATGAAGTGTGTCAATTTATTGTAAAAATTTATGTTGACAAATGCATGATCACCAGAATGTCACTTTGTTTTTCAAATTGAACACCCTTGTATGAAGAAAGTCTTATTTCACCCAGTTTTTGTATAGTTCTAGATTTGTTCTGCTTTTTACTCATTGATTTTGAATACATAATTACTATGGACACTGAATAGAAGAGTCAGTTATGAAAATAGGGCCATTCCAGAGGTGCAAGAAATTCCTGCACTTTGATAATTAAATTCCTGTACATTCTTTGATAGATATTACTCTACATATGAAACCCTGATTACTGCAATATTTACTTGGCCTGGACTTACCTAATTAAGTTTTCTGAACATACATGTTGCAAATCTTACTGTGAGGAAGAGGGCCTAGATAAATACAGGTAGCTCAGGAAATTCTGCAAAATTTATGATATTTGAGTATGAATAGAAACACATAGAAAATGCTAGACTGCCTAATTCAATATTGTCATCCAATGCATTTATGCAGAAGAAGAATTTTTATAGGTCCTTGAATATGTTATACTAACTTGGATTTAGATTATAATTGTCATTGATGATGTATACCAAGGTAGTAACTAAAAAACAAATTTGATATATTTAAGTAAGTTCTATGGCCACAAGTAAATTCTCATGTATAAATTAATCTTGTGAGGTATTGTTTTCATTAGTTGTTGTTCATCCTGGGCAACAATTTCATGCAAACTAAATGATTGTTTCCCCTTACATTACGTGGGTGCTTAGTTCACTCACAGGACAGATCTCCAGCTGGGAGAGGTTTTTTTTTTTTGTTTTTGTTTTTGTTTTTGTTTTTTTTAGTGAATGGATCTTAATTCATAAAACCAAATACTTTTCTGGATATATTTTCCGTGTTAATGATGTGTTATTATTAGTGCAGCTTCAATTTTGTATCTTTTCCATACCACACATGGGGAAGAGAGAGGGTATAAATTTAGTAAACATTTTCCTACATTTTCTTAGTCTCTGGCTATTTCACATAAAATCTCCTTCTCTGTTTCAAGACAGCAGATATGTACTGGTTGTATGCTATCAACGGGCTACCTCAAGTTACCACGCCACCAGTAAATGTAAAGGCCAAAGTCAATACTACGAATGAGATGATATTGAATAAGAAGAGGGTTCATCACCGCAATTTTGTCCGTGAAAATACTAAAGTCATAAGGACAGGGGTGTCCTCTACCATCAAAGGTGCTCCTTTGATGTTGAAGAATAAATAAAAAATAGTTTTCTCCCAAATATTTCTTGGTTTTAAGTAGAATTGATCATATTTTCAGTGTTGTTATTTCATCTTTTGAAGTATTTCTGAGGAATGTTTCAATTATTATAAGCCTTCTATGTTTATTTTTTAATGCTAACTAAATCTACTTTCTGAATATGTTATACCTAATTTCTAAGTTATGTGGGTGAGCTAAGTTGGACTGATTGCAAGTATCAGGATTGGTTAGTTTTAAGTGCAGTGGTACATCTGTTGTAAAACTGAAAAATTACTTCGGTAACAATACTGTTTCTAATACTGATGTTACTATTAAAGTTTAATTTCTCAAATGGATGTCTGAGTCTTTAAAACATTAATGGTAAAATTAGTATATAAGATGGAAGGATTCACTATTTTTAGATCTATTATTTTCAGTAATATGTGCTATTTAATAAGCAATTAAATGAAAATTCTATTCCACAAGTGTATATAGTCGTATGATCCTAAAAATACAGCTATATTTCAGAATGATCCAGGAGAAAGTTCATTTTCTCAAAGTAAAGGAGGGTATGTTACTTGGTCCTTATCACTGAGAGAACATATAATGATAACCAGCCAGTGGGACAACATAAATTTATAGATGTTTGAACCTCTAACCCCTAAAACAAATACAATGATGTAAACCAACTTTACCTCAATGACCATCATTGGAAGGGGGAAAAAAAGAATAGCGGACTTCCTCTTTATTTCTGAATAATCATTCACTGAATAGAGGATTTTACGTTAACGACTCTTTACTTTCAGCCTTGAAAAAGTGCTGCCCATGTCCTTTTTGCCTTTGGTAGATTCTAATAAGTGCATTGTCATTCTAATTGTTTTTCCCTTCTAGGAAAGGTATCATTTCCCTGTGGTTCTTTCAAGACTTGTCCTTTGCTTTCACTTCAAAAGTTTGACTGATGTGTGTTGGTGTAAATGTCTTTGGATTTATGCTATTTGGAATGTTATCAACTTTTTAAATCTGCAGATGTATGTCTTTTGTCAAATTTTGGTAATTTTCCTCCATTCTTTCTTCAAGTTACATTTTCAGCCCTACCCTGATGACATGAATATTAGAGTTTTTGTTTTAGTCTCACAGATCCCTGAAGTTCTGTTAATAATTCTACTTTTTTCTGTTATTCAAATTAGAATTATTCTATCAGTTCACAAATCCTTTTTCCTGTCCTCTGCCCTGTGTTGTTGGTTTATCCAATGTGATTTTTCATTTCAGGTATTGTGCTTTTTAATTCTAAAATTTTGTTTTGGTTCTTCCTCACATCATCCATTTTTTTGCTGAGACTTCCTTTTTCTTTGTTGATTCTATTGTTTCAAACATGCTCATAATCACTTGTTGAGGGTCGGGTAAGACCACCCTTTTTTGTGGTGCTTGCCTGGAATAGAGAAGTTTTTGTCTAATAGAGAAGGAGTAGAGGAGTTTTTGTCTAATTTTCTATCTGATAAGACCTTTTCTTGGTCCTTTCTCTAAAGAGAATAGGGTTTTCTTGAGAAATCACCACTGCGTTGTTCCCTGAGTTCAAGGCTGTCTTCCCTATATTTCAGAGTTATGCAGTAATACATAACAGGTATTTTAGTTCAACTTATTGGAGGAAGGGGGGAAGACCTCTTCCCCGAAGAGGTCTGCCTTCATTTTTACTTCATTAACTTAGACAGAACTAACATGTTTTTTCCCCATCCCTTCCAGCATCCTTGTCATGCTTTTATTTCAAGAGGCTTGGAGTTATTAATCTCTCTACTCTGTTGGAAGCTGCTTTCACCATGACTCACAGACCTCTTTGGGGTTTTTCTACTATCTGCTTCTATTTTGTCAGTACCAAGAGAAATTCTCACATGTAGGGGTTTGAGGTTAAACCCAGTGCAGTTAAAGGGCACCCTGATTTAGTGCCCTCTGAACACTGGCCTCTCCGGAATTTCCCAGCATTTGTGGTCACGCATCTCTCCATATATGGTAGTGCCCCTCTCCCACAGCATGGCCTGGGTAACCCCAACAGCATCTCCCTTCCTTTTGGTACCATAGCTCAAGCTCTTGTTACTGAAATCATTGGTATGAACTTTGTAAAAATATGTGAGCTTTACAGTTTTTTTTTTTAAAAATCACTTCATCTTTCCTGATCATAAACTTACTGACAAACATAAAACAGCCAAAGGCTTTGATGAAATGAAGCAAAGAATCAAGCATAATGTTCATAATTCTATAAGAAAAATGACCTAGTTTTACCTCAGTATTTATTTGCTTCTTAGATATTCAATAATTGCATTTTTTCTGAAGTGACTTGCACTAAAATAAATGACTGAAGAGTGCCTTATTGCTGACACAGATCACAGTTTGTTGCTAATGGAATGTTAACTGCTTTTTAAGTAACTCTGCATAAATCTGCTGATCCATAAAAGATTTATCTAAAAGGAATCCAATTCATTTTCTGGCTCTACCACTTCCAATGACATGAAAAATCTCCCGTATTCCACTTTGTTTCAGCCATTGCAATGCTGAGAATGGCACCTGGCTTGTGAAAGGATATTTTAATATGGACAAGTGACACATTTAATAATATGTCAAGGTTACCATTTAAGGAACAGACACTCCCCAAAAGAAAGATGATATTCAAACTTGTTCTTTAGTATAAAAATCATCTTTAGAGTATGTGGATTTGCTTCATTTTGAAGATCGGAAAGGCAGTGCTGAAAAAGAATTCTGAGGTTTCTAAAGGCAGACAAAACCTGAGTCTTCAGCTTTATCCCTGGGAATAAATTTCCTGTGTGATTCTGTATCTGGGACAACCACTCACAAAAGACCATGCAAAACCTTAGCAAAAGCATAAGTCAACAGCTCAGCAGATGTCTCAGTGGCTTGAATTTCCTTAGTGTCTATTTCCTCCCTGCCTTGTGTGCCTTTGTAGGACACTCCAGCCCAAGCAGAAAATGGTTCAATCCCAAGTATAGTTTGAAAATGGGGGCTTCCTTCTGAGACAGGAAGGAGCCCAGGATAAGGATAAGGACAGGACAGGACTCAAGGACCAAGTGTTGCTGTTCCCACAGGATTGTAAACCAGAGGTTCAAAACCTGATGACTCCAGGCCTGGACACCTGCTGCCATAAATTTCCTTGGCTCATTGTTTTGTATTTTGCTTTTTTTTTTTTTGGCCATTTCCAAGCTGTCTTTCCACAGCTTATCAATTTGGCTGCTATGAGAAGAGAATCACAGACCTTAGACCAGGCCGGTTCAAACTGTGGCTACGGGCTCACAACTTCCATGAGATGTTCACCAGGGAGATAGCCACGTGGCCTATACAACAACCCAGCTGCAGCTGCTGGTTCCCAAAACTAGAACAATGAATGGACTTTGGGCAAGTCCACTCTCCTGGATTTCTCAGTCAATAAATCGTAATCCCTTTGTTCTGAAATCCCATTCCTAAAACCTATAGAGACCCCCTAGCAATGCACCTCAGAGAGTTGTTCTCATGCCCAGAGAGGTCACCCCAGAGTTCTGTTTTCTTGCTCTTCCAATTGTTAAACACTTGCCTGCCTCCCTGGTGTCTGGAGTCCTCTTTTCAGTCATGACCAGAGGGTCTCAAGAGCCCTTTCCTGGCTTGGGAGCTGCGTCCCCATTTCCATTCCTTGGATTCCCAGCAGGTGAGCAGTGGACAGTGGCTGGTTCTCTCCCTGTGCCGTTGGAGGGTGGAGTTGGGCTGAGCAGCTCACGGTCTGCTCCATGTCAGTGACACTTCCAGGTCTGCATATTAATTGTTATTCTTTGAAACAATTATATATACCATCTGAAAATAAGACATGTATATGAAAAAAATTATGAAATAAGATGTCATTCCATAACTCTCATAGATGAATATATTTTTTTTAAGATTTATTCATTCATTCATTTATTTATTTATTTATACAAGCACTGGGTACAGTCAGAAGTGCGGGAGGGTGAGAGAACTCACCAGAGCCAGAGCAGGGAACAGAACAGGCAGACTGATGAAGTACACTGCTGAGGGGAGAAGTGGGCACCGCAAGAGAGGTCTGCGCACCATGCGGGACCCTCGCAGGTGGCCGGGGATCGAACCAGCGCTGCAGAGGCTGTGGGCAGCTTCGCAACCCAGCGCTCAACCGCTGCACCGCTGGGGGGGCCCTCATAGATGAATATTTTATTAAGCAAATTATTTTCTTTGAGTTATACTATGGTCCTCCCAGAATAGATATACCTAGTAGTTACTTAAATAATAGCTTACAAGGTGTTGTGTGAGCTGTGCAGGCTAAATAGATGTGTGCGAGCCATAATTTTTTTTTTTTGTGGGACCCTCGAGGGCGGCAGGGGACTAACTGGCGCTGCAGAGGCTGCGGGCAGCCTCTCAGCCCAGGGCTCAACCGCTGCGCCACCAGGGGAGGCCCTATAAATTGTTTTTAAGGTGTTAACTTCTGTATTTAAGAAAAGAAAATGATGAGTTATATGACCTAATGGCATTTTGTAATAAGAAGAGATGCCACTAAATCTATAGTTCAGCATCACTTTCTCCTAAGCACAACATTTAAATTATATTGCCTATTTAGAACCTCCAGAAATAAGGTCACCCTGAGAGCAAAGTGATGTTCTTGGAAATCAGCCAGTCCAGAAATATCAGTTCAACAAGGGCTTTCTACAGCATTGGATACAAAATCTTACTTCTGTGAAAAATATTTTAGAAAGTTACAAAAAATACACTTGTTCCCAAAGGGGATGGGGGAAACAAGGAAAGGGAAGAGGGGAGAGAACGTGAGAGGGTATTGCACTGGAGAGTTGGTGGAGGGTTAGCAGTGAGGCGTGTACACACATGGAGGTGTGCAGCTGTACTCCCAAAATTATATAGTTATGTAAACTATACTAAAGTAGTATTTTAGTAATTAAACAGGCTCTATATACCAGTACCTACAGTACCCAGATCAAGATATAAAACATATGCGGGTCTCAAAAAAACTCCATTGTGCACCCTCCTAATTAACATAAGGTCATTGTGATTGTGAATGCTGTCTTGATGGAATAGTTGTGGCTGTTTTGAACTTATGTTTGGAATTCTATAGTTTGTCTTCTTCTCTGTTTGGCTTTCACATAATATTTTGTCTATGAGATTGAGCCACACTTTTGCACATGTCAGTACTTTATTGTTGAATTATAGCTCATTATATGACTATCACATATAACTATGTCAATGTATTTATCCTTTCCCCTGTGAATAGACATTTATGATGTTCCTAGGTTTTGGTCATTATGTACAAAGCTGCTGAAAACTTTTTTTTCATGTAATTCGGTACACATGTGGAGATTTCTGTTGTGCATGTGGTCAAGAGTGAAATTACTGGGTTTTAGTGTATTTGGTATTTAGCTGTGTGCTAGTTGTTCCCAAAGTTTCCCGATTTGGTTTTATCAATTTACCCTCCAAACATCAAGGTGGAGAATTCTGGTTTCTCTATAACCTTGGCAACATGTGGTATTGTCAGTCTTTTTTTACTTTAACTATTCTGGTGGTGACGCATTACTGAGATTTGAGCTTGTATTTCTTGACAGAGTTAACCAATGATGAACAATTTTCATATACCAATTAGCAATCTACATGGGATGCAAACTTTTTTAAGATTTATCCATCCATGCATACAAGAGTTGGGGTACAGGCCAGAGGTGTAGGGGGTGAGGGGATTGACCAGAGACAGAGCGGGGAACAGAACAGGCAGATTGACTGAAGCACACTGCTGAGGGAAGCAGCGGGCGAGCCAGGAGAGGTCTGCTGCACCCTGTGGGGTTCTCGCCGGCCGGCCAGGATCAAACCGCACTGCAGAGGCTGCGGACAGCTTCACAGCTCGGCGCTCAACCCGTTGTGCCACCGGAGAGGCCCCTGGAAGTAAATTCTTTTAATATAAAAATTATTAAATGCCCTCAAGTTTCATCCATATAGTTACTTAAGTGCACTATGTTAGGCAGGATAAGTCAGGCAGTGATATCTATATGGTATCTCTTATTTGTGGATTCCAAGAAAAACTGAACTTGTAAAAGACAGTCGAATGACGGTTACCAGGGGCTGGATAGCGGTAGAAACAGTGAGATTTTTACAACTTGCCACTAGTGGGTAAATACGTTCTAGACTCTGATCCTAAATGAAAGAAGAATTTTATACTCAGACATAAAATTTGAGTTAGGTGGTGTTGTCTAAATCCTAAGAGCAATTAACCACACTAAGGAGCTCAACTGAAAACAGCCATCTCCACTCCACCAGGAGGGCTGAATATTCCTGGGCCACAAACCATGTGACATTTGGTTTGGCCACAAGTGCTAATGTGTGTCATCATTACTGACTACACATATGAAAGTTATGTGCTTTTGCCTTAAAATCAGCTAAGCTTGAGTTTAACTTGAAACATGCATAATAACATCTATCTAGATGAATTCCAGAGTTGGACTTCAGAATGAGTCCTGTGTGAGTCACTTAACCATCTGATTCTTCATTTCCCTCATTGTAACACAGTCACTGGCAAAACAATGTCTCCCCACTTCTTAGAGCTCTGGAGACAGTGCACCCTTACACTGCAAGCTGAAAATCGGTAGAGTAATAAAACAAACAAAAAATCATTAGAATTTTGGAACTTTGAGAGTGTCTTTGTGTATCAGGAGAAAATGTGGGGAAAAAAATCATGAGGAAAGAAGCCCTTTAGATTGCCCATTGTTGAGTGATGGTAGGTGCTGTATCGGTTTATGAGGATTCCTTTTTCACTCAATTCTCCAAAGTAAACAAGATCTGGCATCTCATTTGAAATGCAAATTCTCGGGTCCCATCCCCAATGAACTGAATCTGAAACTGAGGGTGGGACCCAGTGGTCTAGTTGAACATGCCCTCCAGGTGATTTCTACTATGCCACTAAATAGTAGGCATCACTAACACAATAGTATTGGTGCAGGTAGGAAGAGGTCACTGAGAGGACATAACCTCTGGTTGACCTTTGAGCTGGACCTGGCCAATCAGAGGCTACTCACCTTCTCCCCAGTCTCTGGAATATTTGTTCCTCCTGCTTTTCCTGTACATGGATGCAGCCTTAGGAGCGTAATGTCTTATTAAGAGACCATGGGGACTGTCTATGGACCTGAACCTCATTCAGACCTTCATATGGATTCTGGCTGGTGGTGGGGGAGACCTACTCACCTTGCAGTCGCAGGGGACAAACCTGTTTAAGTCCCCTTGCTTACTAAAGCTGCTACCTACCTGTCTGGAAGGTCTGCCACTTCAGCCTCTCCTTGCCCTCACTGTATGGGGATGTTTCAAGTTTCATCTGGGGAACTTCTGAAGTTACGAAGCAACAGTCCGGGAGTTAAGAGGTATGAATTTTAATTTGAAATCACTATTTTCATAGCCTTGGAAAGGCACCTACTTACCATCTCTGAGTATCAATTTTTCAATGCCAAGTGAAGTCTGATTTTATTGCCCCCGGGCACTGTCAAGTTTGACTTTCTAAGATGACTCTGTTACACACAACTTAGATAAGAAAATGTGATCTCTGAGAAACTGCTCTCCGGTACTTGGAAAATATGAGGTCTTGGTTGTGCAAACTGCAAGCAATTAAAGAATTGTCTTTATGTAATAGGATTTTTTTGTGCGTGTGTGTAACTAGAAGAGAATTTATTTTCATCTCCAAATACAGTTCTAAAATGCAAATATTGTTTCACAAAAAGTATGTATTTCATGTCTTTCATTACAACAGGCATTGGTGCTTGGGTATTACTACTAAGCATAGACTGTGGTGACTTAGGTTTTTATAGCTGTGTTGTTATTGCTGTGGAGTAGGGACTTGTATATTCTACACCACGTTGAAGAAACTAATACTCATGCTCTTAAGTATAGCTATTTATACATAAAAGCTTCTTGTGAATTAAAAGAATTTGTAAAGGATTTTTAGACTCCAAACCTTGTCAGTGTAGTAGTACAAGTTAACAACACTTCTCTGGTTCACAAAAGAAGTTAAAAATTAAAAGTCATCAAATTTTGGTCTGAGTTCTCTGTAGGGAGGGCAAAAGATTATATGAACTGGGGGGTCTGGGCTTAAGAGTAATCGCTATGAAGTGCCACAGTTATTGGCCAGGATATTACTGAACTGGGACATTTGAAAATAATAGCAAAAGTATAATAGCAAAAGTAAGGCCTATTGGACTTAGGTGTTAGGAAAGGCCACGTTCAAAAGCAGAAGGAAGAAGGCCGGCCCTCCCTTTTCTTTCACACCATATAACCTCACAGATGCTGATAATGTTTCTGGGGTCTGGCAGCCACAGGGAGTCTCTCAGGGTTGCAGCTTATTCCTTTCAGTCATGCTTAACAGTTTAATGGGAGTGTCAAGATACAAGGACCTGTGGGTTTGGACAATGCTCTACCCAGGCCTAGAAAAAGTCAATCTTCTGACTTAAAATGTCCTGTAGATAAAGGAGTTACTGAACGTTAGAAAAACAAAGAGGGCCTCCCTGGTGGTGCAGGTGGTTGAGCACAGCGCTGCGGGGCTGTCCACAGCCTCTGCAGCACGGGTTTGATCCCAGCTGGCTGGGGAGATAACCACATGGCACGGCAGACCTCTCTTGTCTCGCCCGTTGCTCCCCTCAACAGTGTATTTTGGTCAGTCTGCCTGTTCTGTTCCCTGCCCTGTCTCTGGTGAATCCTCTCACCTTCCTGCACATCTGGCCTATACCCCAGTTCTTGTATGCATGAATAACTAAATTAAAAAAAAACAACAACAAAGAATGTATTATTTAATCCCTGCTGGTAGTGACAGCAATAGGCTGGAAGTAAGGCTTGCAACACTGCAACTATGGAGATTTATAATAAGGCACCGACAGGTGTTTATGTGTGCCTTGAAGCAAGTTAAGCCCCTGTGAATACACAAACCAGCAAAGAAGAATCAAGTGTAGGTGGTTAAGCTAATAAGGGTCTCTAGGCAGGTATTCTTATTTAGGAAGTAAAGTGAAAGACAACGAAGTGGGGACTGAATCTGATGCTTATTTTATTCCCATTTGTGCTGAGAATGCGATGATATGAAGAGGAGGGTCAAAAAAAAAATTCTGACAAGTATCTAAGATGACCCTGTTTCTTTTGATCCTTATAAATTGGAAAGGTTTTACATAATGTAGTCACACATTTTGCCAGGTGACTCTTAACTGCTTGCATTCAAGGAAAAAAGCAGGAAGTTTCCAGTTCTATCAAGATAGAGACACCCTTTTCTTCTAGGTCTTCAATCTTATAAGTAAAAGCTCTTAACCTAACACAACAAACAAGCACAGGTACACTTGGAAAAGTAGAAAGAAGATGAGATGACCAGAGTCCTTGTGACTTTAGGAACGATGTGGCTGGTTGTAGGGTAAAGAAAATATCAGGCTTTTCTGCCCTTCCGCCATCAGGGTAGATGATGCGTCCTTGTCCTGAATGCATGCCTGATGGCGGGCACGTGGAATAGGGTGTGGGCATAGGTAGATGGGATTCAGCTGAGCTGAGACTGTGCTTTTTAAGGGCGGCGTCACGGGGACGCCAGCAGCAGCAGCAGCAGTAGTAGTAGTAGCAGTAGCAGCAGCAGCAGCAGCCAAAGCAGAAGCCGAGAAGCAGCAGAACGAACGCTAGAGAGCCCAGATAGAGTGAAGACTTGCTGAGGGCTGGGAGGCTGGAGGCCTGCCAGCCTCCCAGCCAGCACCCCTGCCTGCCATATACCTGGTGAACCCCAATAAAAAACCTGCAAAACCACTGAGGACTCTGACTCCTCCTTTACCCGGTCTGCATGGGATCAGAGAACCTGCACTGTGCCTGTTCCTGCCTTTACACTGGTACATTAGTTCCAGCTAGTGTCACACAATGCCACTGGCTGGGCAGCTTACACAACAGAGATTTGTTTTCTCACAATTTTGGAGGTAGAAGTCTGTAAGGACAGGAAGGACACAGTGCAGGTTTTCTGATCCAGCAGACCAGGTAAAGAAGGAGTCCTAGAGAGTCCTTGGTGGGTTTTGCAGGATTTTTATTTAGATTTACCAGGCATAGGGCAGGCAGGGGTGCTGGGGGGCCAGGAGGCTGGCAGTTCTCCCAGCCCCCAGCAAATCCTCACTCTATGTGGGCTCTCTCTGGCGTTCTCTCTGCTTCTCTTCTTCTCTCGGCTTTTCTGCTCCTGCTGGCATCCCCATGACACTGCCCTTAAAAGCCCAGTCTCAGCCCAGGTGAATCCCATCTACCTATGTCCACACCCTACCCCAGGTGCCCGCCATCAGGCATGCATTCAGGACCACAGGGTTCCCTCATCTATCCTAACAGCAGGAGGGCAGAAAAGCCTGATACCTTTTACCTTACCAAGATCGGCTTCTTTTTATTATTAATTTTATTGTGGTTAGAACACAACACTTAACCTAAAAGTGAGAACATTTAACATAAGTGAGAACATTTAACATGAGTGAGAACTTAAGAACACTACAAATTGTTAAGTGTACAGACAGTATTGTAATCTATAGGTACATTATTGTACCACAGTTCTCTATAACATCTTGCAAAACTGAAATTTTGTAATAACCAGTGACTATGAAAACCGCATTTATCCTATCCTACCCTGAAAATCAAATCACAATTCTGTTGTTTACTTTCATGAATTTGGCTATTTCTGATATCTCAGAAGTGGAATTATGTGGTGTTTGTCCTTCTGCAATGGCTTATTTCACTTAGCATAATATCCTCCAGGCTCATCCATGTTGTAACATATTATAAAATTTCCTTTTTAAAAAGGCTGAACGATATACTATAGTGTGTGTATATATATCTGCATATATTTCTATATTCGTTAATCTGTCAGTGGGCTTTTAGGTGGTTTCTACATTTTAGTTATTATGAATCCTGCTGAAATAAACATGGGAAGGCTAATACATCTTTAAGAACCTGATTTCAATATTTATGGATAAGCACCCAGGAGTGGAAAGGTTAGATAATATGATGGTTCTGTTTTTAATTTGTTGAGGAACTTCCATACTGTTTTCAATAGTCACTGCACCATTTTGCATTTCCATCAACAATTTAAAAGGGTTCCAGTTTGTCTGTAACTTTGCATTTTTGTTGTCTTGGTTTTGATAATGCCATCCTAAAAGGTGGAAGATGACACCCCATTGTGTTTTGATTTGCATTTCTGATTAGTGACCTTGAGCATCTTTTCGTATACCCATTGGCCATTTGTATGTCATCTTCTGGAGAAATTTCTATTCAGGTCCTTTGGCCATTTTGAAATTAGATTATTCATTTTGGTTTTGGTTTTTGCTGCTGAGTTATAGGAGTTCCTTTTATATTTTGGCAATTAACCCTTTATCAGATGCATGGTTTGCAAATATTTTCTGATTCGGTAAGTTGCCTTTCTGTCCTGTTGATTCATTTGTTATGCAGATGCTTTTTAGTTTGCTTTTATTGCCTGTTCTTTTAGTGTTATAGCCATGAAGTCACTGTGAAGAGCAATGTCATGAATCTGGCTTATAATTTTCTTGTGCTTTCTTTGTGTGGTTTTGATATTACAGTAATTCTGGCCTCCTAAATGATTTTGGAAGTGATTTCTCTTAAACTTTTTAAAAATTTTGAGGAAGATTGGCATGAATTCTTGTTTTCCAGATTTATTAGAGGTATAATTGAGAAATTGTATATATTTAAGGTATACAACATGAAAATCTGATATTCATATATATTGTGAAATGCTTACTACAATCAAGTTAATTAACATATTTGTTGCCTCACATAGTTACTTGAGAGCACTTAAGGTCTACTCTCAACCAATTTCAAGTATACAATACAGTATTATTAACTGTAATCATTAATTCCTGTTTAAATCTTAAGCAGGGGCCTTCCTGGTGACCTAGGAGTTAAGTAGCAGAGCTGTCACCACTGTGGCCTGAGTTCCATCCCCAGCCAAGGAGCTAACCTACATATGGCACAGCAGATGTCTGCTATTTCGCCCATTGCTCCCCTTACCAGTGTATTTCAGTAGATCTGCCTGTTCTGCTCCCCACTCTGTCTCTGGCAAATCCTCTCACCCTCCGCACCTCTGGCCTGTGCCCCAGTTCTTCTATGCAAAAAGCAATCAATTAATCTTTTTAAAAAATAAATGTTAGAATTCATCAATGAAGTAATCTGGCCCTGGACATTTTTTGTGTTGGGAGGTTTTTGGTTACTGATCTGATCTTCTTACTAGTTACAGCTCCTTGCTAAGTATGAATCCATTCAGATTTTCTATTCATGGTCAGTTTGGTAGGTTGTGTATTTCTGGAATGTATGCAAGTTGTTTAATCTGTTCATTTGTACTCATTCAAGGTAGTTGCTTATATATATTTTTTGGTGGCACCTGTTATATCTTTCATTTCTACTTTAACTAATTTGAATCTTCTCTCTTTTTTCTTCGTCTAGCTAAATTTTATTTCGGAAAGCACACTAGTCATCACAAGGTCCATCCCTTCATGTTTTACAGTGGAAATGTATCCAGGGAATTTGAGCTTGACTTACCCAATGCCACACACTGCAAGGTTCTTGTATCTTCACCTGGTACTGGCTCTGCTACACCAGAACTGATAATCTACCCCCCCCCCAATTTTACGCACACTTTATTACTGTTTTTTTTTTTTCTGGGCATTGTGGATAATGTTATTTTGTAACTTAATTTCTATCTCAATTTGTCTTATAATTCTATGAATGTTTACATACCTATAAAGCAAAACAGCTAACAGATATTGCAGAACTGATATTCTTTTTTTTTTTTAATCTTAAATTTTATTTAATGGCTAAGATATCAGCAGCATCTCACAAGTACCATATTACTTTCAGTTTTTTTTCAAACGTCCATGCCTTCACATGACACCATGATTTTGCAAATGTTCTTCCTTCTGCCACAATTGCCCTTCCTAATGAGCTGGAACTTCTAGACACAGCTCAAACTTTACCTCCTCAATAAAACTTTTCAGGTCTGAGTGTCCTTCCCTAAAAGAATTAGTCTTCCTTCTCTGTGCTCCTATTTACTGGACATTTTCGTCTCCCTCTGTGCCTTATAGGATGCTTGGACTGAGATATATCTTGCTCGTTGTCTTTATCTCCTGTGCCTCAATGCTCAACAGTTATATTTTTGTGTTTTTTTAAGATTGATTTATTTATGCACACAAGAGCTGGGGTATAGGCCAGAGATGCAGGGGGCGGGGTGTGAGAGGACCGACCAGAGACAGAGTGGGTAACAGATCAGGTAGACCGACTGAAATACACTGCTGAGGGGAGCAGCGGGCAAGACAGGAGAGGTCTGCTGTGCCATGTGGGTTTCTCCCTGGCTGGCCAGGGATGGAACTCATGCCATAGAGGCTGTGGATTGCTTCACAGTGCGGTGCTTAACCCCTTGCACCACCAGGGAGGGCCCAACAGTTGTATTTTTTAAAGAATTTCTATTGACTGATTCCTTTCATTGGAAATCAACTATATCTGATTGGTGACTGGAGAACTATAATGTAGATACCTATGATAAAGTATACAGTGTATAAAGAATGAACGGATTTTACTAGTACTTCAATGACTAGGGTTAACAAAGGTAAAACATTCTGAGAAATTCTGCATTCAATGCACTTCAAAGAAAAGTGGAAAGATAAATCTCTAAGAATTACATAATGCCATCCTTCATACTGGATTTGGGGAGGGGGAGATACAGACATTCAAGCCATAGTATATGCTAACTCCTAAATAACTGTTTCAAAAAATATGAAAGCAGCAATATATGAGATGAACAGAGAGGCTAGGTTTAGTCAAAAACAACTTTGATACTTTGAAAATTGTTCCGATAGATCAGCTCACTTAGCTTACACTGGGTTCTTCTTACAGACACAAATCTAATGATAACATTATGTATCGTTCATTATTTCCTCAATTGTATCATTCAGAATTCCATGGAAATAAATATAAGCAATGACTTGTACATGAAAATTGTTTAGTTCTCAATGTTCTTCCTACCATGAGTTTCTGGGTCAGGACCTAAACTGGAATACGAATTTTAGGGGGGTCATGGTGCAATGAGGCCAGGAACAATGAATGTGTTTTGTGTTTGTCAGTGGTGATAAATGTAACACCGATTGTCTAAACATGCACACCTGGAAATAGAAACTGCCTTGAGGATTCTATTAATCCTAATTCCTAGTTAAATCCATCCATCTGTTGATGGACACTTGGGTTGTTTCCATCTTGTACAATGTACATTTCCAGAATAGAATTTTGTTCCTTGCATAGTGTGGGTTCTCTAAGAACACAAAAGATCAGCCACTGAAGTCAACAAGAACCTTGCGGAGTACATTCCATAGAAATAACACCTTAGATCCCCAGCCAGGGAGCTACCCACATGGCGCAGCAGACCTTTTCTGACTCATCCACTGCTCCCCTCAGCAGTGTATTTCAGTCAATCTCTCTGTTCTGTTCCGTTCCCTGCTCTTTCTCTGGTGAACCCTCTCACCCCCCCACACACAACTCTGGTGTGTGCCCCAGTTCTTGTATGTATAAATAAATAAATCTTTAAAAAAAAAAAAAAAAGAAATGACACCTTGGAGAGAGTGACTTCAAACAGATGAGAGTCATGCTGATATTGTATGTTGGTTGTAATATTTCCTGGTTTTAGCATTACACGCATTAGGTGAGAGGCTTAAAGCTGTACAGGGACTAGAGAAATAAGCAGACAACTGCATTAGCAAGTTCCTAGCAACATATAAATGAGGCATTACTATATGACCCAATATCAGAGACTTAAGGAAATATTTATGTACTCCTGTCTCTATTAATTTGACTATTCTAAGTATCTCATCTAAGTGAAATCATAAAGTATTTGTCCTTTCATGTCTGACATTTCACTTAAATAATATCTTGAGGCTTCACGCATTTTGTAGCATGTGTCAGAATCTCTTTCCTTTTTTAAGGATAAATAATATTCCATTGTATGTCTTCTATGATGAGATGCCTACTTAGATCCTCTGCCCAATTTTTAATCAGGTTGCATATTTTATTTGTTGTTGACTTATATGGAACATGTGGTTTATATATTTTGGATATTAACCCTTTGTCTAATATATGGGTTGCAAATATCTTCTCCCATTTAGTAGGCTGCCTTTTTGTTTTAACAATGGTCTTTCAGTCTTTGAAATTCTTGAGGCAATGATATAACCAACTAAGGGAGCTACAACTAGTGGGAAAGATGTAATCAGAACGTAGGGCTAATTTAATTGATTCATTGTATTTCCCCCAAATCTTTTCCCCAAAATCTTAAAGAAATCCATTGATCTCTGTCCTCTTTACAGCTTCAGTAAAATACTGATCCTAACAATTTGTTATTACTTAAAAGAAATGCCTCAAAGATAACATATTTTATAGACTCTGGAAACAATTCCTGCTTGAATATGCTGCATCCTATCAAAGTTTCTGATGCTCAAAGTTTCATAATGCAGTTGAAAGCTAAGAAAATAAAATAATTTAAACTTGATTGATTCAAGCCATCTTTTAGACTAATGAATCCACTTTTTTCTTCAGTATACAGATTATTTCTTCAATTTTATATTTCACTCTGCATGTGTACCTCAGCACAGAACATTTGTAAAACATTTGAAAACCCACCGCACTAAGTTTCAAGCCTGTGAATCATCTCTCACTCTACACTAGCTGCTTGTCTCCCACTGTCACCTGAAAGTTCAAGAATCCTGTTTTATCTGTAACTAAGATTTCTCTTCTGAACTTCAAACTGACATGTCTAGTTCTTTAGTTTCAACTCCATCTGGATGTCTGCACCAAAACCTCAAATTCCTCATGTCAAAATTGAAATTCATGTGTGTGTGTGGTGGGGGGGGTTACACACCCATACTCAGAAAAAGTACATTAAACTTTCTAACATTCCACAGGTAAGGGGATATGTCAGGCTATTAGAGGGGGCAATTACAGAAGAGAAGAAAATAGGAGCACACATGGAGAAAATGGGAAAATTAAACTTACACAGAGGTGTCTTTCAAAAATGGGGAATGTCAGTGTATTTTATGGTGAATTTCAACTGTTAGACTTTCCATACCTGGATTTGGTCTGATAAAAACAGAGTTGACAAATAATCTCAGTAAAATGTTTAGATTCGTACATTGCCTAGCACAACATGTACATCAACAGGACTCTGGTATGAGTCCATTACTGACATTGAAACTAAACTGGCGACCTTGTAAGTTACACAGTAACTGACATAGTAACTATTAGCCATAGTCTGTCTGGTTGAACCCAAGACTCTAGATATTTACTATTTTTCCAGAGAAAGGGTGGATTCAATATTGATATAAGTTGAAATAAAATCGGCAGTTGTTAAGTCTCCTATATGTCTCATGCATGGTACACTTAGGTAATGTGGCTGTAGGGACTGGGCTATATGTTCTCTCTGGTGAACAGAAGAATGTCCACACTATCTGCCTCTTTCCAGCTCAGAAGGTGTGCAAATAAATCTTGTACTGTCAGTAATCTGTCTCTCTGTCTTTCTTAACCTGGTCTCTTCTCAGTTTTATTGGGGTAACTGGGGTAGCTTATTTATACATGTTCCACCAAAAATACGCCCAGAGTTTTCTGAATGTTAGATTACTTTCTTTTCATTGCCTGTAATTATACCTTAGTTTTCTTTTTCATTGTTTTGTTCCATATCTCAAAATATGAATGTGAAATGCATAAAGTACATTTCGGATCAAATCATTGCTATTGTTATGCTCAGAGTGTCTTTTTAATGTTTTCTCTCTCAGCTGCTGCTTTTCTGTCATACTTGGCTACTCTTTTGTCTGCGTGAAAATAATATTATGAATAAAAAACAGTTAGTTTAAATGAATTTTTAAGGGAATTTGGTAACTTGTTTTCAGGATCTGAAGTTTTACACTCACTAAACCAATAGTCCATCTGTCTATGTGCTCTGTCTGAAACCAAATGTTTCTATTATGCTTCTAACATCTACAGACATCTGAAGAAATGTCTTTCAAACAATGATACAACAAGCTATTGATACAGAGTATATCTACATGATAGAACTTCCAACTGACAGCTAAAGTAATTAACTGTTGTTTTTCTGGGTGAAGTTATGGTGCATGAAGAAGGAAGGGGACTCAGAATGTTAAATGTACCTCTATGGTACAGGTAGTTTATCCTTCAAGACATTCATATTCATACACTACAAAGTTGCAAATGTTGTGGTGCCTGTCTCATGCACAGAATACACTTACAAAATAATTATATACATATGCTATAAAGATTCATGAATATGTATGCTGTATCTATATCTATCTATATACACACACATACACACACGTATATGTATTCATCTGATCTTACTCATTTAGCAACACAACATACCTTAATATTTTACAACATCCTTAATTGTAATTGGGGCTATGATTTATAAAAACTGAATACTATTCTGGTTTATAAATACAGCATCATTTAAAACACATTTTGGGTTGAATTGTGTCCCCCACAAAACTTTTTTTTTAAATGCTCCACAGAGTCTTTTTTTTTTTTAAGATTTATTTATTTATTTATACAAGCACTGGGTACAGTCAGAAGTGCGGGAGGGTGAGAGAATTCACCAGAGCCAGAGCGGGGAGCAGAACAGGCAGACTGACGAAGTACACTGCTGAGGGGAGCAGTGGGCGGCAGGAGGGCTCTGCGTGCCATGTGGGACCCTCGCCAGCGGTCGGGGATCGAACCAGCGCTGCAGAGGCTGTGGGCAGCTTTGCAACCCAGCGCCCAAACGCTGTGCCACCGAGGAGACCCCACCACAAAACTTCTTATTTTGAAGTCCTAACCCCCTGTACCTCAGAAAGTGATTTAGTTGGAAGTCAGGTTGTTGAAGATGTAACTAGTCAAGGTGAGGTCAAATTGGAATCTGGGTGCCCCTAATCTAATGACAGGTGTTCTTATAAAAGAAAACCATGTAAAGACAGATGTGCATCTGCACAGGTGAACACCACAGGAAGATTGGAGCTATGCCACTACCAGCCAAGCAAGTGCCAGAGACAGGCAGAGAAGTCTGGAATGGAGCCTTCCCTGCGCTTTCAGAAGGAGTATGGCCTTCCTGACACTGATCTCAGACTTCTAACTTCCAGAACTGTGAGGCAGTAGCGTTCTCTTTTTGAAGTCACTGAATTTGTGGTGCATTGTTACAGCAGCCCTCGCAACTAACAGAACACATCCTTATTTTTCAATTTTTTTGCTTTTGAAAGTGAGGTTAAAAATGTTGGCGAGGATGTGGAGAAAAAGGAACTCTTGTGCACTGTTGGTGGGAGTGCAAACTGGTCCAACCACTATGGAGAGCTGTGTGGAGATTTCTGGACCTACTAAACATAGAGCTTCCATATGATCCAGCAATTCCACTCCTAGGTATTTACCCAAAGGACACAGAAACATCAATTCCAAAGAGCACCTGCACTCCTATGTTTATAGCAGCACTGTTTACAATAGCTAAGCTTTGGAAACAACCCAAATGCCCAAAAATAGATGACTGGATCAAGAAGATGTGGTACATATATACCATGGAATATTACTCAGCATTCAAAAAAGATAAACACATGCAATTTGCAGCAACATGGATGGCACTGGAAGGGATCATGCTCAGCGAAATAAGCCAAAAAGAAAAAGAAAAATACCGGATGGTCTCACTCATAGCAGGAATCTAGAAAACTTAAATAAGGGACCAGGAAAATGAATATAAGAAAGTGAAAATCAAAATCAACAAAAAAACTATGAACCAGAGACACTTTTTGGGGGGTGGGGGGCGGGAGGGGAAGGATTGGGGTCAGAATGGGGCGTTTGCAATTGTATGGGGGAATATAAAAATAAAATTTAATATTTAAAAAAAAAATAAATAAATATAGCAGGACAAAAAAAAAAAAAAAAAAAAAAAAAAGAAAGTGAGGTTAAGGTTAATATTATTGTACCTAAATGTTTGCCTACCTCTCCAATTATTTTGTTTTACAAAATGAACTTTATTGAAGTAAAATTCACATACAATATATGCACTCAGAATTCTAAGGATACAGTTTAAGGAGTTTCAAAAAACTTATGTATCTTTTGACCACTAGTTTAATCAAAATATAGAAGTTTACCATTATCCCAGAGAGTGTTCTCGTGTTCCATACAGTCAATCATTCCCACCTCCTGACAAAGATAACTCTTCTGATTTTTTAATTATTAATTTCACCTTTTCTAAATATATATATAAATGAATTTATGTAGTCTTTGTGTCATTTCTTCAGTGAACATGGCCTTGAAATGCACCATTGTTGTGTGTATTAGTAGTTCATGTCTTTTGATTGCTGAGTAATTTTTCATTATATTACTATAGCATGGTCTGTTTATCCATTTAATTTTTGATTGACATGTGGATTGTTTTCAGATTTGAGCTATTAAGAATAGGAATGCTGGATCTCCCCAGTGGCATAGCGGGTTGAGCGCAGCGCTGTGAAGCTGTCCACAGCCTCTGCAGCACAGGTTCGATTCCCGGCCAGCCAGGGAGATACCTACATGGTGCAGCAGACCTCTCCTGCCTTGCCCGCTGCTCCCCTCAGCAGTCTTCCACCCATCTGCCTGTTCTGTTCCCTGCTCTGTCTGTGCTGAATCCTCTCACCCTTCCGCACATCTGGCCTATGCCCCAGTTCTTGTATAAATAAATAAATCTTTAAAAAAAAAAAGAATAGGGGGCCTCCCCGGTGGTGCAGCGGTTGAGCGCTGGGCTGCGAAGCTATCCGCAGCCTCTGAAGCGCCGGTTCGATCCCTGGCCGCTGGTGAGGGGCCCACGTGGCGCGCAGACCTCTCCTGCCGCCCGCTGCTCCCCTCAGCAGTGTACTTTGGTCCGTCTGCCTGCTCTGCTCCCCGCTCTGGCTCTGGTGAGTTCTCTCAGCCTCCCACACTTCTGACTGTACCCAGTGCTTGTCTAAATAAATAAATAAATAAATAAATCTTAAAAAGAAAAAAAGAATAGGAATGCTAAAATATTTATGTTCAAGATTTTATGTGGGTACATTTTGTCATTTTCTTGGGTAAATACAACTTTAGCTTTTATATTTAGGTCTGATCTATTATGAATTGTTTTTTTTTTTTTGTATGTAGGGTATGATTGCTTGAGATTTCTCTGTTTCCCCTTCTATTTATCCTACCCTTCTCCCACCGTAGAATCATTTGTGAGAAGATTATCCCTTTGTTGAATATTAACTGAACACATAGGTATGGATATATTTCTGGACTGTGTACTCTTTTGTACTGATGTGTCAATTTATGCCAATACTGCTTGTTACTGCAGATTTATACTAGGTCTTGAGTAAAACGGCATAGATAATTATTTTTGTTTTGCATAATTGTCTTGACTAACTTTTTTTATAATTTCACATAATTTTAGTGCAAGCTTGCACAGTTCTGTAATGTAGGCTGCCGGTATTTTCATTATGGTTGTATTGAATCTATAGGTAAAATGTGGGCCTGTATGTCTTACCAGTAGCCAAATTCAATTAATTATAATTTTTTTTTGCAATTTCCTTATAATTCTCTAAGCGATGGTGTCATATGCAAATAGATAATATTACTTAAAATTGCCTTATACTTCATAACATCTTTAGTGGAATATTGAAAAGAATGGCAAGAATGGTTGAGTGCTAATAAAAACATTGTCTATATATATTGTTTTTACAGAAGTCTTTCATAACATTAAGAAAGAAAGAGTCCTAGCATTCCTAGTTTACTAAGAACATTTTATTTTTTAAAGAACATTTTAGATGTGGTAAATATACACAATGGAATATTATTCAGCAATCAAAAAAGATAAACTCATGCTATTTGCAGCAATGTGGATGGAGCTAAAAGGAATTATGCTCAGTGAAATAAGCCAGAAGAAAAAAGGAAAAATATCAGATGGTTCCACTTATAGCAGAAATATAGGGGAACCCAATAAGACATCAGCGTAAAGAAATAATAACAGTACAAAACACAACAAAGCAAAAACGGACAATTATAAATCAGAGACATCCTGCAGGGGAGGAGGAGGGAGAGGGATCAGAGGGAGGGAGGGAGGAGCACAGGGGACTGTGGTGATGGTGCACGGGTGCCTTGGGGAAGGAAATTCTATGGGGACTCAATCTGAGGGGGTGGGGGGGAAGTAAATATTGCTTAAAAATGAACAATGATGTAAAAAACTTAAAAAATTAAAAATAAAAAAAATTACAACTAAAGAGATCATTTTAATGATTTTTATCAGTGATGGATGTAGAATTTTGTTAATTTCTGTATTGACATGACTTTATGATGCTGCTTCTACTATCATAGTGATTTACTTGGGTTTTAAATGTTTAACCAACTTTGACTTATCCACTTAGTTTTGGTTTTATTTTTGCTGTATTAGATATTTAATTCTTTAACATTTTATTGAGGCTATTTTGTCTGTATTTATGAGGGATAGTGGTCTGCAATTTTCTTTTAATAAGGCCTTTGTCAGGTTTGGTAGCAAGGCTTTTCTGGCTTCACAATAGGATTTGATAGAATTTCCTCTATTCCATGCTAAATGATGTGCAACAGAATCTTTCCATTACTATATAGGTATTACCAAATTCACTGCATCTTAGATTATGACAGGTTCAAAAACGAAACATTGTGAAAAGAGCTAAGAAGGACCCAAGAAAGCCCAAAAAGTGAAATTACAGGAGCATATGACCGAGACTCCCATGTCACCAAATTCTGTTGCACTAATTCCTTTTCCAAACTTACTCCTGTGACCTTATGGGTAATTCTGTATAATGTAATGATGAATAAAAAAGAAGGCTTGGTTCATAGCTTTCCAGCATGAAACTGGACTGCTGTTTTATTAGAGTCCAATCCAGGGATAATCCCAGGGATTGTCATAAAGTGCAGTGGAAGGATCATCTTCCAAGTGGGTAGATCTATGATTAGTTCACTTTTTTATTTACTTCATTACCTCATATGAAATGAGAGGCTGCCTTATGAATATATATGGAACCCAGGCATTAGGTGAGAGTTCTGAAAGGGATAAGACTGCAATATTGTAGGAAAGAGTTCTTGGAAGAGCAACTGCATACTACCTATATGAGTAGGCAAAAAGTTTTCAGACCATTATATCTCACTCCAGTGCCCACAAAGGACCATCCTTTCATGGAATGCTCTCAACAACCAAATGGAAAGAATAAGTGGTTCTTTGTAGAAATCCAAAAGCTTGATTTTGAATGTCCTAATGCTACTGCAATGGATTCCATAAGAAAGCATTCATTATGGCATAAATGGAAATATATTATGGAGTTGAGATAAAAGTAGAGATTGTTCAGTAGAAATTCTAGTAATTGGGGAATTCTTGAATCATAACAACATTGAAATGGAACGACTCAGTGTCTAAGTTTGTTTTTATGGTCATCCACCAGAAGATTTGGAGAGAGAATAACTTAATAGATGCTATATCAGTTTGCTAAAACTTGCCATAACAAAATATCACAAACTCAGTGACTTAAAATGAGATTTTTTTTAATTTAAATTTTAACATTTATGTAATATTGGTTTACAACACTGTGTATGATTTAGGGAGACAGGTTCATACCTGCTCAGGTGTATGTCACCACACCACACCTACCATTAACTCACCCACAGTCCTTCACCAGAGACCATTGGGCTTCCTCCCCTCTTTAAAACAAGGAGTTTTTATTCTCCCACAGTCTGAGTGTGAAAGTCTAAAACCAAGATGTCCAGAGGGCCATGCTCCTTCTGAGTGCTGTAGGAAAGAATCCTTTCCCGACTCTCCTATCTTTAACTGGTTTTGGCAATCCTTGGCTATCCCGTGGCTTATGGATATGTGACTCTACTCACTGCCTCCATCGTTGACTGCTCTTCTTCCCTTGTGTCTCTGATTCTTCTTGTAAGGACACCAGGATAAAGAAATAAGGATTTAAGACCCAGCTTAATTCAGTATAACCTTATCTTCAATGGACTGCAATTAGTACTAACCAATTTCCAAATAAAGTCAGATTCTCAGGTACTGAGATTTGATTACCATTTGGGGAGACAATCAGCCAACAATCGATGCAAGAGAAATGGGAAATCAAAGTTAGATAGACTCAAAAAGCTGAAAGGAAAAATGAGGGGAAAAAAAGCAAATGAGATGAAAGAATTTTGTCTTCTGTACAGCAAAGGAACAATCCAGATCAAATATCTCAAGCAAACATTTCTCAGCAGGTAATTAGGAAGGCTTATACTGACTATTCAGTTTATCTGGACATCCATCTGTCCTTGTGAAGCTTCTTTCTCACTGTGGGGATGTTTTTTTTTTTTTTTTCTCCTTTTACACATGTCATGCTTCCCCTTTTCTCAGTAATACATTTGAAAATGTTACTGTTAATTGTGACTATCTCCATGATTAAATGCCAATATTCTTCCTTTGAATATTAAGTGTTTGTAGGTAGTTTGCAGGCTGTGATCATTTTTTTCCATTACAGTTCTTTATGCCAATTGTACTGTTATTTAAAGAGCTAGTGTAACTGTTTTTGTCCATTAAAGAGGTAGGACTCCTTGCTTGCCTCAGAGAGGAGGGCTTGATTTATGGTTATAGATTCTCAAAATCACCCCAGTGTAATTCAATTCCATTCCTTATTAAATTATTATTTAGACTATTTATTTATTTATTTATTTATTTATTTATTTATTTATACAAGCACTGGGTACAGTCAGAAGCGCAGGAGGGTGAGAGAATTCACCAGAGCCAGAGCGGGGAACAGAACAGGCAGAAGGACCCAAGTACACTGCTGAGGGGAGCAGTGGGTGGCAGGAGAGGTCTGCGCACCATGTGGGACCCTCACCCGGCGGCCGGGGATTGAACTGGTGCTGCAGAGGCTGCGGGCAGCCTTGCAACCCAGCGCTCAACCGCTGCACCACCAGGGGAGGCCCTAGATTTTGTTTTTAAGTTAGGGGTTCAGGGCCTCCCCTGGTGGCGCAGGCAGTTGAGTGCCATGCTGTGAAGCTTTCCACAGCCTCTGCGGTGCCAGTTCGATCCTGGCTGGCCGGCCGGCGAGGGGCCCAAATGGCTCAGCAGACCTCTCCTGTCTCGCCCACTGCTCCCCTCAGCAGTATATTTCAGTCAGTCTGCCTGTTCTGTTCCCCGCTCTGTCTCTGGTGAATCCTCTCACCCTCCTGCACATCTGGCCTGTACCCCGGTTCTTGTATAAATAAATCTTTTATAAAAAAAGTTATGGGTTCATCTACATTGCCAATACTGTATCCTTCAGACCATCTATAGACTCAGGATGCTATAAGCAATTCTAGACTAATGTTCTCAATATTGCTGGTACTGTCTTTACATTGTATATAGCTATAAGCAGGGATGGAACATAGTGATAAAAGTGGTGGCGATGTCGTTCTCACCTTGTCCCAACTATCCATGAATTCAATTGGAAGACTAAATGATTCCATAGTAGCAGTCAGGAAGCCAACAGCTATCTCATGTATTTGGCAAACATTCATTTGGTTTCAATTCTGTCAGTTCTCCCTCTAACTTAATATACCAAGTTGAGCCAACACTTAGTATCAACACATATATTAACCAGGACTTACTCATGTGATCAGCAATGAATGCAGTGCTTTTTTCCATTTTCCCAAATTTAATTTTCTCAATCCAATTAGATATCAAAGCTCAGATATTAGTCAAAATGTTGTAAAAACTTCACTGTACTATAAAATAGCATGATGGTATTTTTTAAGTGAGTGAATAAATTGATACAAGACAATATCTAGACAAATCAAAGCCTTTGGGTGTATACTATTTGAGAGTGATTGATAAGGAACTTAAATACTGGCAAAATAAAACCAGAAGATTTCTGGAAGCTGTAATGATGATCAAAACAGGGTAACAATACCTAAATTCAAATTTGTCTTAAGATAAAGATATATGGCTTAATTGAAAACATGACAGTTTTTAAACTATTTACTCATTTTTCACCTGGAGAAATTCAACAGCAGATTAGGAGGTAGATTAATGATGAACTTTCAAAATGAGGTTATCCAAAAAATTGTCATTGTGGATTGCGTATGTGATATATAGCCCAGAGAATAGAAGTGTGCACTTTGAAATCAAAATGGTTGAATTTAAATCTTCACTCCAGAAGACTATAGCTATGTGAGTAACTTAGCCACCTAGCCTTTGTTTCCATGGGTGTAAAATGAGTAGCTATCTCCCGAGGGTATTTTGAAGATTAGGAGTCCTTACACATAAAGAATTTATGTTGACTTAAGTACCTGTTATTTTACTATTACTATTTAAATTATTTTGGCAATGTCAATATTATAATCACCAAAGCTCAAAAATAATTTTAAGGTTCAACATTTTTATTTGGAGACAGATTTTCAGCTTTGAATGTGAAGAAAGCATGTCATCTAGTCATTTGAGACAGTATAGAATAATCTGGCTGTATAATATTAAAAAGGATTTTGATTCAGATTCCTTGGGAGCCAATGAGGAGTGGATGAGAAAGAAAATGTTTTTATTTTTTACATCATTGTTCATTTTTAAACAATATTTGCTTCCCCCCAAACCCCTCAGGTGTAGTCTCCATGGAGTTTCCTTCCCCAATGCACCATCACCTCAGTCCCCTGTGCTTCTCCCTCCCTCCCTCCCTCTGATCCCTCTCCCACCTCCTCCCCTGCAGGATGTCTCTGATTTATAATTGTTTGCTTTTGCTTTGTTGTGTTTTTGTACTGTTATTATTTTTTTACACTGATGTCTTATTTGGTTCCCCTCTATTCCTGCTATAAGTGAAACCATCCGATATTAGAAAATGTATTTATTCACAGACATTTTTATCCCATAAAGGCAAGACTATATTAATAATGTAAGTAATAACCCAGGTCTTATAATATCTAAGTATGAGGAAAAAGGATTTGCCCATTTACCTGAGGTAAGAGACTTTTATCAGTAGTTTTCCTACTGAATCTGCGCTCCCACTGCTGCATCACCAGTGTGGGAATAGCAACGACAAATGTTGAGAAGTCAATATGGTGCCATTGTGAGGGAGGGGACAATGGGAGTGAGGGAGAGGTGGCAGATTGATTTCAATTAAACCCTTATATCCTTGAGAGCTCTGTTGGTTTAGAGTATTCATTCTACCAGACTTATAATCCAAAGTGAAAACTGAAATTATCAAATGACCCATTTAGCACACCAGTTTATTAACAGGCAAAATATTACTCTGTTTTCTCTGCTAGCTGATCCTTATAACTAAGAAAACGTAGGGTCGCTGCTTCACAGTGGGGTCAAAGTGGATATGTATTGAGATGAAATTCAAGTAATCCTCTGAAGGACTTCTTTGTACTTCTGTGTCTAGTGTTAAGAACTGATGGAATTTATAATAACCCAATGTAGACAGGATCCTTAGGGACTCATATCTTTTAGAAATAAAGGTAAATAACTATAATCAGTTGTAAGCAAAAGAAAAATTGGGTAGGGGGAGAAGAAAGTTATCAACATCTATTATGACATTGTGACCAACTATAGAAAACAAGATACTAGATTTCAAGCATTTTTTTTTCTGTTTGCTTTGTCATGTATTCCTATATATTAACCAATTTATGTCCCCTGCCTTCTTTTCACATGCTTTTTTCTATAATGTTAAAGACGTTTAATCTTATAATTGAATCTTGAGATTACAGAACATCAAAGAAGGATTATGACTGAAATAGAAGGGGAATAAATATCAAAGAATAATAAAGAAATGTTTAGAATTTTAAAGTTTCACACTGGGGATAGACAGTGAAGGCATTTGATTTATATCAGAGAGAGCTGTATTGTGTTAGGTGAAAAGGATTTGTTGTCTTGTGTCACTTGAAAGTTAAACATGGTGTGTATCGATAATTGATTTATCAAAGGAATGGAATGTGCCAGATTGTTTGAAATCAAGTGAACCTGACCCTGATTTATATTCACTTACCTCAGGTAAAACTCTAGATCCTGATGTGTTTATACTTGAACTTGGGACTCAAGTTCCCACCTAGACTGTGTTAAGAACTGTGAAAGCCCTTGGGGTTTCCACTACTTGAAAGCTAGTAAGTTAGTCTGACAATGTCCAGAGATACTCTCAGAAAACATAAGACTGGTGTGTCAGAAATAAAAAAAAAAATTACAAAACAACAAGCCACATGAGTATCCAAATATTTGTATCAGTTCACTTTGCTCCAGGTTCCATAGGAACAAGAAATTAGCTCATGTGGACATCAGCACAGACAGTGGGCGGCTTTTCAGAGGAGCAATTCTAAGATTAGAGAGTCTCAATTGTTTTATAATAAGCAGTAAGCCTGCCTTCCCTTTGATCTGGAGGGGAGACAATTGTATTTATTATACTGGACAGTAAATGAACCTGCCTTGTTGCAGAGAGAGAAACTAGATAGGTCTAATGTGTTAATTATACAAACATCCTTGAAAAGCTTGTCCAGAACAAAGGCAATTAGAGTATCTGCTAAGAAGACATGCAGAAATACAAGAGACCATGGAGAAGTGTGTCCTAATAGGCTTCCTTTGCAGTCTGAATTTCATCTCTTCATTGCAACTTGTTTTCCACTGATATTATTATCAGTACCTTGCCTCCTGGAATGTTTTAAGCATGGGATTGTTAAATCCAATCAAATACCTATAAGAAAAGATAATCCCATTCTTTTAAATAACTTGATCTCTTGTAAATCCAGGGAGCAGAAGGCATTCCCTACCTCGATGCAGAACCAGAATGAGGAAACATAAGGGCTTAGGCTAGATTCAGTTGCACATTTTCTCCCTTTATGACATATGGGCAAATTCTCTTCATCAATTTATAACCTCAACTATTTAAGTATCTCTTCAAAATTGTAATTTAAAGCCCCAAAATTGCCTCGGTTAAAGTTCTCTAATAGATGACAATAAAATAAACATAGTACCATGAAAAAATTTGACAAAATTATTAAATTACCTTTTTTTAATTCACAGTGACTGTAGATATTGGCATTATCAGACACTTGGGTATTGATTTTAAAGAAATAAAAGGGGTATAAAAACAATGGCTCTGTTGAATTATATTTTTCAGCAAACAGTTATCCACCACCCATTTATTAAAAATTATTTATTTTTATGTAGAACTAGGTGCAGGGGCGGGGTGGTGGTGGTGGTGAGAGGATTCACCACAGAGTGGGGAGCAGAACAGGCAGATCTACCGAAATACACTGCTGAGGAGGAGCAGTGGGCAAGACAGGAGGGGTCTGCAGCACCTCATGAGTTAGTTCCCTGGCTGGGGATCGAACTTAAGCCTTAGCAGTGGTAGTGCTGAAACTCAATCCCTAGGCCACCAGAGAAGCCCCACAACCCACTTTTTGAGGAATATATATGCCCCACCCAGTCCAAGATGCTGGACTTCCACATGTGGCTTGCTGTGGCCAGTATCAGCTGGGAGGATACAACAGTTTGTCAGTTCCCAAACCTAGTTCTTAGGAGGCATTGCACATCTCCAGCCGCCTGTCTGGAAAATGTATATCCCTGCCAGGAGGAGATTATGCCCTTGTGGACACTGCCCCTGCAGCCCATGTCCTGGAATAAGACACATGGAAGACCTACATTTTCTTCCAGCTTTATTGGTATAATTGACATATAACATTGTGCAAGTTTAAGGTGTACAATGTGTTGATTTGATACTTACATAAACACCCCCATTCCATCCTGTAGTTACCATTTCATTTTTGTGGTGAGAACATTTAAGATCTACTCTCTTGGCAACTTTCAAGTATGTAACACAGTATGAGCTATAATCACCATGCTATGTGTTAGATTCCCAGAACTTGTTAATCTTATAACTGGAAATTATCACCCTTTGGCAATCATCTCCCCATTTCCTTCACCCTCCCGTCCCTGGCTAACTACCACTCTAATGTTTTTCTGGGGTTGACATTTTTTAACTCCATGCTTAAGTGAGTTCTACATAGTAGTTGTCTTTCTCTGTCCTATTTCAGTTTGCCTAACACCTTCAAGGTTCATTCAAGTTGCTGCAAAAAGCAGGATAGCCTTCTTTCTCATCGCTGAAAAATATTCCATCGTGTGTATGTGTGTGTGTGTGTGTGTGTGTGTGTGTGTGTGTATGCCACAAGTCCTTTATCCATTCAACCCTTAACTGACACTTGGATTGTTCCCATATCTTGGCTATTTGAATAGTGGTGCAGTGAATATGGGTGTGTAGATATCTCTACAAGATACTGATTTCAATTTCTTTGCATGGTTACCCAGGAATGGGATTGATAATACATGGTACTTCTAGAAGTACCATCTGTGCACAAGGTTCCTTTTTTCCACATCCTTGTCAGCACTTGTTATCTCGTGTATCACTGATATTGTCATTCTAATATGTGTGACATGTCTCATTCTGATTTTGAATTATATTTCCCTGATGATTAGTGATGTTGAGCATCTTTTCATGAACATGTTGGTCGTTTGTATTTCTCCTCTGGAAAACTGTCTATTCAGTTCCTCTGCCCATTTTCAAATTGGGTTATTGTGGTTTTGTTTCTGCTACTGAGTTATATGACTTTTATGTATATTTTGGATATTAACACTTTATCCAATTAAAACTTTCAAATATTTTCTCCCACCCCCTAGGTTCCCTTTTCATTTTGTTGATTGTTTCTGGTGATGTGCAGAATCTGTTTAGTTTGGTGTAGCCCCATGTGTTTATTTGTGCTATTGTTGTTTACTTTTTATTTTGGTATCATATCTTGGAAATCATGGCCAAGATCAATGTCAAAAAGCTTTTCCTCTTTTTTTTTTTTTTTTTTTTTTTTTTTTTGGTAGAAGCTTTAAACGTTCATTTCTTATGTTTAAGTCTTTAATCCACTTTGAGTTGATTTTTGTGAGAGGTGTATTTTTAAACACTGGTCCAGTTTTATATATATATTTGTGGGACCCTCACCGGCGGCCGGGGAATGAACTGGTGCTGCAGAGGCTGTGGGCAGCCTGGCAGACCAGCACTCAACTGCTGCACCACCAGGGGAGGCCCTCCAGTTTTATATTTTTGCACAAATTATTCCACTTTTCTCAGCCCTGTTTATTGACGGTAATTTCCCACTGGATATTCTTGCTTCCTGTTAAATATTAGGGCGGGTATTTCTGAGATTTTTGATGTTGTTCCTTAACTTTGCCTATTTTTCTGCCAGAGCCAATCATTTTTGAGTACTATAACCTTGTATTATTAGAAATCCAACTTTGTTGTTTTATCTCTGGATTGATTCAATTATTTTTGGGTCTTTGTGGTTGAATACAAATCTTATAATTATTTTCTCTATTTCTGTGAAAAGTAGCATTGGATTTTGATATGGATTGCATTGAATCTACAGATAACTGATTAATAGAGACTTTACAACAATATTAATTCTTCCAATCCATGAACACAGGATACATTTCCATTTGTTTCTATCTTCAGTTTCCTTCATCAAAGTCATAATTTTCAGTGTACAGATTTTTCATCACCTTGTTAAATTTATTCCTAAGTATTTATTGTTTTGATGCTGTTGTGAATGGGATCATTTGTTTCCTTTTTGGCTGTTGTTTTATAAAAGCGCAACTGTATTCTGTATGTTGACTTTTGTATCCTGCAGCTTTACTGAATTTGTTGATTTGTTCTAGCAGTTTGGTGAAGATTTCACGATTTGCTCCTATAAGGTCATACCATCTGCAAACAAAGACAATTTTTACTGAATCATTTCCTGTTTGGAGGCCTTTTGTTTTTCTTGCCAGACTGCTCTGGCTAGGACTTCCAGTACTATGGCAAGTGGGAGTGGTGTGAGTAGGCACCCTTGTCTTAGTCCTGATCTTAGAGAAGCTTTCAGCTTTCACTAATTAGTGTGATTTTGCTGTGGATTTGTCGTATATGACCTTTAGTATCTTGAGGTATGTTCCCTATAAACCCGTTGTGGAGTGGTTCTTTTTATCATTAAAGAATGTATTTTGTCAAATGCTTTTTCTTTATCTAATGAGATGATTATCTAATTTTTATCTTTGGTTTAATTAATGTGGTGTATCACATTGGTCTTGCATTTGTTTAAACCTTGCATTCCAAGGAAGAAACCTGCTTGATTATAGTTTATAATTCCTTTAATGGTTGGTAATATTTTGTTAGGAATTTTTGCCTCTATTTTCATCAGGCATATAGACCTATAGTTTTCTTTTCTTGTAGTGCTTTTATATAATGTTACTGTCAGGGTAATGCTGGCTTTCTAAATTGACTTTGGGAGTGTTCCCTCCTCTTCAAATTTTTGGAAGAGCTTGTGAAGTGTTTTGTTTTTTTTTTTTAAATCATGATAATCATGAAAGGATGTATTATGAAAATTGCTCTGAAAATAGCCCTCTGCTCAATACTAATATTTGGGTGTTTTTTAGTTAAAATTCATCTGTATTTCTGATTTCTTAATGTAGCCATTTTATCACTATAAGCTTCCTTTTAGAACTAATTATGTAGCATCCTATAGTTTTTTTAATGATCAAAGCATTAAATTTGATTTTAAGTGAATTTTGTATGATAGTATATACCATTAAATATATATAAAAATAAATGCCAAAAGATGCTGTCATAGGGGAGAGGAAGGAAGTCTCTGGTATTTTAGCTGGTAGTAGTTATGGCTCAGGATCTGACAATGACAGAATTGCAGGAGCTGGAAAAATTGCTGAGATTTACTGTCACTCAGTACATGGGGACAAAAACTGGATTTAGGACCTGAGCTGCTGTGAGAACTTGTTCTATTTTCTCTAGATCAAGAACCAGAGCTGCTGTGAGAACTTGTTCTATTGTCTCTAGATCAAGAACCAGAGTGTGCTCATGCTCTGGAGTTAGAGCTGAAGTACCATGGAGCTCAAGAACTAATGGTCGTGCTTTTACTGGTGCTGGCTTAAGCTCTAGAATGAGAACTATTTATGGAAATTGCTGGAGTGCTAGACCTAGTCCCAGAACACACTTTCATATAAGTTCTAACTCTGAAGATTGAATGAAAACTGTTGCTTGACTCTCTCCTTTGGCTTTGGAATTGGAGAGAGCATAGGTGCTTGTTGAAGCTCTAGATTTGAAATGAGAGCTGTGTCTTCAACTTGCTCTGACTCTGAAGCTGAAGCTAATTCTTATGCAGGTTATTATTCTAGCTCCTGAGCTTGAATGAAACTGTTGCTTGAGTATGACATTGGTCTGAAATAGTAGCTGGTTATGTGCTTGTTTTAGCTCTTGAGCTTCTGTGAGAACTCTGGCTTGAGTCTGCTATTGCTCTGAATCTGGAGATAGCATATGCACATGCTTTTCTAGCTCTTGAACTTGAGTCAGAATGATTTCTTGGAGCCTGACCTGGAGCAGGAGCTGGTGGTGGTGATTGGTCTGGCTCTTGATCTTGAAGGAAAGCTGTGGCTGGAGTTTGCTCTGGCTCTGAATTTTTAGTTAGCATATGTGTTTATTGTAGCTCTTGAGCTTGAATGAGAAATATAGTTAGAGGCTATCTTCTTTGGAAGCTAGAAATGTAGGTTCTTGATTAGCCCTTGATATTGAATGAAAGCTGTGGTTTATGCCTGCTCTTGCTCTGAAGTTGAAGAAGGTGAGGGTTTTGTTGTTGTTGTTTAATC
This sequence comes from Talpa occidentalis, assembly GCF_014898055.3. Taxonomy (NCBI): domain Eukaryota; kingdom Metazoa; phylum Chordata; class Mammalia; order Eulipotyphla; family Talpidae; genus Talpa; species Talpa occidentalis. The sequence continues at coordinate 66,619,165 of NW_023601543.1, read as the reverse complement.
TAGCTCTTGAGTTTAAAAGAGCACTATTATTTGAGCCTGCTGCTGCTCTACACATTGTTGCTTCTTTTAGCTCTTGCGCTTGAAAAACCACTGTGATTGAGCCTCTTCTAGCTCTAAAATTGTGGCTGGTAGATGTGTTTATTCTAGTTCTTGAACTAAGATACTAGCTCTGGCTTCCTCTTGCTCTTTGCTGCTGAAGATGTTCTGGTTTCTAACTTTTCTTTTTAGATTACTTGGTTTTGTTGTGGTGACATTGGTTTCTCACAGTGCATAAGTTTGAAGAGTACAGCTTCACACCGTCAAAAATGTATATACCACACCACATCCACAACCAAATTGACCCCCTCTATCTACTCCACCTTCCGGTAACTCCCACTCTATTGTCACGCTCTTGCTTTTTGTTTGTTTGTTTGTTTGTTTGTTTGTTTGTTTGTTTTTGCCCTGCTTCTTTATATTCCATATATGGTTGAAATTGTATGGTACTTGTCGCTCTCTTTTTGACTTATTTTACTTAATAAATCCCCTTGGAGGATACTGTCACAAGTGGTAAGATTTCATCTTTTTCTATAGTTGAGCAATATCCCATTGTGTATATATACCACATCTTCATCCACTCATCCACCAATGGGCATGTACATTCTGTGCTTTTGTTTCATGATAAGACCTGATTTCCTTTTTAATTTTCTTTTTTGACCCACTGGTTGTTCAGGAGTGTATTGTTTAATCTCCACATATTTATGTATTTTCCATATTTCCTCTGCTAGATTTCTAGTTTCTGACCATTGTGGAGAAGATATTGGTATGATTTCAATTTTCTTTAACTTTCTAAAACTTGTTTTGAGACACATCGTGAAATCAATCTAGAGATGTTCCATGTGTACTTGAGAAGAATGTGTTCTGCTGCTGCTGAATGGAATGTTCTGTATATGTCCATTAGTTCCATTTGAGAGAGAGAGGGAGAAGGAACAGTTCATTTATGCTGATTATAATTTAACTTTGATCACATACAAAAACTCTACCCTTTTACTCTTCCTGTTTTGATGTCACCATTTAAATCCTTTTTATTTTGTCTATCAAATAAGTATTTGTTGTAGCTATAGTTATTTTTAACACTTTAGTCCTTTAACCTTTATAGTATAATTAATTTTTTAAAGATTTATTTATGCATACAAGAACTGGGGTACAGGCCAGAAGTGTGGGGGGTGAGAGGATTCACCAGAGATAGAGTGAGGAGCAGAACAGGCAGATTGAAACACACTACTGAGGGGAACACCGGGAGAGACAGGAGAGATCTGCTGCGCCATGTGGGTTGCTCCCTGGCTGGGGATCAAACTTATTCTGCAGTGGCTGTGGATAGCTTCATAGTGCTGCATCTTAACCCCTTGCGCCACCAGGGAGGCCCCTATAGTATAATTAATTAACACAACACCATAGTGTAATGTTAGAGTATTCTGTATCTGAATACATACATACCTTTACCAGTGTGTTGTCTATTTTTGTTACTAATTAGTGTCTTTCTTTCAGTGTGAAGAATACCTTTCAGAGTTTCTTGTAAGGCAGGCTTAGTGGTGGTAAATTCCAGTAGCTGTTGTTTTTAGGGAAGGTTTTTATTTGGCCCTCAGTTCTAAAGGAAAACTTTGCTGTATAAAATATTCTTGATTGGAAGTTTCATTCTATGAGCATTTTTTTAAAATGTATTATCCCATTCTTTCCTGGCCCACAAAGTTGCTGTTGAGAAATTCTCTTATCTTTTCAGGGTTCCTTTCTATGAGAATTTTTTTTCTTACAACTTCAAAGATCATTTTATATATCTTGGAAAAGATCATTTTTGATTGAAAATTTGTTCTTTTTTTTTAAAGATTTATTTATTTATACAAGCACTGGGTACAGTCAGAAGCGCGGGAGGGTGAGAGAATTCACCAGAGCCAGAGCAGGGAGCAGAACAGGCAGACTGACGAAGTACACTGCTGAGGGGAGCAGCGGGCACGGCAGGAGAGGTCTGTCGCGCCATGTGGGACCCTCGCCCGGTGGCCGGGGATCGAACCGGCACTGCAGAAGTTGCAGGTAGCTTCTCAACTCAGTGCTCAACCTCTGCGCCACCAGGGAGGCCCTTGATTGAAAAATTGTACTTGCATATCTAAATCTCTGCACATTTAGGAACTTCTCAGTCACTGTCTATTTAAGAAGCATTCTACACATTTATCCCTCTCTTTTCTTTTTAGACTCCATTGGTACATTTATTATTTCTGGCTGCAAATGTGGCCCCTTGGCTCTAGAGGTGGTGGAGAAGGATTCAGGCAGTTGACATGTTACACTTGCCCCAACTGCAGACTGTGGATTTCTGACAGTGTGAGTCCTGATTTTCCTCCCTACTCCCCAGCCTGGAGAAGATACAAGTGTAAGTGAGGTAAAGGATAGTCCCAGACCCAGACCCCACCAATGACATCATACACATAAAGTGCTACAGAAGGAAGGAGGAATGACAAGGCGAGCAGACCACAACCCCAATCACTCTGATCCTCTTGACTCACAAACCCAGTGTTAACTTAAGATCTTTTAAAAAATATGTGCCACTAGAGTTTTAAGTAGGAACAAAAATTTAAGATCCAAAAATAAAGGATTTGCCCAATTTTATATTAAGGGACTAGAAAAGGGAGGATTTATCCATTTTTTTATTAAGAGACTAATAAAGGGAGACTCTGAGATTTCGAAGTTGAAAGCAGCTTTAAAGAGGTCTGTTTCACATTTATAATTTAATCAGCTCACAGTGGCATACTATGTGGCTGGGTGGGGTAGACATGCGAGTACTCTACCCCGCCAGGAAGCAGTATTTTATCACTGAGATTTTTAAAAACTGTGTGGCACATGCTGATAATAAAAACACACAAAGTTTCAGTTGACTTCATTATTTTTAATTTCTCCAGAGACGATGTACTCCCTGTACTTGGAGCAGTCACCACTAAACCTTCCTCTTGTTATAGGATTGCTAATTGAGACTCCCCCAAAAGACATATTTATACTGGCATGGTGACTTGCCTAAGGAACTAGACTGTTTTTCCTAGGGAGAGAAAATTTATTTAGGAGTAGAAATTTTTGCAGATGTTTTACCATCTCTGACCTTGATTTAAAATTATATTTTTCTTTAAATTAGATACAGGTTTAGACAGATCATTGGATCCTTTGGGATGCAGACATGGAGACTTTTATGAACAAAAAAAGATTATTGTGGAATACTGCCTAAAAGGGAAGAGAGCAGGATTTGGCAGAGAGAGCCTCAGGCTATGATGCAGATCTGACAGTCTCAGCCAACAGAATAGGAAACCAGGGAGTAAAGATTTCCTATTTGAGTCCCCCCACATTGGGCAGGAATGGACAGGTCTTCATACTCCCACTATGCACAGCCATTGACTGGGAGCTGCCCAGGAAGAGCATGGCATCAGTTTGTCAAATGCCGTAGTTTATGTTGCTCTAACAAGTGTACCATACAATTTGACTTAAACAATTATTTCTCACAGTTCTAGAGGGAAGTGCAAGAGCAAGATACTGGTAGATTCTTTGGGGACCCTTTCCCCATTTAAAGGTGGTGCTCCATTCAATGTCCTCTCACATGGTGGAGAGCAGACACACAGGAGACAATTTCCTGTCTTTTATAAGGGCACTAAACACTTTCAGGAGGGCTCCTCCCTCAAGGTGTAATGACCTCACAAAGATGCCCACCTCCTAACACCATTACATCAGGGATTAGGATTTCAACATTAATTTTAGGAGGACACACACTTTCAGTCCAAAGGAAGGTGATGCATTTTGAGGCTTTCAGCCGACCTCACCCCTTGCAGCTGAACAGCAAGTTTTCCTGAAAGGAAATCTAAGCTGCCTATGCCCCCTGGCTTCCACACCTGATCACACATTAAATTTCTGCATTCCCAGCCTTTCTATTATTCTGCAAGTATAATAAATGTTTTGCGATGCTTCGTTGGCTATTCATTAACCACTTCTGTACAGCCATAAAACATTTGACTCCCCAGCATGTTCCACTGTTAACGAGAGACAGTTTAGTAAGCATGGATCTGGAGTTGTGTGAATTGACTCCAACTGTGTGACATTTCAGCTTTCACTTGCTCTAATCAGTGGATACCCTGACAAAGAGGACTCTCTTCTATTCATATTTATGCTTTACCACTTCCTTCTCACTCCCCCCCTGCACCCCCTCCCCACATACAAAACAATACATAGCCTAGCAGAGCACCTGCTGCCCAGGATGATCAGAAAGGAAATGTGTTTAGTGGATTGACCGATTACAGAATGTTTTACCTTACTCCTCTCACTTCACATAAACAGCCTTTGTGTCACTACTGCTGTTGCTTCTGATTCCGGTTTTGAAACACTCATTTTGTCTATCTTCTTTTTGATGAAAGAAGAATAAACTCCCTAAGACTAGGGATAATGGAGGAAATATTTTAGAGAAAGTCACTGTTTAAAAAAAAAAGTTGAACTACTATTTTCTGAAATCTGCCACTCCAGTGACATCTCCAGAGAGGTAACCTTTTTACCAGTGCTATACAGTAATGACTGGAAGAAGATGTGTTACAGATGAAGAGATTCAAGCAATCATGTGTCAGCACAAATTTAGGCAGGGAGCAAGGAAGAAAGGTTATACAAAGTAATTGTTCAGCAAAATTTAAAGGTTGGGAGACTCCTCTGTGTAAATTTAAGAGTTTTCATTTGGCCAGTGGACTTAATTTTCTTTTTTTATATATTGTGTTTTTGGTTTATTTTATTGTTTTTCATTATCATATAATCTACAAGGTTTTGGAATTATTGTTTTACAGCAATAGAAATGTATTTATAAATCAATCAGTTTTTACTCTCTAAATTTCTATACTGTTTGAAAATTTAAGCCTAATTAAATAAAATAATGCAAAATAGCATACATATATTCAATGATTACCATAAACTAATGACATCAAAATAAAAATATAAAACACCACTAATAATATACAATAATATATGCATTGAGTGATTAATGTGAGCTAAGTACTATGCTAAGCATTTTAAAGGATCATTTTTAATTACCTTCCACAAAAATGGCATATTATCTCCACTTAATAGATGAGGAACTTGAAATATTTTTTTTTTCCTGAAAATGATTGCTTTTCTAAGGATAATTTTCTGATTGTGGGAAGCTTACTTCCAGGATCAGGACATCTAAATCCAGCAGGGAAGTCCTTTTGGTGGGTGCATGAAACGTAAATGCTGGAACCCTTAGTAGCTCCCAGGAAAGAACCTGTTCTTTGTAAGCTTTGCACAGGGAACTTGTCACATTCAGGCTGTAGTAGCCCTTGATGGTCGCCAGCAAGTTTAGGTCTTGCAAGTCATGAGACCGACATTCAACATAATGAGTAAGAATCAGTAGTTTCAAAGGATGTGGCTGCTCTAGCAAGGCTGTCTATTAAGGAGGCCTTTGTGCTGGGCAACTGTCTTTGACTCCTGACTTCCTGAAGGCACCTGGGGAAGCAGAAACAGAGCCACATGGGGGCTTCCTGGAAGTCTCTTTGATGCAACTGGTTATGATATTCTGCTGGATAACTGACTTGTTTCAAGTGCATGATTAATGGAATTATTATTCATAATGAGGAAATGCCCAGAGAGCCAAGAACATAATAATGCTCTTACTAGCTGTCAGTAATTGTCAGCTCATGCTAGTAATGCCCAGGAAATGAAAAGGCTCTGGCATTTTCCCTTAATTTTATTAAGGATGTGATTTCCTAACAGCAATTGAGTGCTGTAGGCAGTGTATATCCTGCAGATGATGTCACCTCAAAGCACCAGTCCTCATGGCATTCCTCTCAGAGCACACAGAGGAGGCCTGTCAGATAGTATTGCTTAATTAATTAGGGCCTTTCTAGTAGAAACATTAGTATACCATTTCCTCTGCTTCTGTTTCTCTTCATTTCTTCCAAAAATCACAAGTGTTGTTGAAGGAGACGCCCTGTATTAGAGGAACAGAATTTGTTAGTTAAGTAGCTTGGCCTCTAATGAGAAAGCTTTATAAGACCAAGCAACTCAGTTTTCATGAAATGGCTTTCTGTATTAATCGGGGGGGAGAAATCTCTTGGAAACTTTCCTGCTGAAGAAACTGCACCACATTCTGCACCATCATTTTTGTATTTGTTTCCTTTGCTACAACTAATCAGAACACTGTTGCACTCACCATTGCAGTATATCCTAAATGGCAAAGTACTGTTTGTGGAGGTAGTTGCCAGAAAAGTTGGTCTTCTGTGCAAGTGTCTAAAGAAATTAAATACAGATGAGAGGAAGAATGATAACAGGTCTCAAACACATTTCAATTTGCTTCTTTTAAGGTGCTCTGTTGGATTTTCACAAGAATATATGCCTGGTCATGCTGGGGGTAGAAGTTAGAGTTCTTGCAGATCGGGGAGAAAGAAAGGGATGAGGTAGTAAGAGCACTGGTGTGGACTTAATTCAAAGCAAGCCAAACATAAAAGCTAAATGTGGCAATCCAGGCTATAGAAAGAGATTGCACAAATGTTGTACAAAACTCATGAGAGATGATACTTGGTTCTGCCTCAGAGCATCTAAAAGTAGAGTTGAACTCCATAATTTAAGTTGGTGACTTGTGTGCATGACAAGCTAAAGCACAAAATGGAAAGGGATAAAAGCTAGGGTGATGGATTCCTACTAGTGCTTTGGGCAAAATATATTTGTTCTTTCAGCGTATCTAGCCCCTCACTATTCTAAGTATGGCGTGTGGTCAAGCATCACCTGGAAGTTTATTAGAAATGAAAAACCTCAGATCCACTGAATCAGAATCTATTAACAAGATGCCCAGAGGATTTTATGCATGTTGTAATGTGGAAAACTCTGGTCAAGAGCACTTCCTGAAGATGCCTCTGCAGTTTCGAGGGAGTAAAGGTCAGTAGTTCAGGGAAAACTAGGAAAGAAAGTCTATTTAAAATCCAATTTAACTTTCTTTTCATGGAAAATGAGTTTTTTGGATGTTTTGCTTATCTCTTTTTTTTATTGAGATAGCATTGGTTTGCAGTGATTCAAAGGCATCAAATCATACCTCCTCAGATTCATGTCCCCATACCACCCCCCGACCCCAGGCACCTCATGTAACATTATATAGGTTTTCGGTGTATAATGATTCAATATTTGTCTATATTTGTATATCCCACAGTAAGTCTAATTAGCTTCTGTCTCTAAAAATGATCAGAGCATTTTTTTCTTATGGTAAGTATTAAGATCTGCTTTCTTAATAACTTTCAAATGTGCCATACAATTTTATTAACTATAGTTCCTTGCTGTATATCACATCCCCATGATTTATTTGTTCTATAACTGCAGGTTTATACATTTTGACCCCCTTTATCCATTTCAGCCATCTAGTCCATCCCCACCTCTGGCAACCACCAATCTGTTCTCAATCTATGAGTTTGGGTTTTTTGTTTGTTTATTAGAGTCCACCAATCCTATAGCTATTACTCACTACTTGCTTGTGTTTAAAATGTTATTAGAGCTACAAAACTACTTTGATCTGCATACTAGAGAGACTGAGCTAGTTCCAAATAAAGTCCTCAGGCAGAGAGTAGCAAGTGTTTGCAGTGAGTAGTATTTGGTGTGTTGAGGTGAATCCTACGTGTGGGACAGGACACCAACATCATCAGTTAAGGGGGCCAAAGAGAAATTTTCATTTCTCACCCAGAACAATCTAGACTCCTATGAAGAAATCTTTGAAAGCCTCTGTTCTTTCTTGAGGCTGTTCAGCATGCCAATGGTATCTCCTTGTGGCAAATATCACGTAGAATGGAGATAGAGGCCTTATACAATCCTGTGCAGAATGTATTGGCATTTCCGCACTCCATGACAGACACATACTCATTTAGGAAATTTGCTGCTCATTAAGTATCCCACTGACATCTCATGAGCTTGCTGGGAATTTCCAGTGCATGACAATTCCTGAGTGGCATCCTTATCACACAGTAGAAAGTTATTGTTCTATATCATGGTCCACTGCTTAACTCAATCTGTCAACAGCCAGAAGGATGGTTTTCTACCCCACTGAGTCTCTCAGATGAGAAACTTTCCCACCATTATCATTATGGTCTCTCTGTAAGTTCATTTTCTATCAGAGTTAGAACTTTGGGGAAAATAGGTTCTAGCTTTTTCCCAAGCAATGAATCTCTGTGATGATATTAACACATTCAATTCAGATAACATTACCTTGTTTTTATTGCTGCATATAAGGGCCAATTGCAGTATCTGTAAATTTATTTTTTCTGCAGTTGGAAGACTTTTTTTTAATCCAAAGGCATTTTTCAAAACAGGTTTACTAATATTCCTGTTTATTAAAAACATGAATTTCTTTTCATCATTGTTCTATGAAGGGAGAACAGCTAATTGGATTTCAAGAGAACTAGTTGCCTAGATTATTTGTGGATTTTATCAAAGGCTGAATGCTGGTGATGATTTTTTGCTGATTCATGATCATTTATAAACAAATTGTGACATAGTATGACATGAAAATAAAATTTCCCTCTGTTCATTTCCTGTCTGTATTTCCTAAGAATAAGGACATTTTATTCCATAATTGTAATGTAGTTACCAACTTCAGGTAAGAAAATTAAGCCATAGAATATTAAATTGCTCAGTGACACAAAGTTCTCTCATGTATAAAATGAGGACAGTAATGGAACTTACACTATAAGTTTGTTATAAATGCATATGAGTTAATATTAATGAAGTACTGATAGAGTAAGAGCTATATAATTGTTTCTTAAATGGTAAATATCTGGGCCTCCCCTGGTGGTGCAGTGGTTGAGCGCTGGGCTGCAAAGCTGCCTGCAGCCTCTGCAGCACTGGTTCGATCCCTGGGTCCCCAATGGCATGACAGACCTCTCCTGCTGGGCCCGCTGCTCTCCTCAGCAGTGTATTTCGTCAGCCTGCCTGTTATGTTCCCTGCTCTGGCTCTGGTGAATTCTCTCATCCTCCCGCACTTCTGACTGTACCCAGTGCTTGTATGAATAAATAAATAAATATTAAAAAAAAAGTAAATATCTAATCCAGCTTCCTTTCCCTACCTTCCTTAAAGGACATTCATTTTTACATAAGTTGTATGCTTTATGACTTCATGAGAACCTTTCTTGATGAGTCATGATATATTGGATGTTGTGTTAAATTGAATTATGAATACTGCCCTTATGATAGTATCTAGCTTTTTTAATGAAGAATAATAGTTCTTATTGAGTATTATTTCTAGTAAGCAAGAAAAATATTTTGTATGTATAGAATCATACTTATGATTAGGATAAGTAATTTGTTTATTTTCTCTATATACCATATAATCATGTGGTGTTTATCTTTCTCCATATGACTTAGTTCACGAAGCAAAATACCTTCTAGGTCCATCTATGTTGTTGCAATTGGAGGATTTCACTTTTTTCATAGCTGAGTAGTATTCTATTGTGTATTTATGCCACATCTTTTCAATCCAGTCATCTGCAGATGGACACTCAGGTTGTTTCCGACTCTTGGCTATTGTAAATAATGTTGCAATACACATGGGGTGCATATATCTTTCCAAGTTAGTCATTTTGTATTTTGGGGGTTAATACCCTGAAGTAGAATAACTGGACTATAAGGAATTCTGTTTTCTATTTTCTAAGGAATCTTTATACTGCTCTCCATAATGCTTATAAGCAGTTACCTACCTAGCTGCTTTTGTGAAATGGAGCTTTCCAGATTCTCATTCACATTGCCTACCTTTAAATGCAGCCAGGTGCTTTAGTAGAATGAACACAAGAAGATGACCTTTGATTATCACCATTGAGTCATTAATTTGATTTGGACATCAAGAATTCCCTCTATCAATATTTATAGACTTTGAGGTACTCTACAAGTTACCTATAAAATGAAAATGATAAATTCACAAAAATTCCTTGTAGATCTAATATTCTGTGTTTCTGTAGATGTAATATTCTATGTTTCTGTAGATCTAAGCTGTTGTGTTTTGTGTCTATATTAGTCAATTTGAGCTATCATAACAAGATATCATAGACTAGAAGCTAAAACAACTCAAAAATTATTATTTTTTTACTCACATCTTGTATTTTATTTAATGGCTAGTGGAAAAAAAAGTGATTGTTAAACCCTACTATTTTAATACAGAAACTATGACTTAAATGCAAAACCACTCTAGAAAACAGCAACATCTTCCCAAGGGCTATAATGGGTATTTATATTTCCTAGACCTAGTGACAGCTTTTATTATTTATTGAACACAAAAAGCCATTCCATTTTATTATTGTTCCCCATAGTTGAAAAATTCTACAAATGACACATTTTTTTTCTGTGTATATGATTCATTGACTCAAATCAGAATATAGCTACAATTATAATTCTCACACTAGGCTTTGGCTACTTCTGGGGATTATTTGGTGACATGCCAAGGGGTACTGATAATTACCCCAAATAAAATATATATAGAGAATCCCAACATATAAAACCAGCTTTAAGAAACTGCATTGACAGGCGTAGTGGGTTGATTTGAGTTCTCCCTCCACACATTCACTGGGGTGGGGGCTTGGTCTTGGCTCCTTGTCTCTGGATGTACCCTGGAGGAATGCCTGGCACACCAAGCCTCACTGCCTCCAATCTGATTTCAAAGGCTGGGCAACCTGCCCGGAACACAGAAAGGTCTATGGAGGAGTCCAAGCACCACCAATGTCTTGTCAACCCTGTTTGCACCCTTTTCAGTTAAATGACAATCCGAGGTAGTATAGTTATCTTCCATGTGCTGAAGGGTAGCTCTTTAAAAATAAACTTTTCCTGGCTTTTTTGTTGCAGTAAATTAAGAAAAAAATAATATTCCAATTTGTGTTAACAGATAATGTCAGATCTTGTGACATCTTCAGTTTTGAATAAACTAAGCAAATGATCTATTCTCTCAAACCGAGAAAGTACTGAATATTTGGCTGCTGGGAAGTCCAAGGTTAGTGTGCCAGCCCAGCAAGGTAGGTTTCCATTTGAGATCTCTTCTCTTGGCTTGTAGGTGGCCCCATGGTGTGTGAGTATGTGTGAGAGAGAGAGAGAGACAGAGAGACAGAGAGACAGAGAGAGACAGAGAGAGAGCTCAAGCACATAAGCTTTCTGATATTTCTGGTGTCTCTTATAAGGGCAATAATCAGGGCATGAGGTCCCCAGCCTCATGACATCATTGAACCTTATTTATCCCCCAAGGGCCCCATTTCCAAATATCATAACATTGGGAGTTCAGGCTTCAAAATATGAAGGGGGGTACTTATAGTTTCAATCCATAACTGCCTCTTCTATAATTTATTCCAGAGCCAGTTTATAAGCCTTCCCTCTCCCCCCTTTTTTTATTCAACTTCAATTTATGTCTCAATGGCATTGATAACACCCAGTTTGTTGCAAGCAGCTCTTGTCTCTTAACCACTTGGCATTCAGGTGCTCAATCCTCACAAGGATCCAGTAGCGTACCAGGACTGTTTCTGTTTTCTTTATTAAAGAATAGTTCTTTATTGTATAGGACATGTCCTGTTTTCAGAACTTGAAGGATCTGCTCTGCAACTCTCCTATTGAAGCTTTCCAAGGAATTCACATAATATATTATCCACACTGGCTATGTCTAACATCATCATATCTAAGTCATTTGACCCAAACATTAATGAAACTTGTACCTTACATTAGACTTGTTGAAGAGTGTCATCTCAAGATAATCCCCACTCAAAATAGATATGAGTCATCAGGTATATGGATAGTAGCAATACCCCCAAATAAAATATATACACTGAAGCAACAATTAAGATACAGTGCTTCATCCTTAATGGATAGAATACATATAATGTAAGATTGGCTCATTTACCATTGCTCTCACTGACCCACTTGTGGAATCCTTAGTTCTGCTATATGGGGAATAAACTGACAGGTACATATGAAGAATTCCGCTGAATTGGAAAATGAAACTAGCACCCATCAATTTTGTACTAGTAATAGCATTATAATTCTGTATGTATTATGTCCATCCTACAGCAATTTTTTTCTGCTACATAGGCATGAAGTAAATCTTTCTGGCAAAATATCTGGGTGGGTTAGTTGAGACATCTTTTATTAAAGGCAGATTTATTGATTATAAAAATACAAAAATTGCACATAGCTAATGTATTCAATTGTGTGACTTTGGAGACATACCTGAGAAATTATCATTACAATCAAATTAATAGATGTAGGCTATATTTTAATATCTGTACTAAAGCATATATGCACTTTTTCCCTTTAAAAGGAATCTGATGCCCTCAAGCATTTCTCTGAATATCTGTTGTAAAAGATCAAAGAGCTGTTGAAAAATTGCTATTTGGAATTATCAAATCAAAGCAATAGCAGCTGTATCACAGAGTAGAGTTTGTCCTAACATACAGGCTACGTAGGCTACGAGACAAATATTTCTGTGTCTCTGTGGTTCAAGAGAATTAGATAAAAACAAGATGAATCCAATGGTGTATCTCTTGGCTGCACATTAGAGCTTTAAAATGTGCAAAATCCTTTGTAGTATAGATTGAAGTTAGGGAATGTGCTACTGCCATTTCTCGAGTGTTTTTGCTATTTGGGGTCTTTTATAGTTCCAAATTAATTTCATGATTTTTTTGGTTCTATTTTTGTGAAGAATGTCATTGGTATTTTTATAGAGATTGCATTGAATCTGCGTAATGCTTTTAGTGATGCATACCTGAAACATATATGTTATAATTCAACGTTACTTCAATAAATGAATTAAATAATAACAACTCCAAAGCCTAACCTCATTTCAGATCAGTCAAATTAGTCTGAGGATGAGAATCACTTATACTTATAAGTGTCTTTATAGACCACCCCCCCAGGTGATTCCTTTGAGCAGACAGATTGATAATCACATGTCTAAAAGAAATCAGCTCATTAAAAAAAAAAAAAAAAAAAAAGAAATAAGCTCATTCTTCTCAGGAAATAGTATGCATTTTTGCAGCACTAGAATGCCATTTTGCAAGAGGGCAGTCTTTGTCTCTTACTAAAAAAAAATTTGTGGGTTTTGTAAATTAAAACTAAAATCAGTTTAGCAAATTTTTGAGTTACTTGAAAATGTCTGTGAACATATTTTTCATACTACCCAAAGGGAGTGAAAAATATGTCTTAGAGATTGGAATTGGGAAACCATGAGGCTCCCTGTTTAGCCTGAGTAATAAAAGAAGTGATGGAAGTCAGTGAGTGAGTCTCAACTTGAGAAAACCACCTGCATGGTGGTCATAGTGCCTCTCTTATAGTGGGTGTAGTGAGTTATAGACAATTGCTGAGGTGAACAAATTGTACTCCTGAAACCTCTACAGAGTTGTAAACTAATAGTACCTCAATAAAAATAAAAAAATAATAATAGAGGAATAGTTGTGTGAGAGCTCAGTACGGCTTTGGAGGAACAGGTAAGCCCTTGAGCGAACTGTCCAGTCAGAAGTGAATGGTAATGCAATAAATGGACACCATATTTGGGCACCTTCAAATTTCATGGGAACTCTGTTGAAATTATGTCATCAGCACCCACTGCCAAACCATTAATTTCAAGGCACCTCCCATTGGGCTGAACATGCATCTGAGGGGGACTCCTTTCATACCAGCTGTCGTTTCATCTAGAGACCTGCAAGCAAAAATGAGACATGTTCACACCATTAGACTTCTTGTGGTCCACATCCAAATTCCCATTGAAACGTCTAGAAACTATTTCCTAAAAAGAGAAAATGGATCTTTTACTTAACAAGAGGTTTCAATGATGGATGAAAGAACACAGCACCTATCAGTCACCTATGACGCATGAAGGCAGCATGAAAATCGCCTGAAGTCAGACAAAGTCAAAGCATGACTTTGCATCTTCATGACAACTCAGCTGTTCATAACAGGTGAAGAAACTGAGGTGCAAAGAAGTCAGGTATGTTTTCCAAGGTCCCACACGTAGTTAGTGCTGGGTCAAGATAATGCCCACATTTCCACCATTGCTCAGCTCTCGAAATCAACAAAGCATGTCCTCAGCTTAATCAGGGGAGTGAGGCACAGGTCTTTGAGGGATAACAGGCCTGGTCACCACAATTCTTTTATAAGAGGAAGGATTGAAGGCACTTTCCAGCATGGATTTGATAACGTTTATATAGTGCTGCATCTCAGGGAGGTCAGTGCCTTTGGGTTGCCATGACAACAGAGAGCAGCTGCTCCTAAGCTCATTTCCTAAATAATAATGATCCATTCTCTTTCATTTAGCTGGGGATGAATCTGGTAACTTATTATGATGAGGGTATCATCAGTGCTGCTGATTCTATTTAGATCTATGTCTGACTTTTTCTTTTCCTTCTTTCATTTTGAAAGTTAGTTAACTACAATACAAAAAAAAAAGAGAAAATTCATAAGCACTTAACCCAGCATAAGCTTATTGTCATTCATTATTTTCTAATTATTGAGATAGCACTCATATACCATAAAATCATTTTTAACTTTATAAAGGGATTATTTTTAGTGTAGTCAAAGTATATCTATAAGGTTTTGCAATCACCACCAAAATCTAAAACAATATTCCATGTGATCTAGCAAGCAGTACCTCTGCTAGGTATCTACCCAAAGAATATGAAAACTCTAGTATGGAAAGATCTATGTACCGCTCTGTCCATAACAGCACTGTCCATAATTGCCAAGTCATGGAACCAATGTAAGTGCCCATCAACAGATGACTGGATAAAGAATTATGAATCACATGCTCAATAAAATACTACCAGCTATTTAAAAAGATGAAGTAGTGGTTTTAGAGACAAAGTAGACAGACCTTGGAGGTAATTATGCTAAATGAAATAAGTTATAAAGTGAGACAGATATCAGATGGTTTTACTTATATTTGGAATATTAAGTGATAAAACACATATACACTGGCAATGTACAGGAAAAACGAATCTTAGACTTAGTGAAAAATATACTGGTGCACAGAAGGAACAAAGGGGAGGTGGAGGGTGAGGAAGGAAGGGGCTAGGACACGGTTACAGGGGTGTGGTGGAGGACGAGTAAGGTATATGAACATATAGAGGAGAGAAAATGCAACCCCAGAGTTATGTAGACATGTAAACGACTGACATTTAATTTTAAAAATACCTTACTTGTCTTCTCTCACTATTCACCTTTTCTTCACCTGCAGACGATCTGATCCATTTCTATCCTTTATTTTTCTTAATAGAAAGGGAATGCTTTCCTGCTGAGCTCTTGAATGAGTCTCACATTTTTAGTCTCTGTAGTCATTTCCGATATTACACCATTGCTACCACTACACACACGCACACACACATCCTATTTCACATATTTAATATTTGATATGTTGTTATAATACAAGGGGGTTTTGCATTAAGAAAATTTATAACTCTTTAATCAACCACCCATTGGTAAATATTTAGTTTATATATTTTTTTTACTTTTATAAGTGTAACTATGATGTACAACCTTATAGCTGCAGTCTATAGCACATTCATTATTATCAATTTAGAGTCACTTGCCAGATTTAATTTTCTTAATCAAAGGGCATCTATATTTTTAAGTCTTTTTACAACACATTGTTGAATTGCCTTTCAGAGAGTTGCACCAATAATCAGCAAATAAAATACTTCATTAGCTATCTCATACATCACCCACCAAAAGGGAGCAATAAAATATTGCCACTTTTATATATACACACAAAAAATCAGATTGTTGTATTATCCTGTCATGCTTTATCACTAAGATTTAATATATCTTAATGTGCTGATTGGGAATTTGCATTTGTTCTGTCAGGAACCTCCCGATATCTTTAAATCTACTTTTCAAATGAAATAATTTTCCTCTCACTTTTTTCTAATGGATGTTAAAGATATTGAGTACTGAGCTCTTTCCTGGAATATTGTGCTGGTGTTTCTAGAAGGGTCAGAGAATCAATGTACTGGGGATTGATTGGCTGACTTCTTTCTAGGATTGTCAATAAGCTGTCACAGGACTGGGTAAGATATGTGGGAAGCACTTTCTGGTCAACAATTTCAGATCTGGGAAAAAATGCTTCTGACAACAAAGAAAGATCGCCTCTAATTTCAAGCAAAATTTTGATGTGAATAAATTTTGCCTTTACTCTCGTGCTAACAGTATTTATTTACCATCTTTTGGATTGCCATTCACTGGTTGCCTCTGAGAAGGTCAACCAAGGTTTCTCCATTTTATAAGCTTAATCCTAGTAGGTACTCAGTTTTCAGTGCTCAGGTACATCCTGTTCTATATTCTCCAGCTTACTGTCATCTATCCCTCTCCCTTGGATCTCATCCTCATAGGATTTTTTTTTTTATGATATGAAATGTGACACAATCCAAACTAACATGATTAAGAATGTTGCCATTTCAAAAACATTTTGTCTGACCAACATTTATTAGACACCTGCTGTATGCCTGTATCTATGTTATCCCCATACACACACACTCACTATGTACCATATTCATTCTCATAGGCTGTCAAGAAAATAGTACTTTAATCCAAAGGATATCAGTAGAACACTTAAGACAGACTGGTAAAAGATATTTAGATAAAGTGGGACGTGGGATAAATGAGGGTAAACTTTCTTATTTTTTTTTAAGCCTCATTAATTGGCATTACTCTATTTGCAGTCCCCGATGCCATATTTCTTTTTGGGCTGGAAGGCATGATAGCTATGATCAATGACAGTGGCAGAAATGGAATGATCATTTCTAAAGTCAAAGAAGGTCATGCCATTCCAAAACAAACAGATGATCCAACACATTTAAATGGCATTTATTTAAGCTATAATGTTTGCCTCATGTACAAAAAAGACCGTTGTTGCCAGTGGGGTTATTAATCCTGCTTTCATGAGATATTGACTTCAGGAATCAAACTGTTACCAATCAAATACCATCTTGAAAATGTCTCCCCTGCATTGAAATGGTGGCGTATAACACTTCTGGCTAAACTAATTGTGTTTCCATTTGGGGTTCTAAATTCCAACATACATTAAAGATTCTATGCAAGCTTACATTTTCATACACTAGTTGATGAGCCAGGATCTTTTCTAATAATAGGGAACACCACCTACCTTGAGTATTCATTCCATAACTTCCCTTGTTAATAGGATATAATCAGCAAAACCAACAAAGGCAGAAAAGGAATAGAAGACAATAATGGGAACAACAGATAACAAATAGAAAGCATGAACAAATATGGTAGATATTAATCCAACTATATCAATAATCACTTTAGATATTAATGACCTGAGTGCACCAATTTAAGACAGAGATTGTCAGGGTCGTCGAAACACAAGACCAGGTGAAGAAATTCTGTCTATAGAGAACAGTTTCAGCTTGAGAATTCCAGTCTCCACTTTCTGATTTCCCTAGCCAGCCCCCATAATCATGGATGTAGCAAGGATGGTTTCAAGTTGAAAAGTTCAACATGCCATCTGGGGAATAGAAGTATTTTCAGATGGCATCATTGTCAAACCAGCAAACACAGCTGGATATAATGCAGAATTAAACACAGTGTGAAGTAGATTCAATAATCTGCCCCCAGAAGCCCTAGATGTCACAGGCTGAATTTCTTCCTGGCCTTTTGCAGTTTGATTGAGCATTTTATATGATTCCATTTTTTTCTCAGTTCTTAATATATGTTTCTCAATATAGAAAAGGTTTATCTTTAGAGAGAAGAAGCCATGAGGCCTACTAGGAGATAATCAGAAACTGAATTAGAATCCTGAAACTGTCAAAAATTTGTATTCTAGGTGTATTTGAGGCCTTATACATCTCCAGGGCATTAGCAAATCTGGAGAACCAAAGACAAAAGGAAATACTATACATCTAGTTTGTGTGACTGTCTTGGGCAAGATATAATTTTATATAAAATTCTAGAAAATTTGGGGGATTTTAGTGTGACTTATGGCAGATTTGAATTAACCTAAACTCTTCCTCTGGAAAATAAAAATCTAATACAAAAATGCTTACATTTGTTAATGTTCCATATATATATATATATATATATATATATATGTTCCATATATATGTGTATATATGTTCATATATATATGTTGTTATATGTTCCATATATATGTTCCATATATATGTGTTCCATATATATATATATATATATATATATATGCCAAAAAGGCCATCACTGATTGCATGTATACTTGTAAAGCATATTTCTTTTATTTTAAAGATTTATTTTTTTTTTTATGCATACAAGAGCTGGCATGTAGGCCAAAAGTGCAGGGGAGTGAAAGGATTCACCAGGGTCAGAGTGGGGAGCAGAATGGGTGGATCTACTGAAATACACTGCTGAGGGGAGCAGTGGGAAAAACAGGAGAGGTCTGCTGCACCATGTGGGATAGCTCCCTGGCCGGGGATCGAACTCATGCCACATCCAAGTAACCTAACCTGGCGATAGCATGATACACTGAAACTTTAACCCCTGCACCACCAGGGAGACCCTTGTAAATCATATTTCTCTGGTACATATATTTTCTTATCAACATTCATTTGTCACTGGTAAACATGTATGTAGAAGAATGTATTCTGTGCACACATATTTCTGTATATTTGTTTGTGTGTGTGTATGTATTTATACATACATATACCACAAACATAATTGAAAAAACACAAGCACATAATAATCATGAAGAAATTTGGACTCCTGGCAAGCTCTTCAATGGAGATACAATTTGTATAGAATAAAAAAGAATTGGTTGAAATGTTGAAATTGCAACAAAACAGGTACCTGTAATTACAGGCCTTGAATTACAAGGCAGGAAAAAGAGAGATGCACTTTACAAATTAGGTAATTTTCTTGCACTTATAGAAGCTCATTTTATTCACTCAACATATGAAGGCTGTCCCAGTTACAGCTGTAGTCATTTTCAAATGTGCACAACGAATGCTTAAAGTTTAGTGTTGTAAAAGAACCATTTTATTGTGCTTTTAGATTCTTTAGGTCAGAAAAATTTGGAAAAGACTCAGCAAGGAATATTTGTTTCTTCTTCATAATGGAACTCAGTTGGGAAACTTGAAGGCTGAGGGTGAATGGATGGCAGGAGCTGCTATAATGTGAGACTCATTCATCTGAGCTGGCAGACCTTGAAGACTGGGGCTTCCAACACTTGGAACCTCTGTACATAGTCTCTCATGACGTGGCTTCTTTATGACATAGCAGCTTCAGGGTAATTGAACTTCTCACCAGATAGTCCAGGGACTAAAGAATCAGTGAAAGAAGTAAGGGGTGCTACCTTTTATGATCAAACCTTAAAGATCAAGCCTTATCACTTCTACCTCATTCTGTTGATTACAAGTGAGTCACAAACCATTTAAATTAAATATGAGATATATGAGAGTCCAGTATTGAAAAAGGAGTTACAGTCAATATTGGAAAATACAATATGCCTCAGGAGTTAAGGTTCAAAGAGACCATGACTTGTTGAAGAATAACAGTAAAACAAACACTAAGTTTTTGGGAGAAAATATTTGCAACAGAGGAGTAGATTAAGAACATGGGGCATATATATACACATTGGAGTACTACTCAGCTATGAAAAAATGAACTCTTGCCATTTATAACAACATAGATGGAACCAGATGCTAAGAAAATAAGTCACAAGGAGAAAGACAAATACCAGATGATTTCATTTATATGCAGAATATAGAGAAAAAAAAGAACTGACCAATTTAAACCAAATATACCCTAGGAATATGACTGCAGCCTTGTGGCTACTAGAGGGGGAGGAAAAAGGTAGTATGAGCAAAGTGGGAAGGAGGTGCAATGGTCTACGGTAAAGGACTATGAGTGCGTTTGTGGTGGGTGTGGTGTGGTGACTTATACCTGAGGAGGTGTGAACCTTTTCCCCTAAATGATATACAGTGTTACAAAGCAGTTTTACCTCAATTAAAAAAAAAGGAAAAGGGAATAATTGTTATCTACAAATTAGTGTTCAATGTCTGATGCAAAACAAGATAAAATTGTATCAGTCAAAAAGGAAAAAAGAAATGGATCACAATATAATAATTACAACTTTAAAATTGTGGTATAATATCCATAAAATAAAATTTTAACCATTTTTTTAAATGCACAATTTTAAGTGAATATTCTAGTCATTTCAAAATACATCACAGTGGCATTAATTACCTTTAAAATATTGGGCAACTTTCATTACTAGCTATTTCCAAAACTGTTTCATTACTCCCAAACAGAACTCTAACTACTAAGCAATAATTTCACATTCACCATTCCACCTGCCCTTGTTAATCACTAATATATTGTCAGCATCTACGGATTTTCTATTATCATAATTTAAATGGAAAATTTTTGAGCATTTCTCGTCCCCAGAATTAACCTAACAAATAGGAATGTTCTAATTTCAGATAGCAGAGGAAATATGCAGGTGTGTGGTCCTCAAATTTATCCATTTCATCTATATATCCAATTTCTTGGCATAAAATTATTTGAGTATTTTTTAAATAATTCTTTTTTTGTAGAATCAGTATCAATATTCCCATGCTCATGTCTGATTTTAGTAATTTCAGTCTTCCTTTTTTCTTAGTCAATTTGGTAAAAGATTTGTTAATTTTGTTGATCTTTACAACGAACCAAATTTTTTATTTTATTGATTTTCTCTATTGATTTCCACTATTTTGTTTACCTCCCCTATAATCTTTATCATTCTTTCTTTATGCTTCTTTTGGATGAGTTTCCTCTTCTTCTTCTAGTTCTGTAAGATGTCAGGCCATTGATTTTAAGTTATTGATTGGAGATTTTTCTTTTGTTATATATTTGTACTGCTTTCATCAATCCATAAATCTGTGTCTATTTTATTTTCATTTTAATTTCACTCAATGCATTGCCAAGTCTCTTGTTATTTCTTTTTGACCTATTGGTTGTTTCAGAAAATATTCTTTAAATTTCCGAATGTTTGTGAATTTTTCATTTTTGCTTCTGTTACTGATTTCTTGTTTCATTTAATTGTGATCAGAAAGATGTTTTATATGATTCAACCTTTAAAAATAACGTTTTTATGGCCTGACATGTTGTCTGTCCTGGTGAATGTTCCATGTGTAGTGGAGAAATATATATATATAATATGCTGTTGTTGGGTGCAGTGTTCTATATATGCAATAACAATATTTTAAAACTTCCGTTTTAAAATTCGATCACCGGACCTCCCCGGTGGCGCAGCGGTTGAGCGCTGGGTTGCAAAGCTGCCCGCAGCCTCTGCAGCGCCTGTTTGATCCCCGGCCGCAGGGTGAGGGTCCCACATGGCGCTCGCAGACCTCTCCTGCCACCTGCTGCTCCCCTCAGCAGTCTACTTCGTCAGTCTGCCTGCTCTGCTCTCAGCTCTGACTCGGTGAATTCTCTCACCCTCCCGTGCTTCTGACTGTACCCAGTGCTTGTATAAATAAATAAATAAATCTTTAAAAAAATTTTGATCACCGATTGCTCTTTGTCTTTGGGGGCCCCTCCTCTGCCTCCTCTGTATACTAGATTTCTACTTTAGGTTGTTCTGAGCTGTATTAAACATTCAAGAAATATCTAAATATAATTTAATATTGGAGAAGATTTGCCATCGCCAAACTGATATGTGTGCGGTATAATTTAATGCAATCTTGTGGGACTACTTCACACCACACATACTATTTCTCTAAGAATTTTCATCATGCTGGATCCTAAAGGTTTCCCCCTGCTGTAGCTGAATGTCATCAGTGAGGCCATAAACAAACAAGAGTTCTCTCCCATGGTGGTATTAAAATGCTGAGGGAAAAATGAGCCTTTAGTTCAGGAAAACAACAATGGCTTTTCCATCTTTGTAACTGAAACGTAACACTTGGTGTTCCCAGAGCAGCAGTTGGCATCGTGGGGGCAACCATGGCCTGATGTTTCCCAGGTGCATCGTGATATGGGTAGCAGGGCCTGGCATCTGAGGAAGGGAAAGCCTCAAAGACAAAAGGTCACATTATGGCCTGTAACTCATAGAAGCAAATATTTCATACCTAAATTGATTCTGCTAAGTTATATGTCATTAAACTGTGATTCGGGCCTAATTCAGATTTTGTAAACTGAGGAACTATAATTTTTCTGTCATCAGCCAGTACCTAACTGGCAAGAGACCATGATGAAGAATAAATTCTTCAGGTAACTCTCTCTATACTATTACAGATGACTTCTTACTATAGTACTTTGGACTCATTATTACCAACCACATCTATTTTTCCCCAGAACTCATCTGTTCTTTTCAAGTAGCCAATATTTTTCTTAGCCTTAATAGAGCCAAGTCACTGTTATTTGACTTAGACTAATGGACAAGAGGTTCCAGAAGGATAAAAACTAATAGGCCATATAAAGGGTTTGAAAGATGGGGAGGAAATCACATATTTGGAAATAATCTTAACTTTGTAGCTGTCATATGTTGGCAAATTCTTTACTCTTGTATTTCAGTCATCCTTTTTAAAGTACCAGTTGTAAAATTTACCAAATACATTTGTTATAAATTTTAAATTAGGGAGATATGAAAGTATATAACATAGTCTCAAAAATTATGTATTTAATATTCAAGAAATTTCTTTAAAATTGCAATTCACTTGAGCTCAGCAAATCCCAGAAGATATTATATAATGAGAATAACACATCAAAGAAATGTGTTATGGTTAAAGTCTTAAACTTTGAGAAGAAAAAACCCAATCTGGCATGCATTTAGGCAGAAAATACTATTCATCTACCAAAGGGAAAAAATACTCAAAACATCTGACTTCAAATTTTTCCTCTGTAATAAGAAGCACCAAAAGTCTATGAAGTGATTTCTTAAGAGTATTACAGGGCCTCCCCTGGTAGCACAGCGGTTGAGCGCTGGGTTGCAAGGCTGCCCGCAGCCTCTGCAGCGCCAGTTCAATCCCCAGCCACCAGCGAGGGTCCCACAAAAAAAAAAAAAAAAAAGAGTATTACATGTGAAAAAAAGATTGTAGCCGAAGATTTCTATAATGTAGCTAGGATTTATTCACATAAGAAAAACAAATACTTTATTAAATATTCAAGGATTATCAAAACATAGGTTATATGTACTATTTCTTTTGAAAATATAGGCAAACATTTCCTAAGAATTTAGAGGTGAACACACACACACTCAAGAATAGGGAAGTATTGAAATATAGAAAGATGAGGACTGTTATAAAACCATAAGTCTTAATGATAAATTAAGGAAACAAAAAATGTTAATAATTCTAGAAATATGTATATTTTAAAATAACAACGAATATTTGAAAACAAAAATTTAGACCTCAAATCCTGGACTGATGACAAAAATTGGTAGGAAAAAGTAAAAGTTGGCTTTTCCTCAGCAATACTATACTTCTAAATCATATATAATGTTGTAAACCAATGTTATCTCAATGAACAAATATATTACAATTTAAAAATTAGAGAATAAAAGTATAATTAAGAGTCAAATAAAGTTTTATACACAGTTGAAAAATGTAATAGCAAGTGTAAGGTTCATTTCTTATAAATGACTAGAGGGGAGAGAGAGGAAATAGAAATTGAGTAAGATTGATATAAACCAAATAAAGCATCAAGGAAAAATTGATAAACCAGAAAACATCAAAAGGGACAGAAGACAAAAACTAGGGAATCGTGTGCTTTAATGGAGAACTGCCTTGTCTCCAGACAGCACACCTTCCCAGGTTATCTAACTCTAGCCCCTCATTTTTTATTTTTTTTTCTAAAATTTATTTTTGCATAGAAGAACTGGGGTGTAGGCCAGAGGGGCAGGGGTAGAGAGGATTCTCAACCAGAGTCAGAGTGGGGAGCAGGACAGGCAGATCTACTGAAATACACTGCTGAGGGGAGCAGCGGGTGAGTCAGGAGAGTTCTGGGTGCCATGTGGGTTAGTTCCTTGGCTGGGAACCAAACTCAGGCTGCAGAGGTGATAGCACTGAGATTTAACCCCTAAGCCACCAGAAAGGCCCTCATCTTTTTAATTTTACAACTGTAAATTGTAGGTAACTGATAGCAATACAAATCAACTCTTGACTATAAACATGCAATTCTGTTCTGACCTAGTTGATTGAACTACCTCCCTCCTTTGCCCCATCAAAACTAGCTTGCCTCTTTTGCTGTGCAGAAGCTCTTTAATTTGATGTAGTCCCAGCTGTTTATCTTTGCCTTCACTATCACTGCTTTGGGTGATGTGTCTGTAAAGATGTCTTTGATATGCAAATCACATAGTGTTTCACCTATATTTCCTTCTATGTATTTTATGGTTTCAGGTCTTATGTCTAGTTCTTTAATCCATTTTGAGTTGATTTTTGTGTATGGTGTGAGGTAGTGGTCAAGCTTCATTCTTTTGCATGTAGCAACCCAGTTTTCCCAGCACCATTTATTGAACAAACTTTCTTTGCTCCAATGCATAGTCTTTGCTCCTTTGTCAAAGATTAGTTGACCATAAATCTGTGGGTTTATTTCTGGATTTTCTATTCTATTCCATTGGTCTGTATGTCTGTTCTTGTTCCAATACCATGCAGTTTTGATTATTATGGCTTTGTAGTATAGTTTGAAGTCTGGGAGTGTGATGCCTCCATTTCCTTCTTTTTTTTTCAGTAGAGCTTTGGCTATTTGGGGTTTTTGGTGATTCCATATGAATTTCATCAATAACAAAAACAAAGAGAAATCCCACCAACTGGGAGAACATTTTTGCACCCAACACTAACGATAAAGGACTGATCACAAAAATATGCAAAGAGCTGATGAGACTCAACAACAACAAAGAAAATAACCCAGTCAAAAAATGGGCAGAAGAGCTAAAAAGAAACTTCTCTGAAGAGGAAATGCAAATGGCCAACAGACATATGAAAAAATGTTCAACATCACTTGTCATCAGGGAAATCCAAATCAAAACTACCATGAGATACCATCTTACACCAGTGAGAATGGCACATATTAAAAAAACTAGCAACAACAAATGTTGGCGAGGTTGTGGAGAAAAAGGAACTCTCCTGCACTGTTGGTGGGAATGCAAACTGGTCCAACCACTATGGAGAGCTGTGTGGAGATTTCTGGACCTACTAAACATAGAGCTTCCATATGATCCAGCAATTCCACTCCTAGGTATTTACCCAAAGGACACAGAAACATCAATTCCAAAGAACACCTGCACCCCTATGTTTATAGCAGCATTATTTACAATAGCTAAGCTTTGGAAACAACCCAAATGCCCAAAAATAGATGACTGGATCAAGAAGATGTGGTACATATATACCATGGAATATTACTCAGCATTCAAAAAAGATAAACACATGCAATTTGCAGCAACATGGATGGCGCTGGAAGGGATCATGCTCAGCGAAATAAGCCAAAAAGAAAAAGAAAAATACCGGATGGTCTCACTCATAGCAGGAATCTATAAAACTTAAATAAGGGACCAGGAAAATGAATAACTATAAGAAGGTGAAAATCAAAATCAACAAAAAACTATGAACCAGAGATACTTTTTGGGGGGTGGGGGCCGGGAGGGGAGGGATTGGGGTCAGAATGGGGCATGTGCAGTTGTATGGGGGAATATAAAAATAAAATTTATTATTTAAAAAAAAAAAAACCTAGCTTGCCTCTATTCACATGCTGTCAGTATTCCTGATCTATGAATGGATCTATTCTTTAGTTTCTGACATCTTTGTGTTTCCCTCATGAGTTAGATAAAATCTTTAACACATGGTCATTTCTGTATCTATATGAGAGTCATCATTAAACTTTTTTGGAAATTTTCCTTCAGCAAAGGCAATCAGTTCTAACTAGTATAAATAGGTTAAATCCTAAATAGAAGGAAAAAAAAAAAAAAAGAACAGCTTGGGCAAAAAATATCTTGGGCAAGTTCAGTCGCCAAAAAAAAAAAAAAAAATAGGGTTAGTGATAATACTAGATAACTGAGCAGAATTTATGTCAAGTAAAAGTAGGCCAAAAGAAAGTCAATGTACTTGAAATTTTGATCTGCAGTGAATTTATAATAGGTTCTGGGTTTTTTTTTTTAATCAGAGATTCATCTTTACTTTTATTTTTTTAAATATTTTATTTTATATAATTCTTACATCATTTTTCATTTTTGCACAATGTATGCATTTTCATTTTGGTTATATTCCCCATAGAATTGCACCTCCCCTTATTTTGACTCTAGTCCTTCTTCTCCACGCCCCTCCCCCCATAATGTGTCTCTAGTTTATAGTTGCTTGTTGATTTTGATTTTTACTTTGTATTAATTAGTCTTTATAATAGGTTCTGAATATACCATTGAAATAGATAATGCAGAAAATGTCAGAAAGAAGAAATGGTCAAATCCAGTAGCACTAAGAATCTCAGTCCTCTCCTGTGTACTTGACTTATGAAGCAGACAAAATAAATAAATAAATGAAGGTCCAAGAAATATAACTGACAGTATTGATTTATCGGTCATATAGTGAACTTTGCACTCTGCCAGTAGATGAATGACATAGTTGCGAAGATTTTCTTCTTGCAGAATCAGTTTGCAAACTCAGAAACTTTGATATGACCACAAGAGCAGACCATTTATTTCATTTAAAAATATATATACTCAATAAACATTCTCCATTATATCCTTAAATCTCACTATGCCCTTGACTTTTATCTTAAACTCACTCACCTTGAAATGAGTTAAAAATGAAAGTTAAGGGCATTGTCACCCCACTGAAGCCTACCTAAATAATTGATATATTATTTAGATTATATGTGTGTGAAGATTAATAAATAAATCGAAGAGGCTGAGTTTTGAAAATAGATAAGTCTCTAGAGAATCCAAGAAAAATCAGAGTGGAGAATAAAATATCTATGCATACATTTATTTTTAATTAAAAATAAAACTATACAATAATTATGCAAAATGCTTTGTGAGAGAACCCATTATAAGTTATAAAATTGAAATTAACTAAATGTTCACAAGCAGACTATTACATTATATTTTATATTTATTTAATCAAATCCTTTCCTGCCATTAAAAGAGCATTATAGAGAAATACTTAGTAACACCGAGAATGTTCATAGTATATTAAATGGAAAAGTTGCTGCAAACAAGAAACAGAACATAATTTTATATTTGTAAAAATTGTAAATAAAGTTATAAGATGTATAGAAAAACATGCCAAAATGTTGGCAAAATCTAAAAAAAAAAAATTGCAGCTCCTATTCTCTATTATATGCTGAATGTTTGTGCCCCCCCCCCTCTAAATTCATATATTTGGAGATGGAATCTCTGAGTGGTAATCAAGTTCAGATTAGATCATGAAGGTGGAAACCACATTATGGAATTAGTGCCCTTATCAACAAAGGAAGCGAGATCTTTCTCTCTCCCCCTCTAAAGAAGCACATGCCAAAGAAGGGTCATATGAGCACATGGCAGCCATATGAAAATTGAGAAGTAGGGTCACACCAGACATTGAATCCGTTAGCTTCTTGAGCTTGAATTTCCCAGTCTCTAGAACCATGATAAATAAACTTTTGTTAAGATTCAGTCTATGGTGTTTATTTTAGCAGCCTGAGCTGACAAAAATACAATACATGTCCCAGTTGTGTCTGGGGCATGGCCTGTAATTTGCATGTAACAAGCTCCCTGGTAACTCGAGTCTTATAATTAGGACATGTCATTCAATGGAGATAGAAATGAGCAACAATGACAATAACTTTTTAAAACAACAAGCAAACAAACAAACATAAGCGGATATCATTTCAGTAGACTGAAAAAACTAACATAAGATCAGTCACACAGCTGTAAATTAGTGTGAATATCACTGGCTCATGTGCCTTTATAGTCAAGAGAGACTCTACACACACACACTCCACCCCCAAAATGTACAAACTGCTTTTCTACAAGTAGAATCTGTCCTGAGATGCTTAGTAAACCCAGAGTATTTAGGATGAACCATATAAATTCACAAATATTTGAATAATTTTTACTTGGCAAATGACAATTTTTTTATGGCTGAATCTAATGCTATCTCATCTGTTTTCAAATTTTTAAAAAATAGTTCCAATTATACTATCTCCAAATGTTCCCCCAATTTACATTAGTTTAAAAAAGCTTAATAAAATGGTCTATGCTAGATATGTGAGATACACAGCTGAAAACAGTGAAGTAAACTATTTTATAGATCTGTGTGTGTTAGAGTTGTGGGTCATTTAATAACATTTTTGTCTTTTAGTATGTTTCCCCTTGTCCAATTCCACTTAGACAATCTTATACTGCCTTCATTCATCTGATGCTCAAACATCATTTAAATATGTGCATTTTGACAGTGAGAAAATTAGCAAGATCCAATTCAAAACAGACTAATTAAGTGGCAATTTTAAATTATAAAATGTTTACATCATACATGGATTTCCTTCTAATTCTGTAAAATATGATATAATTCTTATCCATTCCTTTTCTATACTCATTTCTTTTCTCGCATGCAAATGGAAATGAATTCCTAAGGACAGTTGTTCTTTTTTTATCTAAACAGATACCTGGAAATAATCTAATTCCCATAAAGGGACACCTGTTAGAAATTCTGCTTTTAATGTCTACACAGAGTGATTCCATGTGGACTTAGGGAAGCACACCTTTCTCCTAGGAGCTAAGGGTCCCCATACGATCTTGTTGAAGCATATAGCAGTTTTCTTGATGATGGAATTTAGGCATTTGGGGAACACTTCTGCCAAGAGTGTTGACAATTTACTTTCTCGATGAGGAGGATCCCCCTCTGGATAAAAGCTGCCTCTGCTGTGGAATTATCTCAGTGTTCTTGATTTCTGTCCTCTCTCCACTCAGATTGTCATTTAACCTCAGCAAGAAGAGACATCTGTCCCTTTCACTTTTAAGTCTCAAAATCCCAGTCAGGGGCCTCTATAAGAGGACTTCTGTGGTTAACAGCAGGGTCTGCAAGAATTTTCACTTGGGTAAAAGAAAGAGAAAGCTGCCCACTCCTATGGTTTTCTGACTTTGTAAAGAGAAACATCCTAGAGGGAAAGTAAGTAGGAATCTGTTCCCAGCACATCTAGACAACCAGGTATCACTGCATTGAGGTCAATAATGTCCTATTGGTTCTCAGTGTATCTGTAATCAACATGCCATTCCCTGGTGACTGTTATGTGGCACAATACAGTACAGATTATATTTTTTTAGAGATGGAGAACACAACAGGTCAC
This sequence comes from Talpa occidentalis, assembly GCF_014898055.3. NCBI lineage: Eukaryota > Metazoa > Chordata > Mammalia > Eulipotyphla > Talpidae > Talpa > Talpa occidentalis. The sequence continues at coordinate 66,589,894 of NW_023601543.1, read as the reverse complement.
CATGGGTGACAACATAGTGGGAGATGGAGTGAACATATCATTGACTCACAAAGCGTTCTCATTCCAGCACCAAGTCCCAGGTCCCACTTTCAAAGTAGAGGCCCAAGAACTTATTAAGGAAAATATATATGGAAAACATAGGGGTGGGGCTGCCATTTTTCTTCTCCCCTGTTCCAGTCATCTCAAGTCCTTTTCTGACCTCATACATGTCCCTAGACTTTTAGTCTTTTTCCTCCAGGCCCACTAAGACCAATACTGCTGTCTAGTTAGAAGTATATACAAAGGTTCTTTGTGGTATATCTTCTCTTACGTAAGTGTGAATATTATCATAGTAAGACCAAGTTTTAAAATAATGTGGAATTGATATTTTTGTTATATATGAAGGAGGCTTTCATCACATTCCGTTTTTAACATGGTTATCAAAATATTCTGCTGCCATTTCTCAGTAATAACATTGCTCTTTCCTCATTTCTCTATAGTGAGTGTCCTATTAATAAACCAGGGGACAATGTTTATCGAGGTCTCTTTGGAAATACACTAATCAGTTCTTTTGGTTGATTTGCCTACTTTGATATATACCATGAACTCTTATTTCCAGTAGTGTTTTGCTAATTCTTCATTAGGGATCTTATTTTTATTTTAGGTATATTAGCTATTCTAAGCCATTTGTTAGTAAATAAAAATTTTAGAATCAGCTTCCCCAGATCAACATGCACATTTATAGGTATACAAACATTAACATGCAAAACCATTCTGACTATTGTTGAGGAAGGATTATAGTCATTAGTACACTAAATTTGGGGAGAATTAACATGTTTACATAAATGAATCTTCCAACTAAAAACATTTCTCTGTTAAGTTAGTAATCCAATAATTTCCCTAAGATCTGTAATTTTTTTCTACAGCATCTTTAAATTTTTTTAATGTTCATTTCTATGCTTCAGGTATTTGTAATGGTAATTTAAAAGTTATTTTTCATCCAATTTTATTAAATTTATCTTTAAACTGTCAGTTGCTACAGAAAAAAGCATATTTTGGCATCTTAACTTTTTTTTTTTTAGATATAAGGAAAAGTTTATTAAGGAGAAAAGGAACAGAAATTCTTAACCTTATACCGAGGAACCTTTAAAACTGCTTTTGTTGATTTAAACATTTTCTTTTTGTAAATATTTCTGATATGCATCATATTACTGTTTTTTTTTTTAAGATTTATTTATTTATTTATTTATACAAGCACTGGGTACAGTCAGAAGCATGGGAGGGTGAGAGAATCCACCAGAGCCAGAGGGGAGAGCAGAGCAGGCAGACTGACGAAATACACTGCTGAGGGAAGCAGTGGGCTGCAGGAGAGGTCTGCGCACCATGTGGGACCCTCGCCCGGCCGCTGGGGATCGAACCCGTGCTGCAGAGGCTGCAGGCAGCCTCGCAACCCAGCGCTCAACCGCTGCGCCACCGGGGAGGCTCTGCATCATATTACTGTTTAATTATAGCAGCATTATTTTCCATTTTGTTATTTCTATCTCATTGATAACTTCTGTTTCACATTCCTATGTGACGTTTTCATTAAAATGTAGAATAGAAATATTAATAGCAGGCGTATTTATCAACTTCTTAATTGGAAAGGAAAGGGTTTCAGGACTTCCATATTAAGTATGTTTTTAAGGTATTTTGTCGCTATCCTTTATCTACTTTGAGAAAATGGCTTTTATCATGAATAAAGGATGATTATTTTATGAAATATTTTTCTGTATCAATTTAGATACCATCCAGTTTCCATACTGTAATGGTTTTCACATTCACCTAACAATTTAGATACGACTTTTCTCATTTAGTCTGTTAATGAAGTATGCCAGTCCTTGATGGATTTGTCCTCAGATCTGTTCTTCACCCTTGCTCTCCTCTTTACACTATTATATGGATTCTCACTCCCAATTCCTAGGCTTAGCTAACACCTAGATGCTAACCCAGTTTAGCCAGAAGGATATACCTGTATGAGATTAAACCCCAGGAGGATAATAATGTTCACAAATTTTCTCTTTCCTCTCTGTGTGAGGTGGTTTCTGCTTCAATTGTTGCATCTTCTACTGAGTCCAATCCCCGTCAGATTAGTCCACCATAGTTCTAGATCCTGTCAACCCCAACTTTTAGGTCCAAGAACACCATCTCCTCTATTTGTCCCACCAGGCTCGATGTGGGGGTGTCCTCCACTAGTTGTGAAGAGTTAATCTTCCTGATTCTCCTGTGTTTGGCTTCTGTATCACTTGTGTAACCTACTCACTGCATTAAAAGCCCTCTGATTTATATATTTACACTCACTGGATTATCCCTCATGTTACAGTTGGCCAATGATACTGTTATTTAAATTGTCCTCAAATTCCAAATGAAAACTCAAGTCTGTAACTCATCTTTCACTAGTTTTTAATTATTTTTTACTAGTAGTAACCAAAACAAAACAAAGCAAAAACAAACAAAAAAATCAGTCTTCTCCCCTCCAAGCATTTCCAAAATAGTTTCTTACACTCAGCATTTACATAGGTTATAAAATTCTAAGAGTATATGTCATATGTCCATAGGACCAATTGTATGAAGCAGTGGTATTGAGAATTTTATTATAGCCTTAAACTTATTTATAGAGCAATGCATATGTTTGACATAGTCAAACATTTAAAAAAATACTAGCTAAAGAAAAAGAACTTAAAGCTTAAAGAAGTAGAAGATAAGAAGTAGTGAAGATAAATGCAAAATTGATAAGTTTGAAGATTATAGAGCCAACTCACTAAAGTCAGTTCTCAGAAAATATGGACATACATAATTTTATAGGTACTAACAATTATAAAAGAAACAGTAATAAGTGTTATTTATTAGTTAGATAATGTATAAAATATTAGATGCATGGGGGATTTAAATATTATCAGGAGGGCCCCCCTGGTGGCACAGAGGTTAAAGTGTCAGCACTATCAAGCTGTCATATGCCCCTGCACCGTGAGTTCTATCTCCCTGGCCATGGAGCTAACCCACATGGCACAGAAGACTTCACCTGTCTCGCCCGCTGCTCCCCTCAGCAGTGTATTTCAGTAGATCCACCTCTGCTGCTCCCCACTCTGTCTCTGGCGAATCCTCTCACCCCTGCACCTATGGCTTGTACCCCAATTCTTGTATGCGTAAATAAATATTTAAAAAAATAAAAAAATATTGTCAGGAATATTAGAAATATGTTAAAATAGCAGATTAAAATAAACAAATAGCAGACAAAGAAAGAGTTCTACCCACAGCAGAGTTTCAGGTAATAAATTAAGGAGAGCGAATAGAACAAGAGAATGAACATTCTAACTGCCCATAATGGAAAATGGCTAATAACCACAGCAAGAGTACCAAGATCACCAAAAAGGAAGACATACACATTATGTATCTCCTTTTTTTTTTTTTTTTTGATATGTTTGGAGCTTTATTCTGATCATTTTTTGTTTACTCACATTTGCTTTTCAGGGGGGCATTTCAGTTCTCGTTTTGATTCATTCTTTCTTGTTCAGAGCTACAAAACTCCTCTAATGGCCTGTGATCTCAAGAAGGTCAAGGATCAGTATTTCCTTTCACCAGACAATTTGAAGTCCATAGCTGTGAACTTTGTATTGAATGCCAGACTTCATTTGAGATGTTTTCACTTGGGCTTTTCAGACTGATACTGATTTCCCTCTCCAATGCAATTTATCTTTTTTAATTTTTTTATATTTTACATCATTGTTCATTTATAAACAATATTTGCTCCCCCCACCCCCTCAGTTGTAGTCCCCATAGAGTTTCCTTCACCAATGCACCCGTGTACCATCACCTCAGTCTCCTGTGCTCCTCACTCACTCCCCGTGATCCCTCTCCCTCATCTTCCCCTGCAGGATGTCTCTGATTTATAATTGTCTGTTTTTTGCTTTTTTTGTGTTTTATACTGTTATCATTTTTTTACACTGATGTCTTACTTGGTTCCCCTATATTCCTCGTATAAGTGAAGCCATCCAATAATTTTCTTTTTCCTTCTGACTTATTTCACTGAGCATAATTCCTTCTAGCTCTATCCACGTTAGGTATCTCCTAACAGAATGTCTTAGCAAAATGTCTGGAGTAGTCTTGACAAAGTGCAAACACATTGACCAAAAAGAAATAGCAGAAATCAGATAAGGATTCTACTTAACTATTAATTATTACTATAATGATTGTAAGTTATGTAGGCTACATTATACTGTTTTGTGTACATTACTGATAAGGTCTATAGAATGATTTATTTTTACTATCTTACCTTTAAATTAAAATACTGAAAGGAAATGCTGTCTTTTAGCAAAATATTAATCGTGGGACTCCCCTGGTGGCGCAGCCGGTTAGATCCTGGCAGGTCAGCGAGATACCCACATGGTGTGACAGACCTCTCCTGTCTCGCCCTCAGCAGTGTATTTCAGTCAGTCTGCCTGTTCTGTTCCTTACTCTGTCTTTGGTGAATCCTCTCACCTTCCTGTACATCTGGCCTTTACCCCGGTTCTTGTATGCATAAATAAATAAAAATATTTTAAAAAATAAAATATTGATTGCAAAATAGGCCCATCAGAAAAAGTAAAAATTTTAACCAACAATTATAAACCTGAAATTTTAAGTCAAGCCACTGAGACCAGATCAGATTTAGAGGCCAGTTGCATCATATAATCAAGTACAATTTAATCATCATCTTATGTAAACTTTTCCAAATCACACAGAAAGATTTGAAATTGTTCCACACATTTTAAAAACTTTCCTTTATATAAAAACCCAACCGGTGAGAAGACACAACGAAAAATTATTTGAGTCAAGTTCTCTCCACTGTTATAAACTTATGCTGGAACTATAGCCAGAACAACGTGATAACTAAATAAATGAGTGGTATGGGGGAAAAAAGCAGTGATTTATCTATGCGTGATCTGTCATGGTTTCTGCATATGCAATATCTGATAACCTTTAAACAATCAAGTGCTTTCAAGATCTTTCCACTCAGTAGAAAGCAATTTTTTTAGAACAGAATTTATACAAGGGTCTGACTAGCTACTGGAGAAACAGATCAGCAGTTTTGTCTGATATCTCTCTTCCGTCTAGTGCCTGCCTACCTTGTAGGATAAACACCCCATGTCACATGAACGCTGGGACACAGCCCACTCCTAACTATGGAAAGTTTTTTGTTCTTTTTTAAGATATATCCATCTATGCATACAAGAGCTGGGGTACAGGTCAGAGATGCGGGGGATGAGAGGATTCACCAGAGACAGAGTGGGAAACAGAACAGGCAGACTGACTGAAATATACTGCTGAGGGGAGCAGCAGGCGAGACAGGAGACATCCTCTTTGCCATGTGAATTGCGCCCTGGCAGACCGGGCATCGAACTCTTGCTGTGGAGGCTTCGGATCGCTTCATAGTGCGGTGCTTAACCCCTTGCGCCATCAGGGACGTCCCTACCTATGCAAAGTTTAAAGTAATTAAACTCATCAAGAATTAGCAGAGATGGGCATATCCAAGAAGTCTTAACTCAATGAGAAAGGGGCCAAAAAAGAGATGCACTGTATACGAGGACAGAGGAGAGTGACAGAAGCATAAAGAAGCCTGGTCCACATATGCTTTCACCCTTGAAGTTTCCAGGTGGGACTTTCTGGATGAGACACCCCTCATCCTTCCTCATAGATCTCAGGACGTGACGACATTGTGCGAGGAGCACAGACCTTGGCCAGTAGGGGGAGTGATTCCAGAATCCAGCAGAATCAGCCTGAGGAGTATGAGTCACTTTTCACGGAAGTGAGCCGTGTGCAGAGCCCTGCCCCTGCTGCCACCGCGGGAGACCCCAGGCAGGGATAACAGGGCGCCACGCCCCCTTGATAACCTTTTCCCTCATTGAAGGGCAGAGAGGACTTGCTCTGAGGTGTGTGGTCTCAAGTCATAGTGAGGAGTCACAGTTCCTGCCCGAAGTCAGGTAAGACTCTAAGTGAGGACTGAGGAGACATTTCACCACGGAAAAGGAGCGTGTCCCCCTTAGAGACCCCCCTCATCCCACCCCTGAGGGGCCTCAGCAAGAAAGCTCAGTCAGGCGTCGTGCTGACCTACCGCACACTTCCTCTTTGGCAATCGGAATGAGGTGAGGGATTGAGCAGGGGGCCATGAATATGGAGAGGAGAGGGAGGGCAGGGGGATCATGAGTGTGTGTGTGTGTGTGTGTGTGTGTGTGTATGCGCACGTGGGCGTGCACCCCTGCGCGTGTGTGTGCACCCACACGCAAGAGTTGAAATGGGGTGGGATTGTTGGAGGGAGGGAGATGAGAGTCTGAGGAATTGCCGGTAGTCATGAAAACCCCCCTACGCGAGTCCTGAGGGAACACACAAATCAGATCTTTAGCGGACTCTGAATTATCAGCCAGTCTGTCAGCCTGAGGAGGCCCTGGCGGTGGCGGCGGGAAATGTCGCTTACTGACGCCGCTACAAGAGTCTGAGGGAAAGGAAGGCTTAGCGTGAGGTAACCATACTATATCCGTGAAAGAAGATTCTTGGGCCCTGTAGGAATCCTGGTGAGACCCCCCCCCCCCACCACCAAGTGAATCTCTGTGTACCTATGTAAGGTATCTCCTCACTTCGAGAGATGGAGCCTTGTTTTCAAGGTGGGGCTTCGGGTAATCGATGGCACCAGGCTTATTACCAGCATATGTGATTTGATTAGTACTTGGAAGTATTGTGGGGCTAACCAATTGATGAGACAGTGGCTACCATGGAGTCCTCTGAGTTTTGTCAGTCCTGAGAGTCCAGGGAAAGGATGGCAGGCAGAGAAGACACTTCATTTTCTAGGCAGTGGGGGGTGGGGTGGGTGGGATGCCGAATTCTCAGGAAAATGAAGTTGTTTTCCTAAATAGAACGTGTGGCTTAACATGTTCCTGGGCCCTGTGACTTATGTGTGAAGGGCAAACTGGCCACATAAAAATGGGGTCACATATCACAGGAAACTCTTAGGAGATCCCAGCAAGGATTAGATGAACCATCCAATCTCTCTTCCCTGGTATTCATTTAATATGAGGAGGCAAATTGAGGTGGAAAGGGTAAGTTCCAGGCCATGCCAAGCTTCACATGAAGACTCCTACACAACACCATCTGGACAACACACTCCAAAACATAGAGGCACCCTAAACTTATTCCCTGCCCTACCTCCCCGCTCCACACACACACTTAAAAAACATTTAAATAACAATGGTTTTTATCACTATGTAGGTTTCAGGTGTATAGTATTCAGCATCTGTACATATAACTTTTATGATCACACCAAAGATCTGGTTTTCATCTACCATGATACTCTGTACCAAGTTTACCTAATTTACCCATTTCACTCCTGCTTCTTTGTGGTAAACACCATTTTTTTTTCTTTTAATCCAAAAGATTGTTTTATTCTTTGGTTTATTCTTTATACTCCATATATGAGTGAAGTTGTATACCATTTTTCTTTCTTCATTTGACTTTTGTCACTTAGCATAATAGCCTCTCTTTCCATCCATATTATCACATCACAAGTGACAAGATTACGTCTTTCTTTTATAGCAGATCCCAGGTCCTACCGTAAGTCAAGGGAAAAAAAAACCCAGCTAACTGAGGTTGATGGGGAAATCCACTCCAGAATTGAATGCTCTCAACAAAGCCCTGTCCTGCAGTCACACCTAAAAAACTGAGGCTCCAACATGCCCAGCAGTTATCCTCAGTGGTCACAGGGACATAAGTCTTCAGTATGAGGGTGCAACATAAGCTCAGCAGAGGGGAGGGTCTCCTACACTGTCAAGATTCATGATGTTTGTTATCCATCTACAGGGGTATTGCTGGGACCCCATGATACCTACACTGCCCCTGTTGTCATTCCCTGGGAGGTCCCAGACTAGGATGGCCAGGAGTTTCACCAGCATTGTCCAGTCCATGCACTGTGCTTCCAGTTGAGGTGGCAGTCTTAGTCTGATGTTTTCCATCACAGTGGATATGGTGCCCAAGCCATGGAAGAGTCTATGTGGAGACATGAGGAAGACTGAAAGGTACACACCCAAAAAATAGGGTCAGCAAAGAGCCCAGTCACAATATCAGCCAAAAAACCTGAGCAAGTTCCCATGAAAAGGTGTCTCCTCTTTACCTTTGGGGTTGGGTTAGATCTTTGGTGACTATTATCATATGAGGCTAGTAAGGGAAATAATTCAGAGCCTGTCAGAAGTCACAGTTAAGACCCTCAGTGGGATCTGAGTGGTCCACCCAACCCAAAAGAGGGAGATGAACAAGAAAACGTATATATAATATAATTATATATTATATAATCATTTTTATAATTTATAATTATAATTATTTGTATAATTTATATAATCATATCTATATATAATTATAATTATGAAATATAATATTGTGTGTATATATGTGTGTGTGTGTATATATATATATATATATATATATATATGAAAACTTGTCCAGAGGATTAGTCTCAGCTATTAGGGTGCAGGGATGACACCAGTAGCCAAGGTAAAGACCTCAATGAATGTTGAAGGACAACTGATCCCGAAAGTAAAAAGATCTCTGACAAGCCCTAAACTGTTGTCAGTGCTGACACTGTCGAGTGAGTGTAACCCCTATTTACTGCTTCCAGTGTTTTGAGAGGCAGTGTCAAGTCACCAAAAGAAGAAATCCCTGGACTTGCCTGGATTCAGTGGAACATCCCAGTGAGAGCTGGGAGACCCTCCACACCAGAACAGATAGTTTGCACAGGATTTAGCTCCTGTTTTCAGCCCTGGGGGGAAGCAGGAAGGGATAAGTTACCTCATATTTCCTACTTGGTTGTCTCAGGTTATATGACTTTGGTCTCAGAGGGACAGACTCACGATAGGATAGGGAGGGACCCAGATCTATCCAATACCAAAATAATGAACCCAAGTGAGGAGTGATGGCAACACCCTCCTCAGAACAGAAATAACTCTGAAGAGCCCAGCCATGCCCACCTACTTTGATCCCTAAGAATTCTCAGCCTGGGTTGGCTGACTGAACCCCGAGGAGTATTTAAGCTTCCATCTTCGTGTTCTTGGAGGATGCAGTAATCAGAAAATCAGAGGACCTGTTAGGCCCTATAGCATGGTTGTCAGGACATGTTCAATATAGCCACAGTTGACATTACAGTGGAGACCACTCAACATCTGCCTTCTTTCTCTTAGGCAGTGATTCCCTGTTGTCGGTCCTTCCCAACACTCTCTTGTCCACTGCCACCCACTAGAGCCACCATGCCTTGGCATCAGAAGAGCCCACGATTCTCACATCATTTATGCCCTGAGGCCAGAAGTAATGTCCAGAGCCTGGAGATTGCACAGATCACCAAGGCCCTGGAGGAGACCTCCCTCTCCTCCCATCCTCTAATGCCTGCCAATCGGAAGGAGGCTCCCGAAGCTGGTATGGCCAGTATTCCTGAGGGTCCTCAGAGTGTCTCTTTCTCTGGCACTGCCTCCATGTCCACCTCATCAAGCAAGTCAGAGGAGGGCTCCACTAGCCAAGCAAAGGAGAGTTCAAGCACTTCACTGGCTGAGCCAGATGCCAAGAATGCACTCATATATCCTCTAGAGGAGAAAGTGGCAATCTTGGTGAATTTCATGCTTTTCAAGTATCAAGTGAAACAGCCGATAACCAAAGCAGATATGTTGAATACAGTCATCAAAGAATATGAGTACTACTTCACTGAGATCCTGCTGAGAGCTATGGAGCGCATGGAGATGATTTTTGGCCTTGATGTGCAGGAAGTGGATCCTATCAACCACTGCTATGTCCTCCTTATCAAAGCAGGCCTCACCTATGATGGGCTGATGAGTGGTGAAGAGGGCGTGCCCAAGACCGGCATCCTGATTCTTGTGCTGGGTGTGATCTTCATGAAGGGCAACCATGCCACTGAAGAAGAAGTCTGGGAAGTTCTGAGTTTGATGGGCATTTATCCTGGAGTGAAGCACTTCATCTTTGGGGATCCCAGGGAGATCATCAAAGATTTTGTGAAGGAAAATTATCTGGTCTACCAGCAGGTGGCCACCAGAAATCCTGTGCAACTTGAATTCCTGTGGGGCCCAAGAGCCCATGCTGAAACCACCAAGATGAAAGTCCTAGAGTTTCTGGCCAAGGTCAATAGGACTGAGCCTAGTAATTTCTCATCTCAGTATGAGGAGGCCTTGAAGGATGAAGAAGAGAGAGCCCGAGGCAATATTTCAGCCAGTGCTGAGTTTCCTTTCATGGCCACTGCCAAGTTCACCAGCTCCTTCCACACCTAGGCAAGTGAGGGATAGTTTCTTCATGCACTCTTTCAAGAAACAAGAGTTGATACAATTTATGTCTTAGATGGGGCTAAGAGGAACACACATTATGCCTATGTTTTTCTGTTTTATATGTATAACTTGAATTTTTTTGTTTTTTGATGTATTATTCTAATGTCTTTTTAAAATAGAGATTTCATTAGCTTTAAAATCTCAAGGTTTTATAGATGATAGTGTTCATCCTCATTCACAATGAGGTTAAACAGTAAGAGCTTTGTAGTTTTGTAAAACAAATTGTGAAACATTTTGTCTTCTGCAATAAGACAACATGATACTGCTATAAGCATTTTTGGGACATAAGGAAAACTTGCTTTCTAGAGAAGCCTTCAGTTTTTTATTTTCCCTTTTAGTCCTTGTTCCATAAATTAATCGCATAACCTTGATTATATAGCTGTTTCAACAATATGTATGAAATAAATCTTAATAAATTAGATCTCATGCTCACTGGCTAATTTATTCTCCAAGCCTTAATTGAACACCTCACTTTGGAAAGCACTGCACTAGCAATGGGAATACTGGTATTAAGGACTCAGAACCTCCCTACAGAATTTTCCCTCATAGGAGCAATAATATTAAAAAACAATCATGGAATCTTCTAATACATTAAGAATCAGTGAAAAGATGGTTTGAGGGCCTCCCCTGGTGGTGCAGCAGGTGAACGCTGGGCTGCGAAGCTGCCCACAGCCTCTGCAGCACAGGTTCGGTCCCCAGCCGCCAGCGAGGGTCCCACATGACGTGACAGACCTCCCCTCAGCAGTGTATTTCATCAGTCTGCCTGTTCTGTTCCCCACTCTGGCTCTGGTGAATTCTCTCACCCTCCCGGGCTTCTGACTATACCCAGTGCTTGTATAAATAAATAAATAAATAAATAAATAAATAAATAAATAAATAAATAAATAAATAAATAAATAAATCTTTAAAAAGAAAAAAAGATGGTTTGAGGCATTATAGGAGGACAACACATGAGATTTAGCAAAGTGTTCATGCAGTCAGGCAAGGCAGTTTCTGGATTTTGAAAATTTCTAGTGCATCAGTGGAAGTTATTTTTATTTGTTTCTTTACATTTATTTTCTTACATAGTTAATTTTTATAAAGTATTTGATTTCTCCCCTCAGGTGTAGTCCCCATAGTTCTCCCACCACCACAGCACCTGTGATCTGTCACTATAGTCCAGTCCCTTGTGCTCTTCCCTCCCCTATTTTAATCCTTCACTTTCTCCTTCCCCTACTGGATGCCTCAGATCTATGGTCAGCTTGCATGTTTTCTCTTATTTTTGACCCTCCTTTCGTTTCTCTGCATTCCACATATAAGTGAAATTATCCAATATTTATCTTTTTCCTTCTGATTTATTTCACTTAGCATAATCCCTTCCAACTCCATCCATGTTGCCACAATTGGCATGAGTTTATCTTTTTGATTGGTGAGTAGTATTCCATTTTGTATATGTGTGTGTGTGTGTGTATACATTATATATATATATATATATATATATATACACACATATCACACCTTCTTGATCCATTCATCTTTTGGGGGACACTTGGGTTATTTCAATATCTTGGCTGTTGTAAATAGTTTTGCAATAAACATAGGAGTGCAAATTAGAAACAACATACTGGCAAGGAGATTGTGAAAAAGGAACACTCTTACACTGCTGGTGGGAATGTAAACTGGTCAAGCCACTATGGAAAGCTGTGTTGAGGTCCCTCAAAACAATAAAAATAGTTTTACCATATGATCCAGAAATTCCACTCCTAGGAATATGCCAAAAAAAAAAAAACCCACAAAACACTAATTTGAATGGAAGTTAATTTTAAATTAAACTGGTTGTAGGGTAGAAGAGACTGAGGTCATATGATCAGGGACCAGACTCTCAGCATGTCTCAGAAACCCAAGCACCTGGATGGAAAATCTTTAGCTGTTACTTCCATTACACCACTAAACCAGAGTAAAATTCCACCTTGTGTAGGAATAGAGGATGTTCTGCGTTCTTATCCCAATGCAGTTAAACATAGTTAAACAAAGTTGGCAATATTTATACATCATCACTAAGGACTTTCTAGAAATATTAATGATACTCCCTTGAGATTTGATACCCAGAAACCACTATGCTGTCAGCCTTACGGTCAAGGAGAAGTAGTACCATTTTATTCTAAGGAAAATTTCCTTAGGCCACCTTTAATGTAATTTGGAAAATTACAAATTAATTTGTAATTTGTGGGATGGTTGGATGGAAAGTGTTGGGAAGGAAAAATAATTTTCCTTCTACCCGTTTGGATTCTGGGATAAGGAAACTTTTCCCTATAATAAAAAAAAATATTAATAAGAGAAAAATGATCTGAAATGCAAGGAAGTAACCAGAGCGGGAGTCGGACAAAAGACAAATTTGTGGGAAATGGATATGGTAGAGGTGTTTGGGTGTGGAGTAAGAAATGGAAAAAGAATTACCTAAATTCCCTGTTCTTGCTGATAAGGATGCTTTCTTTCTACCCTGCTGGTACCGGGAGGGTAACTTTCACATGGGAAATTTACCTTCTGCATTCTGGGGGTCAATAAAGAGTCAGAGCATCCTTCTTGGACCAGCCGTTTCTCAGGTAACTTTAATTTAAAATAATATGTCAAAGTGACATTTTAGAAATGATATATTCTGAGCTCACCTTTTGTGGAATCCCCACCCCTTGGTGCCAGCTGTTGATGAAAAATCAGACTTCAATGCCCTCGACGTGCCCTCTCCTTTCTACACTCATGCACAGATTTTTGCTCACTTGTCAGCCAGCACCAGGCATGTGTCTGTACTTTCCTCTCTCTGTAGTTTAAAACATGCAGCTCTCTTTTCTTTACAGCTACCCCTACTTAAACTTGTGCGGCCTTTACCTAGAAATCTTTTATTTCTGTTTATAAGCATCAGAAGTGATTTGACTTATGTGGGGGGAGAATGATAATCATTAAATGCAAAGTTGGGATAAGGGTCTAACAAAGACCTCTCTTCTGCTACATAGTGTGTCCCTTACCTGTATTTTGTAGCTCTTTTACTACAAAATTATGAGGTTGCTATGTTCATATTGCTTTTACAGATGAAGAATCTGGAGCTTAGAATTCTCGGTACCACAGGCACATGAAGAGACTTTTTTGAGGTTATGATTTTTTCATCATCTGACTGTAATTACAGATTTACAGATTTATACCTGTGCCAGAACTTATCAAACTATGTTATAAAAACATGACATTTATTTTGTGTCAGTCACACCTCAGTCAAGCTGTAAAAAAACAAACACACTGCTACAGAAGGTGCCCAAGATAGCACAAAAAAACCTACTTCTGTCATCGCACTTCTGAAACATATGTTCTTATCAGCAAGCTGTGCCCAGAGCACTGGGGAAAAGTCACAGCCTCGCTGGAAGGAAAGGAGACAGTATGACAGGGAATCTGCTCACGCATTTTGGGCTTCCTTAGAATATTACTCCCTACTCCTGGTGTGCAAACCAACTTAAGAAAATGAAGCCCAGGCTACATTATTTGACTTCAAGTTCCCCAGGTTTATCTGCTCTGTCACTTGTGTCTAGAGATAGAATGCAGGCACCATTGGCAGGTTCACCCCAATGAGATGCTTCTCAAAGAGAAAATTCCGCACTACAACTACAGATCACACCTCTGCTAAGGAGGCAGATGCTAATGAAAGGAGACTGGGATTATTTGCCTTAGAAAAATGGAGAAAACATGCAAACACAAAACCTCTGAGCTGTAAACTTTGGGCTCAGGTTGTGAGTGTCTTATTGCAATTTTAACAGCTTAGCATGTGTGACAGGCAAAAGCTCAATAATTACTTTTAGATGAAATGATTGAAGTGCCAATTCTCAAAATTTAAATATAAGTATCTCTTAACATTATCTATATTCAGAGCCTCCCTGGTGGCACTGGGGTTAAAGTCTCAGCACTATCAAGCTATCCACAGCCACTGTAGCATGAGTTCAATCCCAGGCCAGGGAGCTGACCCACATGGCAGAGCAGACCACTCCTGTCTCACCCGCTGCTCCCCTCAGCAGTGTATTTCAGTAGATCTGCCTGTTCTGTTCCCCGCTCTCCCTGGCGAATTCTCTCACCCCCCCCCCACCACACCTCTGGCCTACACCCTAGTTCTTGTATGCATAAATAAATAAAAAATAAATCTTTAAAAAATAGATTTAGTTTCAAAAGTTATAACACTTTGGATGTGGTACAATATTTAATTTGGGGAAAGGTACGGATGAATATCTAAAATAAGTGTGAAAATGATCTAAAGATTTCAATTACCTGTGCTTTCCCTATGAGATGAAATCACAACATTTGCATCATAATCAACTTTTCTCTACAACTACATTTTTCAATAAGCCCCTGGCTTTTATTAGGAACAGATTTATCTGCATTAGCAGACAAAATAACATCACATTAGTTTGTAGCTTACTCTCCTTGTTTTTCCAGAGAACTCAGCTCATAATCACTTCTCTAAAAAAATAATACATTCATTTTTGGAAAGATTCATAATTATATTTTCACATTTACTGAGAGAAAATGAAAGCTTTAGACACTAGCTACATTTTACATTTAATACACAAATCAAATCATAAAATATGACAATGTAATTTCAAAAATTATAAGAAACATTTCCTACTGCACTTGAAAACAGTCTAAATTAAAAGAGGAACCATTTTATTCCTTAGTAATGGGGACTTACAAATACTGAAATGCTATTAATTTTTAGCAAATATCACAAATTTTACTTGTCAGTTCTGCAGATTATGTCAAGTTTGTATGATAATGAGTTCACCAGGTTTGGAGGTCTGAGCTGCTAACTTTCAAAATGTCTCACCCAGCAGACAAGTTCAATCAGTATAAAAACCACACTGAGTTGTGGAACTGTTATGTTGCATTATGCAGCAAAGTAATTTATTCTTTGACACACCTAAAAATGAGCAAATACAAAATTGTGAGTGTCAAGAACAGTATTCTACACTATAGGCTAAGATTAATTTACCATAACCAATAAAGTTTGAAAATCATATTGGCTTGGGTATAAAGCTTGTGAAATTGGGCCTCCCTGGTGGCGCAAGGGATTAAGCAACGCACTATGAAGCAGACTGCAGCCTCTGCAGCATGAGTTTGATCCCAGGCCAGGAAGCAACCCACATGGTGCAGCAGACCTCTCCTGACTTGCCTGCTGCTCCTCTCAGCAGTGTATTTCAGTGGCTCTGCCTGTTCTGTTCCCCTCTCTGTCTCTGGTGACTCCTCTAACTCCCTGCATCACTGGCCTGTACCCCAGCTCTTGTATGCATAAATAAAGAAATCTTAAAAAAAAAAGCTTGTGATATTATAAGGGACTAGAGAATACTGTGGAGAAAATAGCAAAATGGGACAGAAATCAAGGATTTCATGATAAAGAATCTATTACTATGAAATTATTGGACTCTCCTACTGGTGCTGGGGAGACTTTGTCATTCCTTGAGTTCTTTTGTTTTAAGATGTATTTTGGTGCAATTTGAGCTTTTCAGTCTGAAAAAAACCCCAAAAATAATTGAATTATAAAAATCCATCAAATTTCTCTACAACTCCTTTGAAGAAAGGCTTAAACTCTGTTGCCTTTATTTGTTGTCGCTGATGAATAAAAACAGTATTAGGCTCTTTTTTTGTTTTGTGTTTTCTTTACCATTTTCCTTCAGTGAGATTCTCTTCAACATAATCCTCTCTCATCTGTAACAGTGCATTGCAACATCTTGATTCTCTCTCTCCCTGTTTTGTATAAACAAAATATGGTTAACAATATGCACTTAGTAATCCTTTCAGGAAAATGCAGAATGTGGAAGAATTTGGTTTATTGTCCTGCCTGGCTTCCTGTGTTACTGCCCCCACCTCTCACCAAAGGGACAAGTTAAACAAAGAAAGATAATTCACTTTGATTTTGAATGAACCGGAATGTGGACTGTGGAATGCAGTTTCAGGTGCTAAGTAGACCACACTTGTATAGAGGAAGCCAAGGGAATGAGAAGGAGGGGGAAGAGGAAAGGCAGCCAGGGGTGTCCATTCTGAGGCAGTGACAGTGAGCCCCAGCTCTGTTTCCCTGCACCCCAGGTGGAGTCACCAAGAGGTCGATGGAGGATGTGCAGTGGGAAGTTGACTTGCGCTGTAGGTGATGCTGATTAGAGAATAAGCCAGAAAGGAGGTAATTACAGCTTACAGCTGAGGATGACAAGTTGACAGCCACAATTGAGAACGTGCAAAAGTGCAGAGAGCTTGCCCAGGCAGCTTGGCACAGGGACTCGGGGGACTCATCCCACCTAAGCCTTTCGGGCCACGACTTGAGGGCTAATTTTAGATCCAAACAAGAGGCCCCAGTACCCTCTTTCCCTCTGGAATAACTTGCAGTGCATTAAAACGCAATCTCACTTGATAAAGGGCTGAGATTAAGCCGCATTCTAGCCTGCTCTGGACAGCTGACTTTATTTCTCACACACTTATTTCCGTTGGCAGTTCCAACAAGCCACGGAGTTAGAGACCTGCCTGCACATTCATGAGGGGCCTTCCGGGCCTTGCCCCTTCACCTTGCAACATCCAAGCAAATCACGCCTGTCTAGACAGAAGAGCACCACATAAAACCGCTGACGGGGCTGTGTCTGCCGCATTGTGAAAGAAGAATGAGGAATTCTCCAGTTAGGGTGAAATATGCCCTATTCAGGGCATAGGAATAGGAAAAGGGGGGATTTGTGTCCTGCCCCAGGTAGAATGTTCACCATTATGTCACCCTCGTGCTCTGCTGTCCTTATTTCACCCTGCTGTCCCAAGAATGAGTGTTCTGCAAACTGGAGTCCTCCCTTTTGCTCCCACTCAGTATTTTTCACATTTGAATGTTAGCACTTTAAAGAATGTATTTGGGGGCCTCCCCTGGTGGCACAGTGGTTGAGTGCTGGGCTGTGAGGCTGCCCGCAGCCTCCGCAGCACCTGTTCAATCCCCAGCCACCAGCGAGGGTCCCACATGGAGCGCAGACCTCTCCTGCCCTGCCTACTGCTCCCTCAGCAGTGTATTTCGTCAGTCTACCTGTTCTGTTCCCCTCTCTGGCTCTGGTGAATTCTCTCACCCTCCCACGCTTGTATAAATAAATAATAAATAAATAAATAAATAAATAAATCTTTAAAAAAAAGAATGTATGTGGTTAGCACACAACCTAGCAATTCATAACATCATTAATGTTTGACAGTCTAATATGGGTCTCTAAATTATTATTTTACTTTCCCTTCCGAGAGGAAAAAAGTCTGTTAAAAATGAAAATCACACCAAGTATGAAAATATTAAAAATATATATGAGATATAGTATATGTATATATTTTATAGATATTATATTTAGTATTTATACATGTATGCACATACAATACATATATATATATATATATACACATACACGTATGATAACCCCACTAGGTGATTTTTTTAGGTGTTCTATATAAAATTGAAGCAAACAATAGAAGTTTCATCTTATAGGAATTAACAGTTTATCTGGGAATTTACATAAACACAAATTAAGAATTACATGACATTTCATGCGAGTGATAATATTATTAGAATAATATACTGTTTTCTTTATAAATTGCCTTTGCTTATTCATATATCCAAGGAAATATAGCTAACAAAGTATCCCTTTTTTAAGAGATGCAGTAATCACGATTATTTTTCAAGTCATTTCTTGTTTTATTTAACAAGAACAAAAAAAAATCAAAATAATAGTATCTTTTGTCTCTTGTAAATTGGTGTAAGACCTCTGCTGTTTGCCCATCATTCAAGTAAACTTTACAGTGGCCTTATGTACTAGGACAAATTGTAAACTTTTTTTTTTTTTTTAGTTTTAAATTTACATGTTTATTATTACTTTAAGCTACCATGATTTTAGAAGACACAACTGCAGTATAGGGTATATTGTGAGGATTAATGACAAATTAAATGGACTAACTGGCCTGAGACAAGACTAAAAATAACTCATCACTCATCAAGTTATTCTTTTCTTATGCCAAGTTGCCAGCAAGATGTGTTTTAATTGAAGTAACACTGGTTTATAAATTTCAAGTATACTGTCTTTCAAATCAATATCTTTGTATACTGCCTATGTTCACCACCAGAATTCTAGTGTTCATCCATCATACATTTGTCTCCACTTATAGTTGTCTGTTTATTTTGTGTGTTTTTTTGTTGTGTTTTTTATTGTTATTATTTTTCCCTCATCCCTTATTTGGTTTCCCTATATTACTCCTATAAGTGAAACCATTTGATATATTTTTTTTCCTTCTAACTTATTTCACAGAGCATAATCCTTTCCAGCTCCATCCATGTTGCTGAGAATGGCATTAGTTTATCTTTTTTGGTTGCTGAGTAGTATTCCATTGTGTATATATACCACATTTTCTTGATCCAGTCATCTGTTTTGGGGCATTTGGGTTGTTTCCAGGTCTTATCTATTGTAAATAGTGCTGCAATAAACACAGGGATGCAGGTATCCTTTTGAATTATTGTTTTTGTGTCCTTTGGGTAGATCAAAGGGTCTTACATTGCTGAGGGACAATTTATTGTGTAGATTTCCATAAACTCCTACAAGAAGGAAGCCAGAATGAGGGGAGAGAGGAAACCATCCTCATTATCATCCTTGAATTCTAGGAATATCCAAGAAGCAAAATGATTGGGGACCAAAGCTTAGAAAGAAGGAGCCATCAGTGAGAAAGCAAGTTGCCAAATGTATTCTTACCCCGTGGGTTGCTGTCAGACTGTGGGTCCAGTTTGGCAGTAGGAGAGGAGAGAATTGTTCTTTCATCAGGAGACTGCCTGGTGTGCAGTGGTGCCAGGAAGCATCATGGAACCACTAGGGATACCCTGGCTGCCCTTGTGTTCCTCGTCCTCATGGATGGCATGGGAGGCTACACGAAGGCAGCACCACATTATTAGGGAAGGGATGAAATGGATGAAAATTAAAGAAAATGATACTCCTACATATATGTATGTGTATAGCATGTAGCTCAAGTCTTTTGTTGCTGTTGTTCTAAATGGCAATTAAAACAAGAAACAGGCCGTGCTATCCACTTGGTGCAGTGGAGATAACGCATAAAAAGGTGCAATGCATTTTTATTGTGTCTTGAGGTGGGAGTGTGTGATGAGTTGACTGAAGGGGGTACTAAAAATATAGTTGAGTAGATACTTGTATGAATAAGCACACACAAACTGTTTTATTCACTTACTGTCTATAACATATCAGAGGATTTGTACTTACCAGAGTATAAATACAAGGATAACTAAAACATAAATTCTCTGAATTAAAAGGAAGTAAATGTATCATAGATAAGTGGTTTCAATCAGGAAATATCAATATTTTATGAGGTATTTGATTTTGTCAACATTTAGGCAAGATAACAAACTTGAACTGCTAAAGTATAACTAGAAGACATGTCTAAAATCCAGAGGTAAAAGGAATGATTAAAAAAAAAAAAACAGGAATGATATGAATGAGATAGTAAGTAGCATTATAAATATATATTCAGACTTAGAAAAGGTCATTTTTATCTCCCCATTGACCTATATAGAAAAATATTGTCAGTAATAATCCTAAAACAAAAAGTGTAATAGAAAAAGGAATGAAATTTTATTGAAAATTTTGCTTATCAAATTATATCGGTAAATGTGAAACTTTCAATTAGGGAATTGATTTTCTTAAATTGTTCTCTAGCTTTAATTTGATTAGTTTTCTGGAGCCTCCCTGGTGGTGCAGGGGTTAAAGTCTCAGTGCTATCAATCTGTGAGCCATCCACTGCAGCATGAGTTCGATCCCTGGCCAGGGAGCTGACCCACATGGCGCAGCAGAACTCTCCTGACTTGCCTGCTGCTCCCCTCAGCAGTGTATTTCAGTCAGTCTGCCTGTTCTGTTCCCCACACTGTCTCTGGTGAATCCTCTCACCACCGCACCTCTGGCATACACCCCAGTTCTTGTATGCATAAAAACTCAAATTCATAAAAATAGCTAATGTGTGAGCCAAAATTTTCACTTAAGAAAAGAATATTACTACTTCTGCTGGTGACATTTTTTTCACTGCTTTCAATTTCAAATACACATGAAAATACCAATGGGTCACTTAAAATGACAGAATTGAAGTAACTAAAGGTACACTTCTTTGCTTGATTAATTATTGTGCTAGCATTGTTCAATTTTAATCTCGTATTTAAATCCAAGAAAATGTAATACACCACGATGAGTGACTTGAGCTTTGTCCAAAGCAAGTTTAGAGTTCAAACTGTTTGGAACTCTAAGAACACAGTAGATCTGCCTGTTCTGCTCCCCACTCTGTCTCTGGTGAATCCTCCCCCCCCATCCCCCACCTCTGGCCTACACTCCAGTTCTTATATGCATAAATAAAAGTAAATCTTAAAAAATAGTATAAAAATGTTTTGCATTTGGAATGTTTGCATTGTGGGTAAGTATGCCCCCATTTTTGAGAACTTTATAAAAATGAATTTACAGCATATTTTTTTCTTCATCTGGTAAAATATAATGCATCAACTTGACAAATACTTTCTGGTCTGAAAATCTCTGAGTAGAAATGTGAGGAAGAAACAACCCCTTCTTTCTCCAGCTTTTGTTTTTCCTGCTAGATATTGTATAGATCACAATAATCATAATATCTACAGATGAGGAGTTGAGGTAGAAAGGTACAATGGCTATGTGGAGGAATTGAGATGATTGATTGACTAGCTGTTAACCAGACACTAAACAGAATTTTATTTTTGTAAGCAGATATCTTTGATCAAATCAGTACTGTTTCATCAATAGAATGGACGTAAAATTTTTGGATCCTTGCCCAGGAATCTTGGTTGATGGAGGTCAATCTTTCCACTTTGCTGGTGGCTTCCTCTTTTTAAGTTTTTTAATCATATGCTATCTATTGAGGCTGATGAAATGCCGAGCACCACAAAATTATCGAAAAACATTCTATGTGAACGCTGTATTGTGCTGCCATTATGAAAGAGGCTATCAGTAAACAAAGATAATGAATTATTACAAAAGGTGATTCATTTGAAAATTCAATAAACTTAAATATAACGGAAGTTGTTATGGAACAATGATATTCAAGGGTGGTGTCCATTACTCACAGAAAGACAGGTAAATGAAATGTAATGTGAAGTCTATGATATAGGAGTAAATAAACAACAAAAGAAATAGTCAGGTTAGTGAAATTTTCAGCTGGGAAAAATTTCCCAGAAAATGTCTTTTTTCAACCCCCAGCAGAGTGTCTTTAGTCATTTTGCCACTAGCTATGGTTTAAATTCAGAACAATACACAAGCTATTTCTTTTATTATTGTGTTAATGAAATACCATTGTTCTATATTCTTGTTAACTTTTTTGAAAGGGGGGTATTTCTCCCCTCCGGTGAAGCTATTTCTGATATTGATATATGGTTGAAAGGATCTTGCCAACAGCTTCACTGATACATGTGTTTTTCAGTAGAACATACCAAGGAAAAACAGCAGGGCTCATGCAACATTCTTTGTGGCATTTCTTTTTCTTTTTTTAACAGCTTTATTGAGATATAATTGACTTAGGACACTGTAAGTTTAAGGTATGCAACATGATGATTTGATAAATGTAGATGCTGCAAAATAATTATGATGATGAAGTCAGTTAACACCTCCATCACCTCAAATAATTGTGTGTGTGTGTGTGTGTGTGTGTTGGCCATACTTAAAGTCTGCTCTTAGCAACTTTCAAGAACTTAATATTAACTACAGTAAATCCACTGTACATCATATTCCCAGAATTTATTCTTCTCATAAGTGAATATGTGTGCCATTACTATAGTCATCATGCTGTAAATTAGATTCTGACTTACATAGCATAATGCCCTCAAGGTTCAAAGGCCCATCCATATTATTCCAAATGGCAGAACTTTCCACCTTTTATGGCTGATTATCTATCTATCTATCTATCTATCTATCTATCTATCTATCTATCTATCTATCTTTTTTTTTATCCATTCATCCATTATTGGAGGATACTTAATATTTCCATGTTTTGGCTGTTGTGAATAATGCTGCAGTAAACATGGGAGGTCCCAAAACTAAATGTGTTCTTAATTGATCCACTATCTATAAAATACTGATTGTGGGACCTCCCTGGTGGTGCAGGGGTTAAAGACACAGAGCTATCAAGCTACTGCCAGCCACTGCAGCAGGAGTTTGATCCCCGCAGCCAGGGAGCTAACCCATATGGTGCAGCAGACCTATCCTGTCTTGCCCACTGCTCCCCTCAGCAGTGTATGTCAGTCAGTCCACTCTCCTGCTCCCCACTCTGTCTCTGATGAATCCTCTCACCCCCCACACCTCTGGCCTTGCACCCCAGTTCTTGTATGCATAAATAAATAAATCTTTAAAAAACTCTGGCAACCACAAGAAATTCAAAATGCTTGACATTGTCAACTCCATGAATTACAGTGACTTTAGGGAAAAAAGATGTTAGCTTTCCCAATGATCTAGTTGAAAGTCTTTTAAGCTGTGAAAGTCAGTCTTAGTCATAAACATGTCTTATTTCACTAGAAACTTGGCAGAAGTCCCAGCTGTAAGTCAGCAAATGAATGTAATAAAGAATGGAGAGCATTTAATGGGAGGGAGAGCCTATGTATTTATGCTGAAACTGAAGAATATTTTTGTTTGGTGAATATTTAAATATTGAATTGCTTGTGAAATTTCTGCTTACTTAGGCCACTGATAATGATAAGAAAACAATGACCCAAACAAAAATAGGGGAACTATTTCTCAGAAATCTGCTTTTCAGCCATAATATGTAAAAACTGAAAACATACTAGGATTCAGACTGAGTTATTAACACTTTTCCAGGACAGGTGGGGTTATGAAGACCTAGCATAAGAGAAAATAAAATACATCTCAACAACTCTCTAGGGAAAATGGCCCAATCCTAATGTTCAACTTTTGATATGTGATTGCTTTGAGCGCTTATGTCCCCCTATAAAGTACATCTGCCACCAGTTAGTGTATGATTTTTTTTAAATTCATCTTTCCTGAACCTGATTTACTGATCTTTGGCCAAAATTGCATTGTGTTTAGGGCCTCTCCACCTCACCTCGAAACCCAGAGTGTGTGTCCAGGAGAGAAAAAAAAAAAAAAAAAAAAACAAAAGAACAAAAGAAAAACTCAAACTAAATCATCACTTGTCATCTATCTTTATAGTCCTGGGATTTGTCTCAGTGTTTCCTTATGTTTATGGCACATGGCCAGTCCCCTTTCCCAACATTTGAAATCTGTTGCCACTTTTTAATCATATGCAACTGAGCCCCTCATCAATAATTAGGCTGACCAATTTATCTTCCAAATCTCAGTGATCATTGCTCCTCATTGCATGATGCCTTGAAAATTAGTTTTTCATGTAAATGTTTTATATAAAAGGTTAAGTCCAGTCCTTATTCATATATTTTGGTTGCAAGCACAAAAATGGAACCATTTATAAAAATAGTATCCTTTACCCCTCTTATCTTACCAAGCAACAAGCTGATTAGTTTGCTTTACAGTTCTCTGGGGTTTGCCCCTGTCAATCAAGTCTGAGTTCAACCCACCTGCAGGAGAGCAGCATCCTATCCACTCTCTCTCCCACCATTTGCATATACCTTTGCCAAACCGCCTTAAACAATATGGCCCCAATGGGCAATTCTAGCCTTTATGAGCTCCAATGGTAACAGTGGAAGCAGTGGCCATGAAAGATATGTTTTGGGGAAGAGAGCTTTCTCGCAGAATTTGGGTTATGTCTGTTAATCCAGAGTCACATTGGAAAGTAGAGGAAGTCGTGGATAGTTCAAGCAGAAAGAATACCATGGTCTCTATGTGTTAGATAGTTCAGATAAAATCTTTGATCTTGATATATGTGGAATCACCTAACTGTTCCCTCTGTAGCTCACTTGTGGGGAAAGATCAAGTCTCAAGTTCTCTGATTCCTACATTTCTTATGAGTACTTAATGAATATAGTGTCTATAGGATTTTTTTTTTCTTCAGATATAAAGAACACAAGCTGAAGATTGGGTAATAAAGCAGGAAAAGTCAAATGTATACTTTTATATGAGTAAAAGCACTTGAAATAAAATAATCCCAGGGAATTAACTTAAACAAAACTGTCATCTACTGCTTGATATGAGAAATATAAGCCTGTTCCAAGTTCACTACATCTTTCTTAAGCATATGATGTAGAAGTTGTTTTTGTTTTTGTTTTTGTTTTTGTTTTTAAAGATTTATTTATTTACACACACACTGGGTACAGTCAGAAGTGCAGGAGGGTGAGAGAATTCACCAGAGCCAGAGCGGGGAACAGAACAGGCAGACTGAGGAAATACACTGCCAAGGGGAGCAGTGGGCACAACAGGAGAGGTCTGTTGCACCATGTGGGACCCTCGCCTGGCAGCCAGGGATTGAACCGGTGCTGCAGAGGCTGCGGGCAGCTTTGCAGACCAGCACTCAACCGCTGTGCCACCAGGGGAGGCCCATAGAAGTTGTTTTTAATGTTTGCATTTCTGTTGTCTAAAGCATTGGGCATCTGGTTTCAGATGTTCAGTGCTGCTGACTGAAGGAAATAAATGGATCATTGTAGCCTTCTCTTTTTTGTTGCCTTCAAAAAACTAAAGGGAATTTTGAGCTGTATGAATACCAATAATCCATAAATTCATTGGTTGATTCTCACAGGAAAATATTAGAGCAACCTAGTGAACATTTGGTAGATTCAGCTTTTGCTTTTTCATGTGTTCTCTCTTCCAAATTTTTTTAATAACAAAATCACTCAGGTGGAGAAAGCATATTCCAAGTCTTTAGGCTAATGTTGGTTTCTAAGCGTCCTTCAGACATATCTTAATAGATCTCGGGGAAATATGTAGACACGGATGTTAGCAACTCTTGATCTCCACAGAGCAGGAGTTGAGTTCACAGAGAGCTTGGCTTATTCCTAACTCTACCAGTAGCAATGGAGGGCTTCTACCAATCTGCTCTTTATCTGGGAGAACTTCACTCACTTTTCAGTGGAAAAACAAATGATATGGTTAGCTCATCTGATTCATGGGATACGTGACAAGGTACAAAGAAGAACTATAGGGTTTCATTTTCATGATTATTAGCAAATTCCTTTAACAAAGGAAGTGGGAAATATGCCTTCCTGCAACTTGACAGGTAAAGATTTCTAATATTTCAGTGTGTCCACTGTGCTTCAGGATGGAGAGACTAAGTTCAGGTACAACAGCCTTAAACATTGTGTGTTGCCAAGGCCAGCAACAGGTCTGACTATCACTACACTGGCTGGTTCAACAGTGCTTGCAAGACAAGGCCAAAAGCTTGCCTTGGTTGTCATTCAAGTTACATTTTGTAACATTTAGAAAGGGGAAGTCAGAAGTTATTTCCCCCCAAATAAGACTTTATTATTATCACTCTTGGTTCCATAGGGCACTTGGGCTTAGCTGGGCTGTTCTTGCATTGCATCTTCAATGCAATCACAGTCAAATGTCAGCTGTAATGAATTGAGGTTCTACTGGGGTAAATATGCAAGATGGCTCCTTCACATGGTTGGCAATTGATACTGTCTGTCGTCTATTAAGTCAACTGTATCTTTCAACCAGAGTGACAGTATATACACGCACCTCATCATTACATTTTATTTTATTTTTTTTTATATATTTTTACATCAGTTTTCATTTTTGCACAATGTATGCATTTTCATCTTGGTTATATTCACCATAGAATTCCCACCCCCCTCATTTTGACCCTAATCCCTGCTCCCATTCTCCACCCTGTAGTGTGTTTCTGGTTTATTTTTGCTTGTTGATTTTGATTTTTACTTTATTATAATTAGTCTTTTTCCTGGTCTCTTATTTAGGTTTTCTAAATTCCTGCATTTTACACATCAAATATACATTATGGCATATGCCAATTATATTTTAATAAAACTGTAGGAAAAAAGGAAAAATAATTGGCCCCAACAGATGCCTAGATGTAAAATATCACAAGCAAAAAAGCAGCATGAATTGGAAGGAAGGTAAAAGAAGAAAACTATAGCATTCAAGCAGTAATTTTAAACCAGTGACTTATAGATGAATGGTCTTTCAAAGCAAAAATGATCATGCCCAGACAGAAAACTAGGTATTTATTCCTAATAAGGCTATTTTAGCTTTCTCTTTGAAAAGGAATAATATATGGGTAAAATGTAATTTTGAGAAATGTCCTACGGGATAATGTTTGATTTCATTCACACCTGTGTTTCTTGTTCAACTAACACATATGAGGGAGAAGGGAGGATTCTTTTCCAAATCTATTTTTATCTAACAAAATACTTATTAATATTCAGACCATAAACTGAAACTCAATCATTTGCACTTCACTGCAAAAAAAAAAAAAAAATTCTAGTGGAGGCTACCAGTCACAGTTGGGCACCTTCCTAAATGGAGACAGGTGTAGGCTCTGGGCCAGGGAGTCAGAGAGTTTCTCTGCAACTTCAGTGCTGCTCAACCCCTCTCAGACGTGAAGCTGTGAGAACAAGAGTTGCCACAGGGCGGCCAAAGAACTTGTAGGAGAAGTTGGCTTACAGAGATAAAGGAGACCATCACAGAGCAGCAGAACCTGACAAAGAACCTGCTCCCAGTGTCCCTAGCACTTGGCTGCACCACTTCTCATCTCTCCTTCGCTTAAAGGAATCAGTAATGTCTCCTTTGTGTTGAATTTGTTCAAGCTGAGTTTCTAGTATAGTCCATAACTAGAATCTTTAAGGGGAAAAACTATGGATTTTCTTTCTTTTTTTAACGATTTATTTATGCACACAAGAACTGGGGTACAGGCCGTAAGTGTGGGGGGTGTGAAGATTCACCAGAGACAGAGTGGGGAACAGAACAGGCAGACTGACTGAAATACACTGCTGAGCAGAGCAGCGGGCAAGACAGGAGAGGTCTGCTGCACCATCTGGGTAGCTCCCTAGCTGGCCTGGTATCAAACTTGTGCTGCAGAGGCTGCAGATAGCTTCACAGTGCTGTGCTTAACCCCTTGCACCACCATGGAGGCCCGGATTTTCTTTATTTTTGTTGTTACTTTTCAATCCTCCACTCCTAATAATAGTGTTTGACATGGGGTAGAAACTCCAAAATTTAAACATAAAATAAAATGAAAAGTGGCCTTAAATACTGACCCCTGCCTCTTCTTTCTTTAACAAGTGAATTTTCATGGTAAAGTTATATGTCACATGCACTAATAGTCAAGCAAAACAATTACTTGTAAATGGGAATAGGAAATTTAACTTTACATAATAAAGGTCAGCAAGTTTTCACACAAGATAAGGGAGTGATGGGAGAGGCAACTGGTAAAAAGAAAACAAATCCAGTTAGGAAACTAATGCTTGGATGAGAATACTCAATTCATGTTTCATTTTGTTATGGTTTAGTTTTTGCTTTGTTTAAATTACCAACCTTGAAAGACAGATTTTATTATACATCCCTAGTTTTAGAAGTGATTTAAAGATTTACTCAAAGAATTAATTATAACTACAGGTTGCTGCATCGTGGCAAAACAATTATGGTTTAGACCAACATCTGTTGATTGACTCTCCAGAGTTCTATAGTCTTCTTATACGGATTTATTAAAGGAATTTGAAAATTATTATATTCAGACATTTGGCGCTGAATGAGAAATTCAAAAGACAACAGAAATGGACATATGGTTAAGTTTAAGGGGAAAAGACAATAAGAGATAAATAGTGATGAAATGTTGGCATAGGAATAGAAGAGAATAGATGAAATACATTTTTTAGGACTTAAAGGGCATTTAATACTTTTATTATGTTAAAAACACAGAACAGAATTTAAAATCTCACCATTTTTAAGTGTACAGTGCAGTTGTATTAACTCTAAGCACATTGGTATGCCACAGATCTTTAGAAAATTTTCATTTTGCAATCCTGAAATTCTGTATCCATTGAAAGACAATTCTGTTTTTCCCTATTCCTGCAGCTCCTTGCCACCGCCATTCAATTTTCTGTTTCTAAGCATTTGACTAATTTAGATACCACATACAAATGGACCAGATATTGTTCTTTTGTGACTGGCTTATTTATCTTAGCATAAAGTGGTCAAGATTTACCCATATTATAGTATATGTTAGGATTTCTACCTTTGTTAATGCTGAATAATATTTCATTGTATGTCTGTGCCACATTTTCTTTATATATCTTGATGGTATTTAGATCACTCTCATTTCCTGGCTATTGAGAATAGCAGTGCAGTGAACATGGGTATGGAAATACAGCTGACCTTTGAATGACACAGGTTTGAGCTGCACAGGTCCACGTATACATGGATTTTTTTGTATCCCAGGATTCCACAATTATGAATTCAACCAACCATGAATCTCAGTTGGTTGAATTCAGGAATGTGGAACCCACAGACATGGAGATCAGACTCTAAGGAACTTGAGCATCTGTTGACTTTTGGTAATCCTGAAACCTTCCCCTGTGGTTACCAAGGGAAATCTTGGTATAATGGGGAAAGGATAGTTTTTTTTTTTTTTCAACAAATGGTTTTGGGAAAAGTGGATATCCACATGCAAAAGTATGAATTTGGACCCTTAGTTTACATCATCCACAAAAACTGAATCTGTAGATGGTGCTATGGTTTTACTTGATTTGATTTTAGTTTTTGAATCTTTGCTGGCTTCTGTAGGTGCTCAGATCTCTTTTTGTAGTTGCTGAGTCAATAAGGTCAGAGAGACCTGGAGAGGTCCAGCTGTTGATGTGACTGAGTTGGGAAAGAGGACTTAAAATATTTGTGCACTATCAATATTCATTCTCTCCAGGTTCAAGATCAGAGACTCTGCAGTTTGTACTATCAGTGTACTTCCCAAGATTAGCATCAGTCACAAAGAGTTAAGAAAATGGAAAAAGACTAACTATAATAAAGTAAAAATCAAATTCAACAAGCAACTATAAACCAGAGACACACTACGGGGGTGGGGGAGAAGGGAGTAGGATCAAAACAAGGGGGGTAGTAATTGCATGGGGACTATAACCAAGATAAAAATGCATACATCATGCAAAAATGAAAAATGATGTAAAAAAATAAATAAAATTTAAAATAATAAAAAAGAAAATGGAATGAAGTCCAGAGTACCTCCTCTGATCTTCACTGGGAACCTAGCCTGTGGGGAACACTCTGTACCTCTATATTGGTTTCCCTTGTTTGAGTATGTGTGCCCCCCCTCCCATTTCTGCTCTTCCAACCCCAAGCCTCTGGCTGAGCTGATAGCATGCTGTCTGTGTCCTGTGAACCTGACCTCATCCTTCATGTGTTCCGCTCTACCCACCTCCTGTTTGATGAAACACGAATAGTCTCACTGTTCCCTCTGTTGAAATCAGCGATTGTCCATGGTCTCCGAGGGCTGCCCAATTCCTGCTCCTAGCCATGGGATTCTCTCCACCCAATGTTCCTCTTGTTGTCTCTTAGATGTTACTGTTGGGAGTGAAACCAGGGACCTCCTCTATCACCATGCTGGTGTCTTTCAGTCCACATTAGGAAGAGGTCAGGTCATCTACATCTGAGGAGACCCACAGCATCATCCAAATGCTGCTATTTTCTTGGTTGCTTCC
Source organism: Talpa occidentalis (assembly GCF_014898055.3). Classification (NCBI taxonomy): domain Eukaryota; kingdom Metazoa; phylum Chordata; class Mammalia; order Eulipotyphla; family Talpidae; genus Talpa; species Talpa occidentalis. The sequence goes on along the minus strand of NW_023601543.1, from coordinate 66,559,885 downwards.
ACAATGGCAGAATATTTTACGGCTCCCAGAGTCAAAGCTGGTGACCACCTCGGCGCACCTTCGCTGTCTCTGTGCCATGCCACATTGCCACATGTTGCTATTTCTTTTTATTGTTGTTGTGGCCCTTTCAACACTTCCTATAAGATTGGAGAGATGACTGAAAGGCATTGGCCAGATATTTTCATTAGTTATTACATTTGTCCTAGGATTCCCATTATTTAGAAATATGAATCTCATGTATCACGTGTTAGGGAAACCAGTAAAAACACACAGATAATTCTAGGTCAGAATTTAAAAAACACTACTGTGCTTCTTGTTAATAATTTATATCTTTCTTAATTATTACCAAGTACTTCACTGATTCACAAATGGTGGCTTTCCCTTTCTTCCAATCCTTAAAATTAGTTGCATCAGGTAACACTTATTGCTAAAGGTCGGGCCTCCCCTGGTGGCACAGCGGTTGAGCGCTGGGCTGTGAAGCTGACCACAGCCTCTGCAGTGCTGGTTCGATCCCCGGCTGCCGGGCGAGGGTCCCACATGGTGCGCAGACCTCTCGACGCCCGCTGCTCCCCTCAGCAGTGTATTTCGTCAGTCTGCCTGTTCTGCTCCCTGCTCTGGCTTTGGTGAATTCTCTCACCCTCCCGCACTTCTGACTGTACCCAGTGCTTGTATAAATGAATAAATATTAAAAAAAAATACTTATTGCTAAAGGTAAAAAAAAAATTAAAAATTAAAGCAGGTCAGCTAAAGCACGGTTTTTAATAAGTAAAGCATAAACGATAAATTTAAATGGAATGTACAAATGCAAAAGAAAAAATCAACTGTAAAACAAAATTTCAGTAGGACTTCAGATATGATTGTTCACTATTGCTGAGTAAAGTTCAGTACTTATTATTTCTGGGAAAAAGTAATAATATACATGAGGGAAACTAGAATTAGTCAATGTGTAGTTCTTCCTACTCAATCCATAAAATATTACCATTTCAATCCACTTAAAAATTAAAATGAATAGTGCTTGTTTAGTCCATAAGATACTACTTCTATGCATTGAATGTCATTTAGTTTGCCTTCGTAATTCTATGTGAAATAATGTGAGAATATTTATTATTAGTTTTAATATCAGTAGATAGGACTATGGCTGACTTATCTCTAGGTTCCTGAAAGGCTGTCAAAGCCCTAAGGTCATTTAAGTCTCTGCCTCCTGAAATATACATTCAGCAAAAGAATAAAATTATTATTGTGGATATGTCTACATGATACTAAAATAACAGATTGATTTAGCTTGAAAACTACATGCACACTTATGGAATTGTATACTTAAACAAATATGAACTGACAGATTTTTCATATTTTCATTTTAATTTGGGTGTTGTGAGAATAGAACTGAAGTGTGACAAAGCTCAAAATAGTAATTGAAATTCAGAGCAGTCAATTTCAGAAAGCACTTATTGTGTTGATAATCCACACATATTGTAATTTTGACACATACTTATTAAGAAAATTTGTTTCCTATCACTTATGTCTGTCCTTTTTAATGACCATTGTGGTCAATCATTTGCTATATCTGAGACACAACAGAGTGTGAAGTGCCACTAATTTCTTTCAATGTAATAATTTCAAAGCAATGCATAGAATGTAATTAGGAGCTTCATTCAATGGTGACAGCTTGCCTCTCTTTGAGTTTATGTAAATCTAAACCATGAAGTGTGTGTGTGATGTAGAGCTATGACTTGGGTGACAAAAGAAATTGTCTTTTTCCTAGCTCAGACATCACCTTAATGGTCCTTTTCAGTTCGCTCAATTTTAGAAGGAAGAGAGGGAATGTAACAGGGTGGTTCCCAGGAAAAGGGAGAGGTTCCAGGTTCCCTGCCCCGTCCAAGGGAGGGTGGAGCTGAGCAGGAAGAAGAGAAGAAGCTGCAGAAGAGACTGGGGAGAAAGGAAGCAGGATGAAGAGACAGGAGTAGACCGGAAGGAGGAAAATGGAGCCGAGAGACATTGAAGAAACTGCGCTTGCCTTTTGGGTGGTGGATTGTTTGAAACAGATGTGGGTGAGACTCGTGGGGAGGTGACAATGGCAGCTTTTATCTTGGTTTTGATTTTGCTCTTGTCCTCCCCGACTTGTCTGGCTGTTTCTGCCCCTCTCCATAGGGTCCCACCAAGGGATGCCTTAGACTTATGGCAGAGTTTGGGGCCTCAGGGCCCCTGCTTTGGGCCAATCCTATTTGGCTAGGCATTTACCCACAAGGGGATGAGTAACTTCGGGTGCTTGATTTGAAAACTATTCTTCCCCTTTTCTGTATTGCACACTAATAGTATTGTTTTTAAGATTTATTTATTTATGTATACAAGAACTGGGGTACAGGCCAAAGGTGTGGGGGGTAAGAGGATTCACCAGAGACAGAGTGGGAAACAGAACAGGCAGACTGACTGAAATACACTGCTAATGGGAGCAGTGGGCGAGGCAGGAGAGGTCTGCTGCACCATGTGTGTAGCTCCCTGGCTGGGGATAGAACTCGTGCCGCAGTGGCTGCGGATAGCTTCATAGGTTGCATCTTAACCCTTTGCACCACCAGGGAGGCCCGCACACTAATAGCATTAAAGTCCCTTTCCATTAAATGTCTTATATGTTTTGCCTTGATGTGGTGGATGGCAGAACCTATTTAGAGCGGACAGGTTTCAGGGTTCTGGGGTGTCTCTCTCCCTGCCCTGTAACAAGAAGAAGGCAGAGAAGGCAGGAAGGGGAAGAAATAAATGGGAGGGGGCAGAAAGAATTGTGGCAAACAGAAGGAAGGGAAGAAAGTGATCAATATGGAGGAAGAGAAGAAGAAAATAATAAGATAACAAAGGCACAAAATCATGGAATTCACATTCATCTTTTGCTTCACTCTAACTTTCCACTTAAAAGAGTCATTTCACTATGTTCATTCGTTCAGCAAACATGGATTAGACACCTACCATTTGTAAATGTTGTGCATTGCACTAGGAATAACACAATAAATAGCACATAAAGCCTCCATTCACCATTTCAGAGTACAGTTAAGTAATATGTAACAACAACAAAAAAAAGATGATTACAGCAATTCACTTCAGTGAGTAAAACCCGTCACACAGAGGATGATATTTCTTCCCTAAGAAATTGTTTTTTTTTTTTTTTATTTTGTTTTGCTCCCTATCAGTGCCGTCAGCTGTCAATTTCTTTATGTTTTCTTTCTCCCCCACTATTTTTAGGCTCCTCTGAATCTGGAGGTGATAGCAAAGCAAATCAGGAGATAGGCTGTCCTTGGTTGAAATAGGATTTTCTTAGCATCTTGCCAGGATCATCTTTAATTTTGATATTTCATCTTCCAGTTCTTCTGCTTTTATCTTTTTCTGCCTGCTCTCAGGTTTTCTTCCATTGGATGTCAATCTGTTGGTAAGCAGGATGACCTAAAAATTATCCTGACAAGGGCATTTTTCCTACGAGTACTTACCTTCCTCCTCTGGCAGAACATGAACACACGACACAAGAGTTTTGCAGTGTTATCTCTGTATTCCCAGGGATTTAGGCAAGGAGACAAAAAGTGATGGTTTGGACCAATACCTATTGTTTCACCTAGTGTGATGCATCTGTCCCCTATTTTACCTACAATGTAATTAAACTGTCAATAAGTCCTCTGAGTCACCAGAACTTTTTTTAAGATTTATTTTTATTTATTTATATATACAAGAACTGGGGTCTAGACCAGATGTGCAGGGGGTGAGAGGATTCACCAGTGACAGAGTGGGGAGCAGAACAGGCAGACTGACTGAAATACACTGGAGGGGAGAGGCAGGCGAGACAGGAGAGGTCTGCTGTGCCATGTGAGTTAGCTCCCTGGCCAGGGATTGAACTTGTGCTGCAGTGGCTGGCACACTGTGAGCTGAGCTGCACTCAGCTTCATAGTGCTGAGACTTTAACTCCTGGGCCACCAGGGAGGCTTAGGGTCACCAGAGCTTTTTAAGGTTGAAACATTCTTGCTTTCTGTGTTCCCTGAAAATTATTGAGTGGCAGATTGAACTTAGTAGGCATTCTTTATTCTCCAAATAGGCACTTGTCAGTCACCAAATTCAATGTTTTCAAGCTCTATACTTAGTAAATATCGCAGCTTATTTTATAAGTTTGGAAGAAGGGTGGTATTTCCATGAACAGGTTTGGAAATGCTCTGGGAAATGTTTTCATAAGCCATCCTGACAAATTCCCCAACAGACAAGTATGCTGGCTTCCTACTCACTGCCAGGCTGTGTTCTGAAAGCAGAAGCAGGAGGTAGGAGACTGTTTGCTGCATTCAAGGGAAAGAAGGTTCTACTACTCTAGGAAAATAATGGGATGAATAAGCTCTGTAGTCTAAATTACTTTGTTCATGAACATCTATTTAGTTATTTTTGGTAGACAGGCAAGATCTGCCAAAGGGTTTGTGATGGGTAATGGTTGAATAGGGCCTTAAAGCCTCACATTCAGATTTTAATAAAAGCGGGTTTCAGATCAAATTCTAGGTATAGCCATTTATTAATTACTCATTTTCAAGTGTCCATAATGCAGTTCACATAACTTAGGAATGACAGCTGATAATTACATTTTTTTGTAACAAGTATCCTAGATGATCCTGAAACACACAGAAGTGTTAAAACCACTGCCACATGCCGTGCATACATTAGAGCTAATGCCTGTCTTAGCTTCCTCCTACTTGATCTTGGAAGCTAGAAGAAAACAGAAAAGTGCTCCTGGAAGAACTCCCAGGGAAGGTAACATTTGATGCAGATTGTATATGCATTACACATGCTCTTCATCTTTGCTTATTTTATGAGCAGAGAAATTATCTGTGGGAGTCCAGCAATATGGCAGCAGAGTAAATGTACCATACTTGCCTCCTTCGTATGTTCACAACCGTATTACAATAAAACAAGGACAACAACCCATGAATGATAAATGAATGGCTATCACATACATCATGAGTGTATGGCAGAAGTGGGGGGGCGGTAGGAAAAATGATAGTTGGACTGCATTTGGAATAAAACCCACAAGAGGAAGGGGCAGCTACTATATGGGGTCCCTCTGTTTTGTTGGCTCAAGGGCACACACACATGTAGGGAACATTAAAAAATAGGGATTACACTGGAGAAGGGGGTACACAGAGTTTGTGTGAGAGACAGAATGTGCACCGCTATGGGGACAGAGTGGTGATTGGTGGCTTAAATCTGAGGCTCCCAAACCAGGACAGTAGGAGCCCAAACCAGCTGGGAGAACCATTGCAGATCATCTGAATTTCCTCATGAACAAGACTATTATTTAAAGCTGAACTGCAATGTGTGAAACATATGCCACCCAGGGCTTAAACTGATACACTGAAAGCTCTCACTAACCAGAGTTTGAAACACCTGGATTTCAATAAAATAAGCAAACATCCAGTGTAAAGCTCTGTACTTGTAAAGCAAAGAGAAAAATTTCGAGCTGTGGCCCTATCTCAACTATAATATCCACCTAATTCTCCATCAATTATTCAACAACAGCCTGGAAGTTGAGGCTACATGAGACTGTAAGAGTCATTTTGTTCAAGGAGTTGGGACAGGGGAGGGGTTCACTGTAAATCCCCATCACAAAACTTGGATACCCACAGCACTGTAGAAAGCTTGAATCCTTAATGCTTATTGGGGGCAAACTTTTGGAGAAATAATATCCATATAATGGGGATTCCAGAAGGAGAAGGGAGAGAAAGAAAATTTATTTCAATAAATAATAGCTGAGAAACATTTTAATCTTGGAAATGAAGGGCCCAAAGAATTCTAAACAAAATAATACCTACACAATCCAAGACACATTATAATTAAATGACTGATATCCAATGACAAGGTAACACTATTAAAATCATTAAGAAAAAGAATAACCTATAAGAGGTCACTTATCAGACTGTCCACAGACTTTTCAGTGGAAATCTTGCAGGCAAGAAATGAATGCTAAGACAGAGGTAAAGGACTCAAAGAAAAAGATTTCCAGCCTAGAATACTTTATCCTGTAAGACAGAAGGAAGGATAAGAAGCTTTATTGAAAAGCAAAAAATTTTTAAAAAATATGTCAATGTCAAGCTGGACATGAAATAAATATTAAAGGAGCTATTTTAAAGTAACAAAACATAAATATAGAGAGAAAAGTCACCTCAGTTATGCAGCATGGAGGAGGAGAGTAAAGATGATCATGAGAATAAGTTTGAGATCTAACCATGCAATGGACCACAAAGATAGTCGTTAATACACAAACCTCAGCAGAACTTTCAAAAAAAATCAATGGAAATAATACATAATACCATGGAAGTGGAGCCTAAATAAAACTTAAAAGGAAGATGTCAAAAAAAAAGAAAAACAAATAAAAAAATTAAAATGACAATAAGCACTTGTGTCTCAATAGTCACCTTAAATGCAAATGACTTTAATTCGCCAATTAAAAGCTATAGCGTGGCTCAGTGGATTTCAAAACAAAGTCCCAGCATTCTCTTTAGAGGAAATGAATCTTACCACCAAAAACAAGCACAGACTTAAAGTATAAGGCTGGAAGACAACCCTACAAGCAAACGGCAATTAAGAAAAAAAACATTAAACTTATATCAGATAGAATAAATTTCCTTTCAAAATGGGAGTAACAGAGATGGACGTTACAATGTGATCGATAGCTTAATACAACAAGAAGAAATAACACTTATATATGTATGCAACGGTGGAACACCAAGTTACACAATATAATTATTAATGCAACTAAAGAGAGAGATTAATGTCACTTTCAAAACTGTCTCCACTGTTTTGTTTTTCACCAACTGTATGCAGTTCATGCCCTTGTTGGATGTGAAAATTTGAGAGGATGTGAAAATTTGAGAGCTTATTTGCTCATTTATATACTAATGACTGGAAAAAGTAAAGCACTTTATAACACTTAATTGAAGATTTAGAGTAGAAAATGGATGTCAAATGAATGTCCAAATCATAATGACGGAGAACCTCCTTGGTGGTGCAGCGGTTGAGCCCCGCACTGTGAAGCTGTCCACAGCCTCTGCAGTGTGGGTTTGATCCCGGCTGGCTGGCGAGAATCCCACATGGCGCAGCAAGCCTCTCCTGTCTTGCCCACTGCTCCCCTCAGCAGTGTATTTTGTCAGTCTGCCTGTTCTGTTCACCGCTCTGTCTCTGGTGAATCCTCTCACCCTCCTGCACATCTGGCCTGTACCCCAGCTCGTGTATAAAAATAAATAAATCTTTAAAAAAAAATACTCCATTAAAAAAATCATAATGGCAGATTCGTAATTAGGTGTGATCACCCCTTCTAAAAGTGAATTTCAAAGGTTTTACCAGTAACATTTTTTTTTTCTGTTTAGTCCAATGAATTTGGCAGAAAATTTAGATGAGTTGGTGTTGCAATATGACAACAACAAAAACTTCAATTTAAATATGCATCATTTGTCTGCATTAACATTCCTTCCAGCTGATGAAATTCCAGGAGCTTTTAAGGAATTAAAGTCACATTTGCCTGAAGAAGCCAGCAAAATTACTGACTGGTTCGAAAATAATTATATGCACAGTAGGATAAGACATGCAACGGTGTTGCTGCTTGATTACCAGTATTGTTTCTGCCAAAAACGTGGTCTGTATATGAGTGCATGCATAATGAATTTCCTAGTACCCAAAACAACACAGAAGCATGGCACAGCTGATAGGAAAAGTTAATAGGTAATCCTCCTATTGGTGTATGTCTAATCATAGAAGAATTTTAAAAAGAGCAGTGCCAAAAAAAGAAATATGAACATATTCAAGCAGAGCCTTGCCCTCCTTTTTCAAAAAAGCTATTTTTTAAGGCAAGATTTCAAAATATAGTTAATGATTGTGAAAGTCTGCTGGCTTTTATGGATTATCTCCATGCAATTGCCCCCCATATATTCCTGCAGTACACTTTTTCATATGCACATTTTTAAATAGGGGGTGTTATTTTAAGTTTTTTCCTACTATTTAAATTGATGCAATATCTTTTAGAATGTGCCGTGCTATGTATTTCACCTTTGCATCATTTTTAATACTGTAGGTATAAACTGTACAAAGACTTTTAGAGTTTGAATTCAGGTTATGCATTCTTTTCCAAATTTGACTGAACAAAAGTGCCTTATCACAATGTTGATTTTGCATATACATAAGAGGATAGAAACTTCCTCTGCATGTAACTGCATGATCCAAGGATTCTCAGAGACCCCAAATTGTTAAGGGGAAAAACACATTTTCCACATTCTAAAAAGGGTTCAGTCATCTGTACACACAAAGACAAAGAAATCAGACTTTCTGTGTGAAATATCTTTAATTGATGTGCATGGATTTCAAACAACAGATTGCCAGCATAAAGCTCTAAAAATTAATCAGGGCCTCCCCTGGTGGTGCAGGCAGTTGAGCACAGCGCTGTGAAGCTGTCCACAGCCTCTGCAGAGGGTTCGATTCCCGGCTGGCCAGGAGATAACCACATGGCGCAGCAGACCTTTCCTGCCTTGCCTGCTTCTCCCCTCAGCAGTGTATTTCAGTCAGCCTGCCTGTTCTGTTTCCCACTCTGTCTCTGGGGAATCCTCTCACCCTTCCACACATCTTGCCTTTACCCCGGTTCTTGTATGCCTGAATAAATAAATCTTAAAAAAAAAATTAACCAACCCCTTGTGAGTATAGGCCCAGCAAAATAGGCTTGGTCCAAAGCAGTGCAGCTAAGGCCTAAACACTTGGCACAAGTCTTGGAATGAAAAAAATATATGTGTGTGTGTGTGTGTGTGTGTGTGTGTACACACACACACACACACACATATTCCACCACCAAGTCAAGATAATGGCTGCTGTTGTCTCTGCCACAGTGTTAAAATACCAGGAACAACTCTCCACATGTCCCTCCCCCATGTTTCTCTCTGCCATGCCTCCCATACAAGTGTCACTTCTTCCTCCTTCAGTCCATCTTCATTTATAGCCACCTCACTCCTTCACAGCTGCACCCCCCCATTCAGCATGGCATGCTGGGAATGATAGTCGAAAGTGGCTGCGTAGAAGGGGAAGAGGGAAAATGGTGCCCTTTCACTGTGCTACGATGTTCCTCTCCCTTTCAGAGATGCATTCAGTAACAAACAAATGCAATTTCATGAAAGGTAAAGTTTCTCCAGATCTATTTTATCATATGAAGTGGTCTGTGAAGCATTTGGTCAAGTTTTCATGTTTCTCAAAAATATTCCCTTTTTGAAATGTAAATAAATGTCTTTTAAAGAACTTTTAAAATTATTTTTCCCAGAGTTATATTTTTGGGATTGTTACAGGGCAGGGTGAGGTGTACCCCAGGATCCCCAAACCTGCTTGTTCTAAATAGGTTCTGTCATCTGCTGCATCAAAAGACAAAACAAACTCCACTGTGTATAGGCCTTTATGGAAAGGAATCTTAGTTGAGAACCTAGAATAGTAGAGGAAAAGTTTTTTTCCTCCCCTTAGTAAGTAAAATCCAACCTGGTTAATTCTAAATATCTCATTGACTTTATTAAACAGTTTATGAATCAGGCAGCATCCCATGGGTAACAGGGTGGTCCCCAGGAAAGGGGGAGGTTCCAGGTTTCCTGCCCCACCCAAAGGGAGGGTGGAGCTGAGCAGGGAGAAGAAGCTGGAGAGGAGACTGAGGAAGGAAGGAAGCAGGATGGAGAGCCAGAAGGAGACCTGGAGGAGGCACAGGGAATAGAGAGACATGTGAAGAAACTGCACTTGCTTCTTGGTCCTGGACGGTTGAAACAGACATGGGTGAGAGATCCGTGGGGGGGTTAACAATGGCAGCTTTTATCTTAAATTTGATTTTTCTCTTTTCCTTCCTTGTCTGACTGTTTCTGACCCTTTTTGATGGGACCCTGCTGAAAGGTGCTTTAGACTTGTGGCAGGCTTTCGGGCCTTGCTTTGGGCCAACCCTGTTTGGCTGGACTTTTACCCACAAGGGGATGGGTTACTTTGGGTGCTTGATTTAGAAGCTATATTCTTTATCTTTTCTGTATTGCACACTAATTGTATTAAAGTTCCTTTCCATTAAAGGTCTATATGTTTTATCTTGATGCAGCAGATGGCAGAACCTATATAAAGCAGGCAGGTTTGGTGGTTCTGTGATGCCTCTCTCCCTGTCTTGTAACACATCTAGCAAGTAAGGTGCTGAAAGAAAGAACTTGTATGAAATGGAAGTTTCTTTCCTCCAGAAAGGCAGAACAAGGTTATAACAAAAAAAAAAAAAAAAAAAAAAAAAACAAGATTATTTTAGGCAAAACCACCAGGTAAGAGTAACCCTCATAGAAAGGGCAGGAGCATCCAGGTTCCCTGCCCCATCCAAGGGTGGAGCTATGTGGCTACGGGAAGCTAGAAAAGACTGGGAGTAGAACTTGGAAAGAAGGACGCCCTGGAGGAAGCTTGGGGAGCAGAGGGTCAGGTGAAGAAATGGTCACAGGTACTTCTCAGTCTTGGACTAGTACCAGGGACTTAGGGGACATGGAAGGAGACCCTGACAGAGACAGAGAGTGAATGAGAAACCCGAAGGGAGGTTGACAGCAGCACCCTTCATCTTGACTTGTATTTTGATTTTGCTCTTTTCCTTCCAGACTTGCCTGGCCCCTTCTGCCTCTTTCCTATGGGCTCCACCAGAAGGTGCTTTAGACTTGTGGCAAGATTTTGGACCTTAGTGGCCCTGCTTTGGGTCAGCCCTGTTTGGCTGGGCATTTATCCACCAGAGGATGGGTAACTGGAAACTATTTTAATTTAATTGGAAACTATTTTAACTATATTCTTTCTTTTCTTTTTTTTTTAAAGGTTTATTTTTATTTATTTGTGCACACAAGAATTGGGGTGTAGGCCAGAGGTGTGGAGGGGTGAGAGGATTCACCAGAGACAGAGTAGGGAGCAGAACAGGCAGATCTACTGAAATACACTGCTGAGGGGAGCAGCGGATGAGACAGGAGAGGTGTGCTTCACCATGTGGGTAGCTCCTGGGCCGGCTGGGGATCGAACTCATGCTTCAGAGGCTGCAGGATAGTTTCACAGTGCTGTGCTTAACCCCTTGTGCCAGCAGGGATGCCCTGAGCTATGTATTCTTTTTTTTTTTTTTTTTTTTTTTTTTTTTTGTGGGACCCTCGCCGGTGGCCAGGGAACGAACAGGCGCCACCAGGGGAGGCCCCTGAGCTATGTATTCTTATTCCCATTTTATAGAAAGAAGAACTGGGGATTAGAGAGATGTGGCTGAGCAATCTTGTGCCAGAGCCAAGTTTGGAACCCAGATACTGCTTCCGAAGCCTCCTGTCAGATATGCAGGGGAGGGTCCTTAGATAGTGTGATGGACAAGTCTGAGTGCCAGTTTGTGAAAATACACTTATTACTCAGTGCTCCACTTAAAGTGTGGGCTCAGTAGGTATTTGTTGAATAATGAAGCAATAGCACATAACTAAAATGCACTTTGTGGTTACTTGGTGAATAACTTATTTTATAGGCAAAATTGTTTCTGATGCTTTTGTGCATTGACTTAAATATTTGGTTGCTGATAGCACCAGATCTTTGAGTCGTCTGCATTTTTTTCCCCCAGAGATCTACCTAGACTGATTTTTTCACAGCAAACATCCCAGAGATGAAAAACAATGACTCCAATGACTCCCATAACGACTCATTTGGATTAAATGAATCCTTGGCAATCGAGATAATTTGTAAGCATTGTTTAATGATACTGCTCTTCAGAGATAGTAATGAGGTTCCTTTATTTTAGAATGGACATGTTACTGACAAATTATATTCCATTCTTATTGAATTTTCCTATAATGTAAAATAATGTTTGTACCAAGATATAATAATATCCCATTTAAGAAAAATTCACTTTCATTTATTAAAAAGATGATAAATTGGAGCTGACACTTGAATAATACTCTAATTTACTACATGTAAGTTTTTCCAGAAGTCAGTAGTTTAAATCTGTGCTCAACACTGTAGTTCTATCCACTCAAAGAATGCAGACACTAAATGATCTTTGAGGGGCCCTTAAAACCTCTTTTTTTATGATTATATTTTAAAAAGTTTTAGTCATTTAGAGGTATCCACAATAGATCAGAGGAAGGAATATGGTGCTGAGAATCCAGAAACTGATATTCTGGTTCTAAGATTTTTTTTTAAAGATTTATTTATTTATACATACAAGAACTGGGGTATAAGCCAGAGGTGCTGGGAAGTGATAGGATTCATCAGAGACAGAGTGGGATCAGAACAGGCAGATCTACTGAAACACACTGCTGAGGGGATCAGCAGGCGAGGCAGGAGAGGTCAGCTGCACCATGTGCCTGGCCAGCTGGGGATCGAACTCATGCTGCAGTGGCTGGTAATAGCCTGACAGTGTTGTCTTTAACCCCTGCACCACCAGGGAGGCCCTCTGGTTCTAAGATTTTTATAATAAGCGAGGAATCAGAAGCAAATCATGACATTATTTGAGCAAGTCCGTATTTTGTTTTCAAGTCTCCTATATTTAACATGAGAAGAATAAAGGTAATCATTTCTAAGATTACTTGCAGTTATACAACTCTACAAATTAAATGCATTTGAATCTCATTGCATTGAGATGAATTTGGATCACTTCAAAGTTCATAGTTTTAAAGTTTCAGATCAACAATGTCAAGAAATATAGAAATAAATTCATGTTTTTTCTTTTACAATTTCCATACCTACACACCTGTTCTGTGAATAAAATTCCAGTCTGTATTTATACAAACATATAATTTAGGCAAGCAATAAGATGTAAAGATGTATTTGTACAACAAACTCAGTACATGTGACCTGAGAGTTATATTTACATGAAGATGCCAATAGTGTGTGGAAAAGAAAACATCTGATATGAGTAAAAAGACTACCTCCTTCTTGCTCCTGAAAGAAAATACCACATATGGCTAAGAGATTTCATCAATAGAACTGAATATACAAAGAAGTATTTGACTGCCTCAAATACTATCAAATAATCCATTTGATATTCTGTCCCAAAGCAGTTTCCTATGTCTGAGAAATCTCACAAATTAGAGCACTTATTGTTGACAGTTTTCAGGATATTTCAACAACATCTTTTCATCACAATCCATTAACATTTCCAGGGTCTTCCTTCACCATCTGGAGAACAAACCAGGTTATCCTGGGAACAGCAGGGTCATGTGAACACCATTGTGACATGGAAACAACACTTTCTTGCCCTTTCTGGCTGAGTGTGGCATGATTTGAATATGTTCTCAACATTAATTGTTAAATATCTCATTTAACTCCACTAGGGAGCAAGTGGAATTAGACTCTGGTTATGGATATTTGTATTTTAAAATAAGATTTCGCAAACTATTTCCTAAATCAATCTGTTGTTAGGATTGACTGGATTAACCACATTTCCCCTACTTCCTTCGGTACATAAAACCCTGCCTCCCTATAGCCAAGATTATGAGATCCAAGATTACCTTTAATAGGATGTCTCCCAAATTCTCCCAGGCAGGATCAACTTCTTCCTTTCTTAACATCCCAGAGGATGGTGCACATGTCTCTACTAGAGCACTTACATGCTGCATGTAATTATGTGTCTTATTGCTCAGGTTTTGATCAACAATTTTTCAATGGAGGCACGTTCTTAGAGGGCAGTAAGATATGAAGGAGTGACAAACACTACTAAATAAGTTGGAATTGGATTGTCAAAAATTACTTAACAAGCTATGTTATGTAAACTAGTCAAGAATGTATTTCAGAATGGAGATTAGAAAAGAAAGAAGAAAAAGTAAATCAAGGCAGGAAGGAAGAATGAATGGAGAGTGCAAGGAAGGAGGCAAAGGGAAAAAGGAGAGAAGGAAGCAGAGAAGAGGGAAACGTGCTGTCAGTTTTATTTCTTTGGTGACATTACTATGTGATTTCTTTTTTTTAAGATTTATTTATTTATGCATACAAGAACTGGGGTAGAGGCCAGAGATGCGGGGGAGGGGGTGAGAGGATTCAGCAGAGACAGAGTGGGGAACAGAACAGGCAGATCTACAGAACAGCAGAAATACACTGCTGAGGGGAGCAGCGGGAGAGTCAGAAGAGGTCTGCTGCACCATGTGGGTAGCTCCGTGGCCGTGGATTGAACTCATGCTGCAGAGGCTGCAGACAGCTTCATAGGCTGCGTCTTAATCCCTTGCACCACCAGGGAGGCCCTACTATGTGATTTCATGGCAGAGCTACATGTCATTTCCCCAACTCTGATGTAGTAAGCTAGTTGCAATAGTGAACAGATTATTTTCTTTAAGGAAACAATTATCTAACATGAATATAGTTAACAAAATGCTTAAAATTTTTTGTCCTGATTTTTTATCTGGCAATATATTTCTGAACTTACCATAGATTTTAAAGATCAGTTCCACCAGTTTTCTTTCTAGTCTTCAGTTTCCCTTCTTGGCTTATTGAACTAAACACTTTAAAAACACATTTCAAGATTTAAGATAAGGCGATAGTCTAAGTCATTCATTCACAGAAAAAAAAAATTTAATGCATATTAATTGATTTCAGATTCTTATATTTCAAATTTCTCTTTCATAGGCATTCCTTTGCAAAGAAGTTCAATATTCCATAGATTCAGTGGAGCATGGGATTGGTATGGGATAAATATGGTAACAGTTCAGACAGGCAAGAAAGAAAAGCATAATTTTGCAAAATACATATTTGGAAAAAGTAGAACACTTTATGAAATGCCATGTATAGATTTGTATAAAAGGAATAGAAATGTTTCAAAGCAATCCTCTCATCTATCTTCCCCCATGAACTTGATTCTTTCTGCTTTATGGTCACATGAAACATTTGCCATTCCACTTAGTTTGACTATACTCTTCTCCCTGCAAAGAATTTTATGTTAACTTTCACATTTTATGGCTTCATGATATATCTCAAACATATTGAGACAAGAGTACTGCAGCATTTCTTACCACTGTTTCTTCTAGTGTATTTGAATTTCTCTGGCAAAACTGATAATAAGGGTTTGGGAAAGCAATCTGATAACTCCTCTGATTATTGATGTCCCCCAACTTTCATTTATTATTGTATTACACCAGTCTTTGATGCATATATTGACATGCACATCATATTACTCTGCCTTATTTTCTTGAACTGGGCTGCTCTCTTTCTGCGAGCTCACAGATGTTCATTTTATTAACAATTATTACTAATATTAATGATCATAATCCTTGGTGATATCTACAAGATTTAGCTTCAACAATAGGCAGCAATGTCAATATCCAGTGGAAAACAAGCAAGCAATACCTACAAGAGGACAAAGGGGATTGATCTCACCCAGAGGGCAAACATTAATCTTCACACCTTATGGTACAATAAAGAGTATTGTGCATTATTGGTTTATGAAGAAGTAGTAACCTGTTTCATCACATCAAATTCAATATTGGAATCTGGCTTAAGGTCACAACTTGTTGACTTTGTGGCAGCATTTTAGAACACAGTCGTGGCTACAAGGATTCTTTCACAGTTAGACTGTCTAAACAAACATGCTGGCCTCACAGTTGGGTGTGATGTCAAGAATCTTCACAGCAAGGAGTAGTCAGAACAAAGCATTCCCTGGTTTGCATCTAAACTGAGCACTAAAGTAGAAGCAGAGACACTAACTCAGGAGACATGAATCAGGGGGCAACTTCTGCCCCATTGGGGCCTCTGATGAATGGCACCGCTGATGTTCTGTGATCACTGAAATAGCAATGGCATGGGGCCTAGCTAGAATGTTTGTGGTACCACTCCTGTGATTTTGAATAAGTCATTTAAACCTCTTAGCACTTCAAATTCATCATCGGAAAATATGACTTGAAAACCTTGCCTTTTACACGAGTATTGTGAAGAGTAAATGGAGTAATTAGGCAAACACATTTTAGAAGCAGGTCATTATTGCCCATTCATTCATTCCTCACCCATTCAATATTTACTGAGCATCCCCACTGTGCTTCTCCACCTTCCTTTTCATCTCCAAGTCACTGACACTCTTACCTCCCTCCCTAGTCCTGCCATTCCTGACTCACCCTTTAAGACTCTGGTTAAACAGAACATTTGCTTTTCTGGTCCACTCATGGCCCTCTCTGCAGACAGTTTACTCCCTCTTCAGGGCTAATGCTCTCCCAAGTGCATGCCTAGGATTTTATTTCATTACCACTGCTTTGGATCCCCTCTTGTGTTTGTAATGTCTTTGCTTCCAGAGACTTCATTCAACCTTTTGGTTTTTGTATTGATATTTTCAGTGCTGAGCAGAGGGTGCTGGGAGATTGAGGATATTTGCTGGAGGAATAGTGGCAGGAGAGGACATAGGTTTGGTCCAGATTCATTTCACGACTTCAAGTCCAGTGTGTGGACTGCAGCAGGTGGGGGATGGAGGGCTTAGCCTGTGCTTTGTGCATTACAGGTGCCTGTGTACAGTCAAAAACCAGTCCCATGGGCCAACCAGAGTGCTGATTACAGGATGGACTTATGACAGTTCTGTCATATAATGCTTTTTTAAAATATTTTTTTGAAGATTTGTTTATACAAGAACCAGGGTACAGGCCAGATGTGCAAGAGGGTGAGAGGATTCACCAGAGACAGAGTGGGGCACAGGGATGGAAATACACTGCTGAGCAGAGCAGCGGACGAGACAGGAGAGGTCTGCTGCACCATATGTGGGTTAGCTCACTGGCTGGGGATCAAACTCAGACCCTGTAGTGGTGATAGAGCAGAGACTTAACACCAAGGCCACCAGGAAGGCTCCATATAATGTTTTTTAAAGGAAGCCTCATTCAAGCAGGGGGGTTAAACCTTAATCTGTGAGCAGAGGTATAATTCTACTTCCAGGGTAGGACATATTCAGATGTGTCTGAAGAGCAGTCCTTTGTGGGAAAAATGTGAGTACACTCTCAGCTAATTGCAGAAATGCCTTTTTATGAGATGGAAGCGTAACACGGTGGGGTCTTGGCATTGCCCGGCTTGCACTCCTCCGCCATGCATCATCATGCATAACACAGGGGGAGGAGAAAGTCCCCTTAGATTCTTTAGAGTGCAGATTTGCACTTCAAGGCCTGAACCCTCCGTCGTGATAAGCAGCAGAAGCAGCATGGGCTCTCATGGTGCCCAGAAGGGGCAGGAATGCCAAGCATTAGGGCGGGAGTCCTGTACCGCAGAACCCTCCCCAGCTCCTGCAGGGGACTCCCATGAGCCTGGGGAGAGGTCGGTGGCCACAGACCCTGTTCCTGAGAAGCCCCCTGTTGGCTCTCAAACCTCCCTTTCTCTCCCATTTTCCCCGGGCAGCTGATGCTTCAGGCCCTGAGTACACATCTCTGTTCTGTGAAGAATTTAGGGAGAATTTCTCTTCCCTTCCATGTTATGCAAGTCAGGTGGGAGAGAGGAGCCGAAGAGAGTTGCTGAAAGTTCCTTTCAGCTTGAGACCTCCCTTTGCCAGGAAGACACTCTCAGCCCCTTTGTGGCCCTTCAACCCACTTACAAATCTCTCCTTTTTCTTCTAGACCCAACTCTAGGGATGTCTTAGTGATGTTCCAGGGGTCCCTAGGATTGCACGTAGCAGGGGCTCTGGGCCAGCGGCTTCTAGAGTCAAAATGCCCCATCACAGTGGGGCACTAGTTTCCTGCTCTTTGAGAAAATTCCTTTTTTAAATCGCAGTTTCTTAATCTGTAAAATGAAGCCACAGATCAAACAAGGCCCATTGCCTGGATTAATGCAGAAAACACTTAACACCCTAAGCAGTACATTTCAACTGCTCAATAAAAGTTAGTCGTGCTTGTTATTCACTACCTGACCCATTTTGTGACCTCAAAATTGTCACTCCTGATAGGCTATGAAAGTTCAGGAGGATGGAATGGGGTTATGCATTTCTTTCACCCTTATGTCCCGGTTACTTATGGCAAGACATGCAGTTAATGGTTACTTATGGCAAGACATGCTGTTAAGATGTGTCCATGATTGAATAATTAACTGAATGAAGCAGAAACAGCAGAGAGGTCTTTAATATTTGTGCAGTAGAAGCTGCCTCCAGGGGTGATGACAGCTGAAGGAAAGCAACTCTGAAGAGTGAATTCTGAAATTACAATATATGGCTGGATCTTTCCAGGGGTCATATGTACAGTATGACTTCTGAACAGTGGAATCTAACCAGTCAAGAAATTGGTGTTTCATGTTGTTCTTATTCCTTTTCCATCCATTGTTTGCTCTTTAATCTCTTTTTTCAGGGGATTCATTTTTGTTGTTGCTGTTGTTGTTACACAGAACTAAGAAATATGTATATGCCTCTATTTTGCACCAGCCTCAGGCTACAAGTACCCAATATTGTTGCTGATCCAGGCCTTATGGTTCTTATGACTGCAAGATGCCTGTCAGTAATAGCGATCAGAAAACTTTGAAAAGACAAGATTTATTACTTAGAAGTCCTGGGGTAGACAAGGGATGCCGGGGGCACACATTGAGGTCGTAGGTAGAGTTCAGGGCCTGGTGTTCTGCTTTTATTGGGGGCCTTGGTTTTCAGTCTTTATTGGTGAGCTTAAAACATAGGAGTGGGAATGGAATGTAAAGTCCAGGAAGAGAAAGAAAGGAGCAGTCCAGTGGTCAGTTACTGAAATCAATGAAGATCTTTAAAACAAAGGAGCCTCCGGGGAGGGGAGGTGTTGTGCTTTATCTGGTCCTGTGACTGGTGTTTATTCCAGATAGCTGTCTTTGAAGTGATGCCTCTTTAAAGTGAATGCCTCACAATCAAAGCTTATATCAGGAACTTGCTTTATAAAAAAGAAAAACCAACTCTCCGGGCTTATACTACAGCCTCAGAAATAACACATTTTTTTTATAATATAGAAGAAATAAAAGTTTTTAAATGCTACATAAAGGATTATTTTTATTTGAATAAAACTATTATTAGTGTGAGCAGTTGCTTAGAGCCCTCTCTCAACCTCATATCTCTGTTTTGTTCTTTTCTCCCTGTAGTTTGCTGGTCTTTTATTCTTTTTCTTTTTTCTAGCAGGTTTTTTTTTTTTTTAAGATTTATTTATGCATACAAGAGCTGGGGTGTAGGCCAGAGGTTGGGGGGGGGGGGTTGCGAGGATTCACCAGAGACACAGTGGGGAGCAGAATAGGTGTATCTACTGAAATACACTGCTGAGGGGAGCAGCAGGGAGACAGGAGAAGTCTGCTGTGCCATGTGGGTTATATTCTCAGTCTGCTCCATTTTACTTTAGAATTTATTACCACGTAGATTCTCCATATGTGTATTTTTTTTTTTAAATTTTGGCCCTTCTCCTACTTATCTTTTTTTAAAAACGATTTATTTTTATTTATGCATATAAGAACTGGGGTGCAAGGCCAGAGGTGAGGGGATGAGAGGATTCACCAGAGACAGAGTGGGGAACAGAACAGGCAGATCTATTGAAATACACTGCTGAGGGGAGCAGCGGGAGAGAGACAGGAGAGGTCTGCTGTGCCATGTGGGTCAGCAACCTGGCCGGGGATTGAACTCATTCTGCAGTGGCTGCTGATAGCTTCCTAGTGCTGAGACTAAACCCCTTGCATCATCAGAGAGGCCCCTTACTTATCTTTATGATGTTAATTTGTTATTCCCTCTAGCCTTTAGCCTCAGAAATACCCATATGGGGTGGGGGAATATTCCTCTGTACCCTGACAACAGATAAGTTTGAATAATATACATATTACAAGTGGTTCATTTGTATTGCCAACACAACTAGTTGAAAAGTGAAAACAAAATTCAGTAAAGCAATATTTTAAACATAAAAGAAGATATTTGAGTGTGAGTCTAGTAGATAATGTCCTCACCAAATTGAATAAAAAATCTGAAATGATTATTTTTACATGTAGCAATTATATAGCCTAGGAAATATGAGTTTGAATTCCATATGCTGGCAAGATTTGAAAATTATTGAATCAGTAATTAAACTCTAACTTACAGATTTTTTTTTTTAATTCAGCATCTAAACACCTTACTTATTTGGAGATTGAGGGCAAGAGAAATGAGATTTTCTAGGATTGACAAAATCTATTATGAGCGCCTGGTGGCTTCAGAGGTGGTAAAAGTGGGTCCTCAGTGTCTTCACAGTCATACCGGCCTCAGTATTTTAAGATTATTATTGCTGTGATGTGAGCTTAGTTGTGTCCAGTCACTTCCTGCCCTATTTCTGAGCCTAGTTCTTTTCCTATTGCTGAGCCTATGATATTGTTCTATAGAGTTTGTTCATTGCCTAAGTAAGTCATTTTTTTTTGTTTTTTAGCTTTTTCTTTTTTTAATTTTATTTTATATATTTTTGACATCATTTTTTATTTTTGTACAATGTATGCATTTTCATCTTGGTTATATTCCCTGTAAAATTCCCACCACCCTTGTTTTGATCCTACTCCCTTCTGCCCTCCTGTATTATGTCTCTGGTTTATAGTTGCCTGTTGATTTTTATTTTTGCTTTATTATAATTAGTTTTTTTTTTCCCTGATCCCTTATTTGGGTCTTCTACATTCCTGCTATAAGTTTTTTTGCTTTTTCAAATGGAAAATGTTGAATGAAATCAATAGCAAGCAGGCATTTATTTAATTGCTGATGGCTTATAAGCAGATATTGCTTAAGTCTGCTTTAAGCAGTATCTGCTTAAATATAATAAAATATAATAAAGAAAAAGTATTGAGATGACACATTACAGATCCAAACTTGAATGTTAGTGATCAGAACCTGAACTTCATGCTGAAGCCTCCCACATACCAATTTACATTGTGGAAACACGTAAAACTGCCAAGATTCAATCTTTAAATCTGAAATGAAAAACACAATTTCTGAGCAATTTTGAAAATATTTGAAAGCGGATTTCTAGAGTTTTATATCTTCCAATGCCTTTAAATTACAGTTGTATCTCCTCAAAACAAAATTTAAGTATTTCCCGTACAGCCATCCAGTTAAATATTCCCAAAATGAAGGCAATAAGGGAGAAGAAAGAAAGTTTTATTGGTTATTTAAATATTCGAAAGTGGATACTATCTCCTATGGGATACATATGAAGGAAATGTTATTTCTATAATTTACATTAAACAGTTTTTCTTCCAACTGGAGAAGCTAAAAGAGAAGTAAATTGGATCCACATTACTTCTCTATTGCTAAGATCATCAACATTTTTTCCTTAATAACCTACGGTCTAAGAGCATTGTTACGGACTGCAAAATTCCCTGTGGAATCTATGTATTTGCCTTCATACTTCAGGGGAATTCATATGGGTTTTTCTGTAAGAATGTAACTGTCTTAGAACAAAAGAATACCTGACAACAGTTATGTAAGCACATTGCCCCACATGCTTATCAACCAACCTATTGGGAGGTTGTCTGTGCAATACGATGTCTTTCAGGGAATGGCGCCCTCCAGCCTCTCATTCCATTATTTTTTTTTTTTTTTTTTTTTTTATAAATTTTATTGTTATATTCCCCATACAATTGCCGCCCCCCATTCTGACCCCAATCCCTCCCCTCCCGCCCCCGCCCCCCTAAAAGTGTCTCTGGTTCATAGTTTTTGTTGATTTTGATTTTCACTTTCTTATAGTTTTTCATTCCATTATACTTTGCTCGTATTTCATTTGTAAAGCAAGGAGAAGAGAAAAAGCTTTCTCCTCCCAATGCTTTTCCTTTTTCCCTATTTTTGATGGAATTTGCATATATTTCACTGACCACCAGATTAGTTATTATCTGACCACATTGGCTGAGAGGCTGAACTAGTAATTAATTTAGATTTGCATTTTCTTTAGTAGAGAAAGGCAAGGGGGATATATATATATATCTTTTGAATATCCATGGTGCACAATATATCTATGTTCACCTTGTTAGGGCAAAAATTCGAAACATTTAGAATAAATTGATATAACTAATCAAACTTGCTGAAATCTTTTCATATTCGATGGTAGATTTGTCTGAAAGTACAAAATCAGTTCATTGTTTTAGCACTTGAAGAAACACCTTGAGACAAACTTGTGTCTTTGGGAAAATCACATAACAGCAAAATCTTTAGACTGTGCTGTATGGTCATGGCCAGGAAAGATTCTTATGTAATTTTGCTGCCTTTGTGAGGGAGAAATGTGATAAATTTTTCTGGCTCAATGCTCACTATCTGTCAGGCTTTATAGTAAGGCAATTTGTACCATTAGAAAAACATGCATTTTTTTTAATGAATATGTATCAGTGCAAAAGTATTTTATTTGAAATTTGGAGGTCTCTGTGCTAGACAATTAGAGTGTAATTCTGTGAAATGAATTCACACACTCAAAATATGGGTACTTTTTGGGGGAACTGTCTAGATTAAATGTCATTCGTTACTTTAGAGATTGTCAGGGTGTAAAGGAAATCATCCTGTAACCCCCACTTGGTTCTTCTAGGCTGGGAGATAGTCAAACAAGTATCAGACTGATAAGGGAAAAAAAGTCAAAACAAAATTTAAATATAATGTGTGTACCTCCTGTACACATGATGGAGACCCTGCATGACTGAGTAAGTCCACAAATTAATATAAAGGGGAAAATTGTAACAGGAGAGGGAACTGGCAGATACTACCTTAACTAAGGGATTCAAATTAATGCCAGTAATGAGATACATTGTATTTCTGACCCTCCTCCTCATGACAGAATGCCCAGAAAAGGGCCCAGTCTCCTCTCTGACATTTTGAAGCTTCTCTGAATCTTCCCTCTGAATTCTGGACTCCTTCACTTGATCTTCAACTAGGATGACCTCCAAACTTCTATACCTTTAATGTCTACCTAGTCTCAAGATTATTTCTACAGGAAATTATAGGTGCATCCTTTATTCAGGAGGTAAGTTAGTGTAATGGAGGATATAAAGAGAATAAGACCAAGTGTTGAGCCTCTCCAAACCCAAAGTTTACTCAAGGATGCATAAATATGTATGGGGAAATATATTACAAATGCAGCTAAGTTCTTTCCTGTAGGCAAAAGCAGTCAGCCCTGGTGAGTTGGGCCTAGACGAAATGTGCACTGGCTAGCATATTTAGAATCTTGCATCTCGCACATTCTCAGGGAGAACATGCATTCTTAGATGAGAGCCATTAAACACAAAACAGTATGTGTGAAAGGAGGGAAAACAGAAAGTTCTGCTGCCCACACCACTTATCAATTCTTATTCTGAAATGATACCAACTGTTCTTTGCTTTTATTTCCCTTAAATATATTTTTACATCAAATTGTTCTGTGTTCTTTCCTTTTCAAAACACACATTCTATACTTCTGCTTTCAACATAACTATGAAGATTTTACCAACTTTCATTGGTATAGTGCTATTCATGGCCTCATAATTTGCAGATCATTTAGAACAGAATATGTATATTCCTTTGGGTCCATGAAAATAAAATTACCACAAGTGTTTGGAACTGATATAAACATTTTGACTGAAGGCCAAAATACCAGCAGAAAGGATCCTTTAAAGTACCTGGTAGAGCAGTCATGGAGGGTCTGGCTACTCCCTGCTCATAAGCTAATACTCGAGTCGAGAGTTGGTGGGTGGAAATCAGTTTTCATCAAGTGCCATCAAACCTGAGGGCATGGCAAACTACTGTAACAAAGGCCAATTCCCCAAACTAGTGAAACAAGGCCTCTAAGGCCTAAAATCTTGCCACAAGTCTAAGGCACCTCCTGGCGGGGAACCATAGGAAGGGGGATCTGAAGCAGGTCTCAGAAAGTTGGGGCAAAAGGAGCAAAAGTACAAATCAAGAAAACAGCTGCCATTGTCAGCATCCCCACAGGTCTGTCACCCATGTAGCTCTTTCAGGTGTCTCTACATGTCTTGACCCCATGTGTCTCCTCCAAGTCCCCCACATCCCTGGTGCAGGTCCAAAGCTGAGAAGCAGGCAGGTCCTTCTTCGCCACATGTCTCCCTCTGAGCCTACCAGCCTTCCCTATTTTATAGCATCCCCTGGCTGCTTAATTCTGGCCCCTAGTTCCCAGTAACTTGTCCAAGGTGATTGCATGTAACTGGGGTTGGAGCACATGGTAACTCCCCCTTTAATGAAGTGGCCTCTGTTGGACGTTCAAAGTTGTTGCTGATACTCATCTATAAATACAGGTCTCAGAAAAAAATAGCTGTTTTTTTTTTTCTTATTCTCTTTAAGGGCCTGGTAGCAATGTAAACATTTAGCTTCAGTTACATACATCCTAATTGCATCATTTTCCCTTTCAAGGCATTTTGCTAAAGCACTGTCTTGCCCCTACATATAGGCAGCAAATATTGGTGTTGTTTGTCATCAATTAATAGACTGTTTTTCAACGTCCTGTGTTTTAATGACATTGTACTGATGTGCTGATAATATTAGAAAATCACAGACCAAAGAAAGTGTCAGGGCACAAAGGAAATCATCCAATACCCCTATAGGCTGGTAAATAAACATGCATCAGAGACATAAGGGGAAAAAAGCAAAAAGAAGTTTAATCATAGCACGAATCCTGTATACACTGGTAAAGCCAAGTAAGACAAAGCAACTCACCTGCTTGGCTTCAGTTACCATCTTAAATAACTTCAGCAAAGACAAAGGGGTTGGTGGGGTGGAGTGGGGAGGAGAAAGGGGGAGATCAGTTATGGACAGGTACCAGGCACAGAAATCAAAGATGGCTGTTAGGGCCTCCCCAGTGGTGCAGCGGGTTAAGCACAGCACTGTGAAGCTGTCAGCAGCCTCTGCAGCATGGTTCAATTCCTGGCCAGCCAGGGAGATACCCACATGGTGTGGCAGACCTCTCCTGTCGCGCCTGCTGCTCCCCTCAGCAGTGTATTTCAGTCAGTCTGCCTGTTCTGTTCCCCACTCTGTCTCTGGTGAATCCTCTCACCCTCCCGCGCCTCTGACCTATGCTCCAGTGCTTGTATAAATAAAAATAAATCTTAAAAAAAAGAACCTTTAAAGATGGCTGTTATGCAGATTTAAGCCTTTTTCTACTGAAAAAGTTGAGATTAGGTCTTCCCTGTGCATGAGGGAGGTGCTCTTACAGAGGCACATTTTCCTTTGCATACCTGTTCCTTTCAAAGACAACTCCTATGAAACATTTTCCCGAAAAAGACATATTTGGGGGTGGCAGATATTTGCTCCTTTACAAAAGTCTTCCAGAGGTCTAGACAGTGTGTTACAGAAGTTAGGGTGTCCTTTCTCTAAGGGTGGGGGAATATCCGACAGGAATGTGAGCTAAAGATAGCAAAGAGGATGACTATGGTGCATAAAAAAAAAGGTATCGATTTGTCTTTGTGGAGAGATTGTGATACTAAAATACAAAAGAAGCACTATTGCTGTCTAAATTAAATTCCCTCCTGTTTGGCGGGAGAGTTAAGTCTATATCCTGGTCAAATCTTCATCCTACTTTATGGCAAATTTTAAAATATATTCTCATGAGTATTCATGGGCTGCTTTGTTCTGTGCAGATGGCTTTCTCTACCTCATGCATTTCTCACAATAGTTCCGTGAGATAGCTTTGGGAAATACAGTGAGGCTTCACTTAGCATTGCTGATAGGTTCTTGGAAACTGTGACTTTAGAGGTATAACAAAAACAGATCCTCAAATAACATTGTTCAGTTCATCCTTGGTAGGGATTTTGTTTTTTCTCATCAACATTATAATGAAATGTTGTTGAATAAAATTAAGTGATTTGAGGACCTGCTTACTCTCACTTTATAAACAAGAAAGCCTAGTCACAGCAAGGGCTGATAGTTTGTCCACGTTCACGGGGTCTAGTGCATAGTGAACCAAGTCCTCTTTTCACACCTGTTCTAAGGACCGCATTCTTCCCACACCACCACTCAACTCCTTAGACACCAGCTGTGAAAACAAGCTGTCAATAGTTTCGTATGTGTGTGCGCTTCAGCCTTTCTATTTGAATTTCTTCATTCTCAAGCAACCAAAAACTGAATGACAGAATTTCTATAGAAATAGAAATATCCAAGAAATTATAGCTTGAAAGTGGTCCCATGGAATAATGTTAAGAATCAATTGCAGGGCCTCCCCTGGTGGCGCAGCGGTTGAGCGCTGGGCTGCAAAGCTGCCCGCAGACTCTGCAGCGCCAGTTCGATCCCCGGATGCAGGTGAGGGTCCCACATGGCGTGCAGGCCTCTCCTGCCACGTCTGCTGCTCTCCTCAGCAGTGTATTTCGTCAGTCTGCCTGTTCTGTTTCCCATTCTGTCTCTGGTGAATTCTCTCACCCTCCCGCGCTTCTGACTGTACCCAGTGCTTGTATAAATAAATAAATCTTTTAAAAAATTTTTAAAAAAAGAATCAATTGCAGGGGCCTCCCTGGTGGCACAAGGGGTTAAGACACAGCACTATAAAGCAATCCACAACACTGCAGCATGAGTTCGATCCCTGGCCAGGGAGAAACCCACATGGCACAGCAGACCTCTCTTGTCTCACCCGCTGCTCCCCTCAACAGTATATCTCAGTAGATCTGCCTGTTCTGCTCCCCACTCTGTCTCTGATGAATCCTCTCACCCCCCCACTCCTTTGGCCTGTACCCCAGCTCTTGTATGCATAAATAAATCTTTTTTTTTTTAAAGGAACCAATTGGGGTATTACCAGGCAAAGGGTCAAAAATTGTCATTGGGTCAAAACCTCTCTCACTGCTTCTGGGCTCTGCTACCTGCTGCCACAAATGCAAATAAAAGTGCCTTTGGGGCAGCAAAGCAAAGGAAACAATTTATTCTATAGAAAAGTGTAGAGGGAGAGCTAGCAGGGGAGAGGGATAGAGGGCAGTTACTGTTGGATGGTGTGAGGTGGAGCTGAGGCTACATGAGTTGGCAGGGTGTGACAGAGGTCTGCTGGATCAGGTGATACCCCACACAGAATAGGGGGCCATCAATGGCCCACCATGTGGTGGCATGGCTGCCTACCACAGCAGCATCTACAAAAAAGAAAAAGCAAGCACATGTGCACTGCTCCTTTTTAAAGGCTCACAAACATGATTGCTCAGCTCCACCCATCCCAGCTGCCCCCTTGCACAGGCTGTCAGGGCAGGAGCTCAGGCCGAGTCACTGCATAGGCCAAGCAGTGTCTTGCCAGCTTGGGCAGTTCCAGATGTCAGAGGACAGAGTTTGGCTCCTCATCTGGACTTGGCCGCTTGAACAGGGGGGTGTCTTGTCAATATTCTGTCATGAGGGCTTCAGCGAGAGCAGCCATTTCTCTCTTTCTTTCTCCACCCCCCATCCACATCTTCCTGCTCAGCATCCATCATAGATGCCATTACCATTTGGGGTGTAAAGGGGGTTGACAAATATATTAATCTTCCTCTAAGTTGTCCATTACATTATCAAACATAATACCTATATTGAGTATGTCTTGAGGAATGGTTCTTAGATATCTTTCCTTTGTGATATTCTCCAGGAAAGACAAAATTCAGACAGTTAAAGAGATTGTTTTCAAGAAGCTGCCATATATTCAAAGGGAGAGTAAAATATGCTGCATCCTGATAGGAGAGAACAATACAAAACAGCGACAAAGGAACCATACAAACGTCCTTTCAGAGACGTGATTCATCAGTCAATACCCACCCCCAGACACAATTCAGTCCCTAGCATTAAAGGCGTAATTACCTCATACAGCACATTGTTGATGGCAACATTTCTCAAAGCTGTGTGACATTATTTTAGGCTTTGGTGTAGTATTTCCATACCTTCTTCGGTTGAGGAAAATGTTGAGGCCTGATTATTTCTTCTAGACCAGTGTGCTGATGTGGGTGAAATACAGGCTCGTTCATAGGCTGCTTTCCTGTGGCCACTCACAAGCCGCCTCTGCCTGACTCACCCTGAAGATTCCTGGAATTTTCCTGACCCAGTCTCTACTCCTTTGGAACTTCCAGCAAATTGTTTACCAACTGTGCCCACCAGGAGCCACCGGATGGAGCAGAATGACTAAGTGTGACAGTGTGTGAATGTGACTGCACTAGCAAACTAGATGAGAGCCAGGATGGGGGGCAGCTTCTGTGGTTCCCCCATACTGATTCCTGCGATAAAGTCCTCACAGCCTGGCTTTTCCGGATGCTTAGGTACCCATCGTATTTTACATTATTTCATGTATGTATATGTGCCTTTCATTTTGGAATTGGAAGTTCTCGTTTCTCCTTTCCCAGAGTCATCCTTCCCACTGCCATTTCCTGGGGCCACATGTAAACTAAGTGGGACAGAGTTATTTTAACTATTTCCGAGGGCATCACAAATTCACATGGAACTACCCTGTTAGACCTTGGTTAGTAAATTAGACATCCTTGTTGATTCTGATTTTTACTTTATTACAATTAGTCTTTTTCCTGGTCCCTTATTTAAGTTTTCTAGATTCCTGCTATGAGTGAGACCATCCGGTATTTTTCTTTTTCTTTCTGGCTTATTTCACTGAGCATGATCCCTTCCAGCTCCATCCATGTTGCTGCAAATTGCATGAGTTTATCTTTTTTGATTGCAAAATCAACAAGCAACTATAAACCAGAGACACACTGGTGGGGGGCGGGAACGAGGACGAGGGATTAGGGTGGGAATTGTATGGGGAATATAACCAAGATGAAAATGCATGCATTGTGCAAAAATGAAAAATGATGTAAAATTATATAAAATAAAATAATAAAAAATAAAATGAGAAAAAAATAAAATATTGGTGAAAAAAAAATTAGACATCCTCACTGTAGCTGTTGAATCTCACTGAAGACTAAGGATAACTCATCACTTTTGGGTGGAAAATTACTTATAGAATCTGGAAAAACAATTTAAAAGTGTAAGAGGGCCTCCCTGGTGGCACAAGGGGTTAAGACGCAGCCTATGAAGCTATGGGCAGCCACTGCAGCATGAGTTCTATCTCTAGCCAGGGAGCAACCCACATGGCACAGCAGACCACTCTTGCCTCCCCAACTGCTCCCCTCAGCAGTGTATTTTGTCAGTCTGCCTGTTCTGTATCCCACTCAGTCTCTGGTGAATCCTCTCACCCCCCTAAACCTCTGGACTGTACCCTAGTTCTTATATGCATAAATGAATGAATAAATCTCAACAAAATAAAAGTATAAGAATGCAGTATTTTAGCTTTTCTTTATGACTACATCACTTGAATAGAACAAGTAGCCTAAAACATGACAATGTGTATACAGATCTCGGTGATCGTTTTCCTATGACCAGGTTTTCTCTAACAAGGGACTCAGCAGAGCTCTAATTTGGTCAATTTATAAGATAATGAACATTCCATTAGCAAAAATTCTCCAAGAGAACCACAACAGCTTTTCCTTCTTGCTATCTTCCATAACAGTAAATGTAATATTGGAAAAAAAAATATGTGTTTGATTGTTGTTTATTATTTTTTTTTCCTGACGCTTTCAGGGAGAACCTCTTTCTCTTCATCTACTCCTCTATATTCCTTTTCAAGCCTGTTTATTAATTTTTTTATTATAATTAATCTTGCTTTTCTTTTTCTTTTTAAGAACTGGGGTACAGGCCAGAGGTATGGGGGGTGAGAGGATTCACCAGAGACAGAGCGGGCAACAGAACAGGCAGATTGACTGAATACACTGCTAAGGGGAGCAGCAGGAAAGTCAGGAGAGGGCTGCTGCACCATGTGGGTAGCTCCCTGGCCGGGGATCACAGATACCTGCAGATAGCTTCATAGGTTGTGTCTTAACTCCTTGCGCCACCAGGGAGGCCCTGCTTTTATTTTTAAAATGCACAAAAGCTGGTATAATTTTCATGCCATCATATTATCACCCTGTGATAAAGACTACATAAAAACTGCAAAAGTGTTAATGTGTTTGATTCCCTGTTGGTGGAACTACATAAAATGCATACTGTCTACTCACTATCTTTCTGAAATCTGAAATATTTTGTTTTTCAAACTACCTCTAAACTTTAGATAAGAAATTGTGGGTCTTGGGCCTCCCCTGGTGGCGCAGCGGTTGAGCGCTGGGCTGCGAAGCTGCCCGCAGCCTCTGCAGCGCTGCTTCGATCCCCAGCCACTGGCGAGGGTCCCACATGGCGTGCAGACCTCTCCTGCCATGCCCGCTGCTCCCCTCAGCAGTGTATTTCGTCAGTCTGCCTGTTTCTGTTCCCCGCTCTGGCTCTGGTGAATTCTCTCACCCTCCCGCGCTTCTGACTGTACCCAGTACTTAAATAAATAAAATAAATAAATAAATAAATATTTTAAAATATACAAAAATTAAGAAATTGTGGGTCTTACACTATTTCTAAACTACTCCCTCTCTATATACATATATGCATTGTATAAGATGTAAGTTTAGAAATTTCTAGTGAAATAAAGATGAGTAGGTTTCATTTTTCATTTCTTAGGTTTTTTCCCTTTGTTTCTATCCTGAGTCTCCAAGGTGAGATATGGTATACGGTGATTCCAGACTTACTTGAAACGAGTAGCCTCTTGATTAAGGAGTTCCTCAAGTGACCAGCAACAAAACCTTTCTAGACATCTTGGATTTGGGCAGTTGCATAATTCTCTTATTTCCAACAAAACTGCACTTGTAAGTCCAACTACTGTGTCCACATTGCCAAATCCAATGGCCATTATTGGATCCCTACTTCCTCTATGTATTTGTCATTGTGATCACCTCCTTCTTAAAACTTTATTTGGCATCCAGGATACCACAGCATCCTGTTTTATTCTACCACTTTATTTACTGCTGTTTCTGCCTTTTTTATTTTTGCAGGAATAACAACTTCTTCTTAAACTCTAAATGTTGGAATACCTTGGAGTTTACATCTCAGATCTGTTTTTTTTCTCTCTGTTTATTGTCTATGTAATCTAATTTCCAGGTCCCAAAGTTTACATATCCATCTATATCTGTAAACTCCCAAATGTGTCTTCTACCCTAAACCTACTGATCTCTAAATCTACTGATATCAAACTTTCTCTATTTTGAGGTTTATTAGGCATCTCAAATTAAGCATGCTGAGAAATTGAACTCCTGATTGCTCTCCTATGCAAATCAAACTCATTCCCCAGTGTTCTCTCTCTCAGCGAGTCTAATTTACTAACAATGTCCAACCAGCTCTTTCAGGGAGTGTTTGAATCAACACAATATGTAGATCAGCAAATAATTGTACTTACTTTTAACTTTGTAGATGTTCAGCCTTCATTTTGAGTCCTGGTTCAGCATGAGGGGGATCACTTAATTGTCATCATCATTATAGACTTTTCTTAGTCAATCAAATTTAAACTCAGACAATTAAGTTTTGCATATCCTTCCTTTCTCTTAGGGTAACAGAGCTCTTCACAGGCTCATGTAGAATAATGGCATTTTAGAAAACGCCTGAATTTGGATTGTCAGCAGATCTGTGTGTAGATGTCTTCGGAGGGGGATCTTCATTCACTTTTGGTCACTGGCAGTTATCTACATTGGCACCTGCTTCCCATTATCTGCCATGGTCTCCAGACTCTCAGTCCATCCACCCACTCTCTGTCCTGTTTCTGGCAGTCACAAAGCCCTTTACCGACCATCACCTTCTCTCACCCCTTTTATAGTCCCTCTTGGGCAATAGGGCAAAGCCATAGCAATTTGGAGATACTGTCAAGAAAGTTATTGGGTGCAGCAGACCATCTCAATCCAGATGTTTTCTTCTGTCATTTCTCTTCTATTTGCTATTTCTCCATTATTTTTGAATCAGTCTTTTCTTTTGAACCACACTGTCTGTTCCCTGAGAAAGAAAAGGGGAAAGCTCAGACCCCCCTCCCAAGAGTGATACACGTGCCCTGACAGTCTGTACCCATCTCTGCCTCTGGCTGAGTTAACTCTTTCTAGTCTCCAGGTTAGGGAAATTTGTATTTCCATTCATCCTACTTATTTTCAAGCATATATTAAAAGCAATTCTGCTTAGATAGAAAGCAGTCCAGCTAGATAGAAAGCAATATGGATTAAATTGAAGCCACCTGTATCTATTTGCATAACTCAACAACAAACAACCCTCAAATATCAGGGGCTCAAAAAACAACATGTGTTGATTTTTCACTGACGCACAATGTTCTATGTGGATTGGCAGGTGTCTCGGTGCATTCACTCAGAACTCCAGGCTGATGGAGGTTTCATCACAACATGAGGACCATTTTATCTTATTCAAAAATTCAATTTTCCTTCATCCTTTCTAGCCTTTTACCTCTTTTTTTAGTTTCTGCATCTACCAAAGCTGTAGATCCATTATTGAAATATAGCAGTCATCGTAGACATAGTTTTCTGTTGTTCATTTGACAACGGATGGATTTTTTGTAGTCACTATTAAGCATTGGCTTCTGTTGTGGTTGATGATGTTTTGGCTAAATTTCTTTTTCTCTTTCCAAGTTAAATTGTTAAATCTAAAATATATTTATTGATTCTTTTAGAGATTTTATTCAAAACCACATTGACAGTGCCATTTCTCTGGAGTAAGAAGCAAGGGAGGCCTCAGCATCCTAGTCTTGTCTTAATGGGGGAGGATTGGGTGATTCAGACAAAAGGAATTGTCAGGAATGACAGACAAATCAGTTTTTTAAAAAAAATATTTATTTATGCATAGAATAACTGGTATTTGGGCCAGAGGTGCGGGAGTGAGAAAATTCACTAGAGACAGAGTGGAGAGCAGAAAAGGCCGATGGACTGAAATGCATTGCTAAGGGGAGCAGCAGGTGAGACTGGAGAGTTCTGCTGCACGATATGTGGGTTAGCTCCCTGGCCGGGGATCAAACTCAGGTAGTAGTGGTGATAGCACTAAGACTTAACCCCTAGGCCACCAGGGAAGCCCCCAAATCAATTATTGTACCAAGATATTATAGCAGAACACGATGGGATTCATTTTTTTATTCAAAATTGCACAGCTAATATTCATCTTTATTATTGCTGCTCAATCATTTATATGTTGCTATTTATCCATCCATCTGCTGGTAGTTGTTTTCAGGTTTTTATGACTGTGTAAGGACTTCTATGAACATTCTTATATCTTGTGGTGCTGGTGCAAGTTTCTTTTGGATATGAGTAGCAGACAAAATGCTGGACTACAGGGTACATCATGTTTACCTCTGCAAGATATTGCCTACTGTTTCCCAAAGTGGCTGTAGTACTCAGTATTTCTAGCAATGTCTAAGAATTCAGAATAATCCAGTTCTTCTCCAATATGTGGTAAAAACCCAGTTCTTACCTTTACCAACAAAAGGGGTGTGAAATGGTGTCTCATTCTAATCTTGATTTGCATGTCCTTGCTCACTAATGCAACTGAGCACTTTTCACAATGTTCCCCCCATAGGTACTTTCTCTTGCCATAGATGTGGGCAAAGTTAAGAGGATTATGAAGGTGAGTTTTATATTTAATATTTTTTCTAGAGATCGGCTTAAATGATTTGATTCCAGAATTATCATAGAGTCCAACATAGAAATGTGCTTCTGTGGTTTGTTTTGCTAGATTTATATAAATCTTGTCTCAGAATTTCACCATGTAATTTTTAGTTTCCATTATTATAAGTCAGAGAGAAAATGAACGTAAGTGCTCAATGAATAAATAAATCTGATTCTAAAATTTTGCTCTGGATAAAAACAGTGCTGCTCTTATAAAAAATAAAAAAAACACATATTTATGGATGTGTTTGAGGCTCAGTGGAAGTCTCAAACAGTGTGCTGCAAGTATTTAAAGAATGCATGTAAGCAAACATCCAGAAGAAGGCAAAGAAGGCGTATAGAACACAGAACTAGATTTTATGTCACAATTTGATCTATTTGAATTCTACAAATTTAACAATATTTTATGGATATAAAGATAGAGAAAGAATCAGAATTTCAGGAAGAATATATTTTCTAGCAAAAGTGATTAAATCAGTATTTATCAAGCAAAGAAGACCATAAAAACATTGGTATTTTCTTTAGGTGGCAGGCGGAAAAGAAAGTTGATATGGGAGGGGAAATACTTGATTTTTCACTAGCTATGGGAATATTTCTCAGAACAATAGAGAACAAGCCAAAACAAAACATTATATAGATATTTTAGATACAAGTATAGATACATAATGAAAGATATTTGGAGAAATCGATGAAACTACGAATAGGTATAGTCGTGTTAGGGGAATGTGAGAGAATAGAAAATTATAGTAGAAAAGCAACTGTTAAATGTAGAAAGAATAAATTTGGTAATCATCATGATGTGAAGTAATTTAGGCAAGAATCGTGAACAGATTCTAAAACTTGAACCAAATAAGGGATCATGGGGGAAAAGAGACAAAACTAGCAGGCAACTATGAATCAGAGACATACAGCAGAGGAGGGGAGAGAGAGGGATCAAAACAGGAGAGGGAAGAGCCCAGGGAACTATAGTAATGGTGCACGTGTGACCTGGTGGGAATTTTATGGGGACTACACCTGAGAGGAGAAAGCAAACTGTATAATAATGAACAATGATGTAATATATATATATATAATATATATAATATATAATATATACAATATATAGAGAGAGAAATTTAAAAATATATATATAGAGAGAAATATATATATATATATATAGAGAGAGAGAGAGAGAAATTAAAATATAAAACTAGTGGGTGAACGTCTACAATAAGGAATTTACATAATTTTAAAGAAATCCCTCCAAATATAAAGAAAAGTTTTAATGCCATAATGTAGAACCATGGCAGTTATCACTTTAGCCAGAGATCAAAGGTGCTATCACCCCTGAAATTATACACTGAAGGACTATACATCACTACTCTGATCTTTCTGGGAAAAATGCATATCATGACCTGATGATCAGAAAACAACAGAAATCTCATAGTGAGAGAAATTCTATACAATAAATGAACTGTATTCTCCTAAAATATCAATGTCATAAAGCAAGTCAGAAACTGCTTTTTGAAATGTATGCCTTTTCCCTCTGCAGATGGCATAGTCTTAATCCAGAACCCAAGAGTCTGTGTGAGTCTACCACCGGGGCTTCCATTAACTCTAAATTGTATCTTGTCACTCTGGCACCTATAAGAACATAAGGTCTCCCAGATCATATGGGCCAAGCAGTAGGACCACTTGCATTATGGCTTCTTCCTGATGCAGAACCTGCTCAAAACTGGAATCATTTTGTGTCACTCAATAGATGAACTGTCAGTTATGATTTGTCCAGAATCCAAAATGTTCCCCAGGAATTGTGCTTTCTCCTTTGTGGAGAAATGTTTGAGATGTAATAATGTGCTCTTTGCTTTGAGGTATATGTGCTGGCATACCCCAGACCACTGGACCCTTAACATTTTTCCCAATGTGGCGGGTCCCTTTCTGGAATGCATATTCCTTACCAATATTTTGGGCATGCTTGTTACTTGTTAATTGGTCTTGTTAGTGATAATATCAATAAGCTGGAAAATTGTGATTCCTGCAGAATTTTCAGACAGTTCAGGTGTCTTCATAATATATCAGAGGGTACAGATTTAATATAGACATAGGAAAAGGCTATATTGTTATCTGTTCCTGGTAAGTGTAAACTATGATCCTCTCTTCTCATAGAAGCAGAAAAGAATTCATTTGTCTAATCTAAAACTGCTTACATGTACTTGTGGTTGTGTTTATCTTCTCCAGTAGAGCCAATATTTCTGGCACAGTAGCTGCAATGGGGGACTTTAATTATTTTGATTTGTAATAGTCCACTAATATAATCCAGAATGTATTTGGAATTCTCAAGCACCAGATTGGTAAATTACATGGAGATATAATAGGAACAATTAATCCTGCATTCTTTAGGTACCTCTACACTTGGAGTGTGGGATTAGTTTGTATTTTCTGTCTTGGCTGAACATTGGATTAGTTTCTAATGTCTTTATTTGCACTTTTCATTATCTTAACTCTTACCCCACAAGTCAAGGACTGATATTATCTATTCAAATTGCATATTTTGCACTATGTACCCAATGGAGGAATTGTGGGTTGGACCTGAACCAGTACTCTATTTATTACTGTCATTATATGTTCTAATTCTAACAGGTGATATTTTGAGTTTCTAAATCCAAATATCAACCCTATGTTGAAAAGCTTTCATGATATTTCTATATTTATTTAGTCTAGAAAAAATTTACTTAAGTAAATGGCCTTTTTTTCTAATTGAGAAAGCACTAGAAAAATTGAAAATACTTTTTTATAAAAATAACATACAGTTTCCTACTCACATATTATTTTTCCAGTGGACTTGCCTTTTTAAAGGCCATTGCAATGGCCTTTAATCCCTATATCCCATTATTTTAGCTATACATATCTGGGTTGTGATGATCCATATCATTAAGCAAAACATAGCTTCCCTGCAAAAATAAACTAAATTATAAATTCTGATTTATAAATGTCACCCAAATCAAGTTGCAATTCTCTGGAAAAATTGCATCTGTAGTTTTCCACATTAGTATCCACCTTAATTGACTGCTCAGCATTGTTTAGGAAGGCACCATTTTAATTTGGTTCAAATGAGATAGAAAGAGTAATACCAGTGCTTTGCCATCTGGATTCTGCATTTTGTTTTACGGAGTCTATAAATGTTTGAATTATAGATTTCAACATGATATTAAAATATTTTTAAATGGTACTAAAATCAAAATACAGTCAGTCAAATATAATTAAAATTATAAGATCCTGCTGGATCTTATGCTGATCTATGAATGGATTTTTGGTTCAGAATTTAGAAATTTTTTTTGTAAGTGTGTATTGGTTATGAAGTTTTTAGAAGGAAGGAAAAGAGGGAGGGATGCCAGAGAAAAGCAAGACAGCATGACTGCATGTGTTGACCACAAACAAAAGCAATCAGCTATTCTAAAGCAAAATGGGTTTATTTAGAAACAAACAACAAAAGAGAGGGTAGGTTGAGGAGTACTTTCATGGTGAGACCTATGTGCATCTATCCGAGGGTAACAGCCCCCTAAATAATCACTGGAGGACCTCTTCTTTCAGTTCCACCAAAAAGGAAAACACATCCCTTCCTGAGGTAAAGGGAAAGCAAGTTGGGTGCTATAGTTTGCTGATTTGAATAAATGTGGGCACTTTCTAGCTTCTTGACCCTATTTAAATAGGGTTTAAGTATATTAATGTTGACATTTCCGACTTCTGATCTATATCTTTCTCTGGAAACATAGCTGATCAGCAATCAGGTGTATTCCAGATTCAATGGCTTCTTGTGCCAGGAAGGACCAGGACCTGGCGCTCAGTGCCAGGAAGGACCTTCCTGGGTGTCATGTCCTGTGTCAATAGGCACATTGCAGATTGGGAACCTATTGAGGTCGCATTGGAGTAACAAGGAGAGTAGAAGAGAGATCTCAGATGTTTCATAACCAAATTTGGTATCTTAGCAATGGCTTCGGCTGCGAGATCCTACATTACCTCAATAGGCATGTTGTTTCAACCAAGTTTTATAGACAAGTACAGACATGATGTATGCATACAAAGACAGAATTTTACAATACCACAAGTCCAATTGTGTGATGGTACCAAATCAGAAGCAAAAACCAAAAAGGCAGTTGACTAAATAGATTAAAAGACCAAGGGCCATTTTCATGCACTTGCTGTAACCAACACACTTGTTCCTTAATTTTATGTAACTTTCTCTTTTATGAGCTTTCTCTTATCATACAAATAACTATTTAATCCCCAATCCTGTTTTTCTTGTGGGCCAATTCTTGGACCTCTCCGACTACTTTTAAATGATAAATTGGAGCAATGTTCCTTTGGACAAAAATAGTAGTTCATTTAAGTCCAGCATTAGAAATATCTGCAAGGTTATTTAATTTAGCTTCAAAAGAGTCAAATATAGAATGTCCTGGAATTACAATAGTAGCGAAGACAGCAGGTAAAAGCATAATATCCAGCAATTTCCAAACATAAAGCCTGTTTTTAGTTTTGTCTGCTGGAAATGAAGAAGCCACATTGCTTTGACAGCATTCCCAAATCATGAACTACTCTGAGAGTATATCTACTTTCCATGCAAATGCTGACAGTTGTGTCCTTGGCTAGAGTACCCATCTGCATGAGCTCATATAATTCAACTTTGTTGGACTGTAGTAGCCAAAGGCAAAGGTGCAGCTTCAATTACATCAAAGGGTGTCAATGTTGTATATTCAGCACAGTATTTACCTTCCTTACCTTTCAATTACAAACCATCAGTGAACCTGAGATGTCAGCGTTACCCTAGGAGATTCTTGCAGATCGTCACAGGGGTCAGGAGGTGACCTGTCCGTGTCAAGCAGTCTTGAGGAACTTTGTCAGTAGCAGCAGGGAACAGAGTTGATGGTTAAGGTTATTATAATGTGAAAGACTTATATGGGGAGCAGTCAGCAAAAGATTTTCATAGGAGGTAAGGCAGCTAACTGACATGTTGAATGATAAGAATTTAGGAGGACTTCTACTGCACAAATAGGATTAAGAGGGGATTCAAAACTATTTATTCAGTGGCCTTAACCACAAGAACAGTGGCAGCAATAGCTCCAAGGCAAGGAGGGTATCCTTGTGCCACTGGGTCAACGTGTTGGGTGTAATGCCTATGGTTCAAAGGTGGTCTCCATGCTTTTGGGTGAGTAACCCAATGCAGCTCCTTCCATTCCATGTACATAAAGGGAATGGGGTAACTGATAATTGGATTTTCCAAAGACAGATTTCTTGTTAAAATCTACTTTAAAGCATTGAAGGCCTCTAACTTCTAAGGTATTGATTAATTCTGAGAAAAGCTTTAGAGGTACCTATTTAAATCTTGATTGGCACTATAAATTCTGACAATATCAGTAGGAAAATTTGCCCATAAAGAGGATGACATCTGATTCAATAGGAGCAATAGATTATTGTCTCCACAATCAAGTTTAGTACTATCAGATATAGGGCAAATAAGGGGTGTTAAAATTTCATTTAATTCACTTCATTATCTATCTTGATTGTTACTGTCAGCTTCTAGAATGATCCCCCCCCCCACCCTTTAGGCAAAAGAGATCCAGCATGATGTTTTTCTATGAAGTCCTGAGCTAACAAGTGAATAGGGGCTGAGAAACTAAGGAAAAAAGCTTGGGTATCTCTAAGGAACCTAATCATGAGGGAATAGATACAGAAACAGGACTTGTTTGTTTTTTTTTTTTTTTTTCTTTCAGAAATTACCACTATTGAACAGTTATAATGCTTCCAGTTAGGTGCTATTTATAACTGTGAAGTTAACATCAAAATGTCACTCCAGAATTAATAAATACAGAGAGACTTATTCCCAGTCTAGAGAGCTGTCTCTCCCAGCTGATTAAAAGGGAATACTATGAAGGGGGGAAAGAAAAAAATACATTTATATAAAGTGTAGTTCTTGGAAACCCCAATATCAGGAATTAGAAGTACTTTGGAAAGGCTTGTTTGAAGACTGCATGCTTTTGAAAATCTTAAATTTGTGGCAATCTCCTTTCTACCATCCTGACTTTTTATAGTAATGTAAAATCTAAGAAGTTTTGGGCTCTGTATAGAGACCTTCATTTGGTGCCGCTGAAAATGAAGGACTTTTGCAATCCTCCTTTTATGCATCATCTAAGTCTGAGAGAGCTGATATTCCAGATTTACTAGATCTGAAGTAGATAGGCCTAGTTTCACTTTCTATCAGATTACTTTTAACTAAAAAAGAAAGGTTTTGTCTTAGTCCATTATCAAACACCCTCATCTTTTTAGCATCAAAGGTAAAATCTGAATTTTCTTTGAAAACAATTTGATGTCCATTATAGTAACTATGAATAGAATCATCAAGATTTTGTGCACAAATTGAATTTTATTCCAGTCAACAGGCTAAGGAAAGCCCATGGAAAATAGCTTGTTGAATTCTGTCAATTTTTAGCATCTTTCCAAATGTTAAAGGTTTGTTTTATAAATCCTCAGGACTCCCTCAACAGGCTGGTTTCATCCAAACGTTCAGCTTGACCCTCACCAATTAGTATGGGAATCAACTGATACAATCAGGCTTATACGTTTGCATCATGATTTTGAATATTTCAGCAAATCTATGAAGGTCATCAGTCACTCGGAAACCCCTTAACTATGGCCAGCAATTTGGCCTTACCCAAAGAACATAAAGGACCTGGGGGTTGTCTGGAGCCTCAGAAGATTTAATTTTCAAAGGACAGATTTGAATGAGTTCAGAGGATGAAGGCTCAGAAGGAGCTGCTGCATAAGAATATGTAGGCTGAGGTGGTGCAAAGGAGGTAGGTGGTACAGGAAGGGAGGACAAAGATGGCACTAGACATGGGATCGGAGCATATAGTTTATTATTTCCATGTGTCTAGAGACAAGGAAGCACGGAGAGAGGAAGATGGTGGTAGAGGCTGGGTCTGGGCACATGGCTGTCCCCTGTGGCAGGCACAATGAAGTTGGAGGAGGAGAGAGAGAAGCCTCAGATGCTAGCCATTTTATTTTCCTTTGTTGACCTCAGTGAATTTTAAGATCTCCTTTTGCAAAGAGGCAATTTTAGGCTCTTGGTAATATTTGGAAGCCTCCATATACCAACTGAAATAGCTTTCCATTCATTTTTAGCAATTTCAGAGCAATTCTGTCCAATTCTGTTTTAAGAAAAGTAAGTTTGGAGAATTCAAAGGCTCCACATAATGACCACTGGAGTTCTAAATGACTTTTAGTTAATTCAGTCTGTTTAGTTACAAATGCACTTATGGAAGTTCCTTGATATTGAAACATTAAATAAGTCAGTGGTTTCCTGAAGGAGGAATATCCTGAGAACACTTGGGTAGCCATGATCCTATTTTTCTTTTTCTCATTATTTTAGGAATTCCCGGAATGGCCTGCTCCTTTTCTGGTGATCCCTAACTCTAGAAAAAAAAAAAATTGGCCAAGACTGAAACTTAAGTTTCTTACTATAATCATAATCTAAGCACTCGTACACAAGTTCACTATCTTTAATGAAATAGCTAGTCTGCAGAAATATCAGGCCACAGTAAAAACCAAGCACAAGGGCTGCCGTTGGTAGCCTTTTCTCACAACCAATGGGCTTTAATAAAATATTTATGTACACAGGTAAATTCCACAATCCCAGGTAGAGAATCCATCCCTAATGGATTGGATTAAGGCCAGCACCACTCTACTAATGTTACAGGGCAGAGAGAGGGGAACCCCAGAACCCTCAAACATGCCTGCTCAAAATAAATTCTGCCATCTGCCACATCAGGACAAAACATATAATACCTTTAATGGAAAGGAACTTTAATGCAATTAGTGAACAATACAGAAAAGAAAAAAATATAGTTTTTTAAATCAAGCACCCAAAGTTACCCTCCCCTCATGGGTAAATGTTTAGCCAAACAGGATTGGCCCAAATCAAGACCCGAAAGCCTGCAACAAGTCTAAGGCACCTTCTGGCAAGGACCTGTAGTAAAGGGTCAGAAGCAGTCAAAAAAGTTTGGGGGGAAAAGAGCAAAATCAAATTTAAGATAAAAGCTGCCATTGTTAACCTCCCCACGGGTCTCTCACCCACATCTGTGTCAACCAGTCCAGGACAAAAAGGCAGTGTGGTTTCTTCACATGTCTCTCTGCTCCATGTGCCTCCTCCAGGCCTCCTTCTGGTTCTCCACCCTGCTTCCTTCCTTCCCAGACTCTTCTTCAGCTTCTGCTTTTCTCCCTGCTCAGCTCCACCCTCCCTTGGGTGAAACAGGGAACCTGGAAACTCCCCTTTTCCTGGGGACCATCCTGTTATACTAACAGCCACCCAAATTAAAACATTTGCCAAAAAAAATCAAGTTCACTGGAATAATCCAAACCTTTAAAGAAGCATGTGCGATGAGTGGTACCCCCAGATAGGCTAGGACTTAAAATCTTAAATACATATGTATGTATTTACGTGGCTATAAATTCTAGTGCAAATGGGACAGACTGAGGGTTTATATTCTAGAACTGAAAAATTGAATAAGGCCTGGGGCATTAAGGAGAGAAGAGGGCATCTTTCATGATGAGAGAACAACCTCTGTGACAACACCAGATGATCTAGATGTTATCCCTAATGTAAGAGGTTTCCATGCTTTAAAAACAGACAAACAGGGGCCTCACTGGTGATGTGGGGAGTTAATCACAGCACTGTGAAGATATCCTCAGCCTCTGCAGTGTGAGTTCCATCCCCGGCTGGCCAGGGAGCTACCCACATGGCACAGCAGACCTCTCCTGCCTCGCCCGCTCCTCCCCTCAGCAGTGTATTTCAGTAGATCTGCTTGTTCTGCTCCCAACTCTGTCTCTAGTGAATCCTCTCACCCCCTGCACCTCTGGCCTGTACCCCAGTTCTTGTATGCATAAATAAATAAATCTTTAAAAAAAGCAACTTATTTCTGGGAATGACTCTGAATCTAGGTGATCTTCATTACTGAGGTAATGGTAACAGTTTCTCAGGGCTTCTGTTGACTTGAGCTCCACGTGCCAAGGTGTCATGTATTGCAAAAAGCCTGCCCTGGACATTTTCGGGTAGTCTAATTTTCAGTCAATCAGTAATCACCTAATCAGTAACAGAAAGGTAATCTGCCTCAGAGGCCCCTGCCATCCCCTAAAGGAAAGTGACCTTGTAATAACCAACCCACTTTTTTGTCTGTGTAGCTTCCTTATCCCTGCCTTCTGCCTATAAAGCTCTTTCATTTTGTAACAGTGTGATATCCATTCAAAGGGCTGGTTCCAGGCTCCCTGCTCCACTCAGAGAAGGGTGGGGCTGAGCAGGGAGGGGAAGCAGAAGGAGTTGAAGAAAGATGGAAGCGCGGAGTCAGGAGGAGGCATGTGGAGCAGAGGCATGTAAAGAAGATGCCGCGCTTGCTTCTCAGCCTTGGACTTGTACCAGGGACTTGAAACATGGAGGGGACACTTGAAAGAGACAGACGTGGGTGAGAGACCATGGGGCAGCTGACAGTGGCAGCCTTTATTTTGACTTGTATTTTGATTTTGCTCTTTTCCTTCCAGACTTGCCTGGCCCCTTCTGCCCTTTCCTATGGGACCTCATGAGAAGGTGCCTTAGACTTGTGGCAAGATTTTGGGCCTCAGTGGTCCCACTTTGGGCCAACCCTGTTTGGCTGGACATTTACCCATGAGGGGATGGGTAAATTTGGGTGCTCCATTTTAACTAGATTCTTTCTCTTCTATTGCACACTGATAGTATTAAAGTTTTTTTTTCTATTGAAGGTTTTAGGCTCTAAGAGTATGTTTGTCTTTATGTGGTGGATGGCAGAATTCATTCAGAGCGTAGAGGTTTGGGGATCGCAGGGTGCCCCTCAGTCGGCCCACCAACAATTTCAGTCAATTTCTGGGAACTCTTTTCTATCTGCAAGTTGGATGGTGCCCAACTGGTGATTTGTTGATAAAGCCAATATGATTTTTAACACAGTATAATATCAAGCAAGGGTTTATCAACAATTGTCTGCCTACTTTCTTTTATCACTATCCTCAATGAGGGTATGCTTGAATTTTTTCTTGTAGCATAAAGAACCAGGCATATTATAATTATGGAAAGATATACTTTCGCTCGATAATTCTGGAAAGATATACTTCTGTGGTGTCGTTCTAATAAGACATTTGGGTTCAGATGAGTGGGGTCCTTGGGTTACCTCGGAGGAGAGTTTCAACAGAGTTCCCCTTTCAGCAGCAGTCAGTAAGTTTACTAAGGAGATTACGATGTTTGATTATATCAGAAA
Organism: Talpa occidentalis; assembly: GCF_014898055.3. NCBI lineage: Eukaryota > Metazoa > Chordata > Mammalia > Eulipotyphla > Talpidae > Talpa > Talpa occidentalis. The sequence goes on along the minus strand of NW_023601543.1, from coordinate 66,516,218 downwards.
GGGCAGTGTAGGGCAAATGGTTTTCAGGCTTATCTGCCCACCTGCCATTAGGATTGCCCTGCCTGATGGGGCACCTACATTTGTTACATTGTTATAAGTTGTGTTGTTTACTTCTGTGGGCCATGGCAGCAGTATTGAGATATTTGCAAAGAGAAGCAGAGGCAGGAGAAAGAACACCAGAGAAGCCCAGAGTGAAGACTTGTGGGGGGGCTTGGAGGCCTTTTGGCCTCCTGGCCCGCTGGCACCCCTGCCTGCCGTGTACTTGGCTGCTGCACTACATGTAAAATCTCAATAAAAGTCTCAGTACCCGTTTGCTGGATCATAGAACCTGCTCAGTGCCCATCCTGGCACTACAGGCAGGTTTATTAGAAAAAAGGCATGGGAAAAGAAGACACTTGCAGAGATATAGAACTGCATTTAAAAGGGACAGGTTTGTTAAAAGAAAGGACTGCGTAGACACAAGTCAGTCGTGGGTTGAGAGCTGCCCTTTGCCATTGCAGAAATTGTACTGATGTGGTGCTCTTTTGGGGAGGGGTTCATTCCTTTGTGTAATTGTTATCATTAATCACTTCTAGGGTGTGCTTGGATTAATTTGTAATGACCAGTGATTCTCTAGAATGACCTTCAATCTCCATACTGCCACCTCTGGCCCTCCCTGTGGATTATTTCCTGTAGCAGGAATCAATTCCCAAGTGCCATCTCCTAGCCTCATGCAGGATTTTTCATTTCTGTAGCTGCTTTATTTATTTTTTAAGATTTATTTATTTATGTATATAAGAACTGGGGTGTGGGCCAGAGGTGTGGGGGGTAAAAGGATTCACCAGAGACAGAGTGGGGAGCAGAACAGACAGATGTACTGAAACACACTGCTGAGGGGAGCAGCGGGTATGGCAGGAGAGGTCTGCTGCACTGTGTGGGTCAGCTCCCTGGCGAATGATCTAACTCAAACTCATGCTGCAGTGGCTGGAGATAGCTTGATGGCGCTGTGTCTTTAACCCCTGCATCACCAGGGAGGCCCTTCTGTAGCTAGCTTGATGCCAATGTTAATTATTTCGACCCCCACCTCCTTTTTCTGGTCTCATGAAACCTCCACTCCAAATTTTCTACTCTAAGCCTCCAGCATTGTCAGTTTTACATTTAAATTAGCTCTGACATTTTAGGCACACCAAATTTCTGATTTGGTCACTTTGTGGAAAATTTTGTTTCAAATGACAAGCAGGATCTTTCAAGATGTTTTTCTTTTGCAGTACTGTACTTTATAAGAAATATACATCACTCTTAATCCTGACCACAGTTCTACAAAACCGTGGGGATTTCCTGCTCAATTAGAGCAAGGGGAATATCATTTGTTAAGATATTTGGTCTCCAGGTCCTCAGTTCCTAAAATAGCTACAGATCCTTAAATGTGAAATGGGTGTCTTGTTATTCTTAACAAGCCCTATTCCACCACAGCTGGATTTATGTTAATGAGGCCACTTTTGGAAAGCATCTCGGAACTGTAACTGGTTGATGAGGAACCAACCCTGAATAGAGGGTTGTGATTTTCAGGCCCACCTCCTGATTTCCACAGATGGAGGAGAGTCTGGAGTTTGAATTAATCACTAACGTCAATGATTTAATCAGTCATATCTGTGTAACAAAGTCTTTATAAAAATCCAAAAGATGGGGTTCAGAAAGCTTTGGGGTTGGCAAACAGGTGGACATTGGAGTGGGGTGTGCAGGAGAGAGCATGGACGCTCCCTTTCCCTACACCTTGCCTATGACCTCTTCCTTCTGGTTGGTCCTGAGTTACATCTTTTTATAAAAAATCAGCAATCTATCAAATAAAATATTTCTCAGAGTTCTATAAGCCACTCTGGGAAATTAATAAAACACTAGGCGGGAGTCATTGGCACCTCAAAGCTATAGCATATTAGATAGAAGCACAGGTGAGAGCCTGGAATTACCCCTGGCATCTAAAGGGAGGAGGACACAGTTTTTCTTTAAAGATTTATTTTATTTATGTATACAAGAACTGGGGTACAGGCCAGAGGTGTGGGGGGTAAGAAGATTCACCAGAGACAGAGTGGGGAAGCAAAACAGCAGATCTACTGAAATACACTGCTGAGGGGAGCAGCGGGCGAGACAAGAGAGGTCTGATGCACCATGTGGGTCACCTCCCTGGCCGGGGATCGAACTCGTGCTGCAGTGGCTTGCGGACAGCTTCATAGGTTGTGTCTTAACCCCTTGCGCCATCAGAGAGGTCCCAGGATGCAGGTTGTTTTTTTTTTTTTTTAAGAGTCATGTATTTTATTCATTCATTCATTTGTTTGTTTGTTTATACAAGCAATGGGTACAGTCAGAAGCGCGGGAGGGTGAGAGAATTCACCAGAGCCAGAGCGGGGAGCAGAGCAGGCAGAAGGACCGAAGTACACTGCTGAGGGGAGCAGCGGGCGGCAGGAGAGGTCTGCGCGCCATGCGGGACCCTCCTCCCGGTGGCTGGGGAGCATCTGGGGATCGAACCGGCGCCGCAGAGGCCGCGCTTCGCAACCCAGCGCTCAACCGCTGCGCCACTGGGGAGGCCCCCCCAGGATGCAGTTTTGTAAGACTGCACCTTAATGTGTAGATTGTAACTATCACTGTGTAAGTAGTGGTAGAACTGGGTTTGGAGGAGGCAATTTCCCCTTTCCCTGTAGGCTCTTCTAAGCTGCCAAATAAATAAGCATCAGACAAATTGATAAAAGAAAAAGTCTAGGAGACATTTAATATTACCATGTGACCTGTTGTATAAATAGGAGGACCCAACAAAACTGAGTAACTTGCCATATGGCTTCAACTTCCACCTTAAATAGCTTGTTTTGATGTCCTATTTGTATACATGATTTTCAGAATGAAAGATGAGTTTTCATTATAATAAATCAATTAATCTTGCTTAAAATCTATTTTACATGTGAATATGGAATATTATCACAGTTACCAATGAGACATTAAAGCTTAGCATTCATTCAAGTTCTCAATTCTGAATTTATGTGAAATCTTTGTAGCCTGGATCCCAACTCATTTGAAATTTATTCATCTCTACAAATAAGTATTCACCCTTGTTTGTGCAATATGTTGGATAAACAGAAATAGAGAAATCGGGTAGAACTATGTTGTCATTTTTAAAAATGATTTATGTGTGAAAGAACTGGAGTGTAGGCAAGAGGTGCAGGGGGTAGTGGTGAGAGGATTCCCCAGAGACAGAGTGGGGAGCAGAACAGGAGGATCCACACTGCTAAGGGGAGCAGCAAGCAAGACAGAAGAGAGGTCCGCAGGGTCATATGTGGGTACTCCCTGGCCTGGGATCAAACTCAGGCCTTAGCCCTGATAGAGCTAAGATTTAACCCACAGGCCACCAGGGAGGCCCCTGTTGTCAGTTTTTCTTCAAATGATAACATATTGAGGAATACATCATTTGACTGAAGCAGATTTCCTGAGTGGTTCTGAGAAATCTTTTATCTATTAGTTGCCCCCACCTACTGGCATAAACTAATCTATCAAATTGAATTTTGAACATGGAACTTGGACTTAACAATGTTTTGTTGCCAACTCTACGTCTAAATACATTATGTACTTGGACATACTGATGACTTTGGTGTGTGAAAAATGTAAAGCAATCTCTACCTGAGAAACAGAGACCTTTTAAGGTAGCAATTAATGAATTTCTCAGAGTCTGTAAAAAATCCTATTACAAGGCCACTCAAAACTTAACCGAAATGTCAACCTATATTCCAAAAGGCATAATTATGAGATAAATGCAAATTATATTCAAATTCCAAATGCAATGGCAAACAAAAAATCTATTTAAAATTTTCTTGTATGATAAGTAGGACTTTTTTGCTTGTTCTGTTTTGTTTTTTGTTTTGATATATGGTAACTTTGATAGCTGAATGAGTTTCATCTGGATTATCGTATGGGTTTTCTTCCTGCTCTCTCCATATGCAAAACTTTCCAATTTTATTATCTGAGCTGCTTCTTTCCTTAATATTGAAGACATCTTTTATAAGAACCTCTCACAAGACTTTTCTGAGCAGAGATTATTGTTGAGCATAGTAAGGGAAGAGGCAGCTCGGATTTAAAAAAAAATAGGACCCATATAATGTTATAAACCGAAGCTACTTCAATAAGAAATAAAAAATGATAACCTTTATTTAAGAAAAAAATAGAAAGAAAGAGAGCAAAACAAACAACTTAAAAAGATTTCTTTAGGAAACATTGCTGATGTGTTTCATTCCTTTAAACCTGACATATTTTTTATCATATATCACATATCATACTCAGTCTTCTATCATATTTTTCCCAAATTTATCACGAAGTTATAATTTCAAATCTCAATTTGTTCTTCCCTAAAAAGGATAAGCTATTAACATTTTTAAATATAAAAATTCAAATTATATGCATTTACTTTAAACAGTGCATTTTTATTTAATACAAAATGCTGCAACAATGGTGTAGTGGCCCATGTGATGTAAACAGACGAAAATATTAAATAGTGTAATCTTTTTCAAGTGCAACTCTGATATCCATTGCTAACTACCAGTTATATGTAGAGAATATTATCCTGTTCTGTGATTGTCTGTTGAATTGGGGGAGCAGAGGAGATATTAGGGAGAATCAATAGGTGCTACAGTGTGCTCTGCAGAGGAACTGACAACTTGGGCTTCATTTACTGAAGGGTGAAAAATTGACTGCAGGCTCAGAGGAGGATCTCAAGAGTAGTCTAAATTAGATACAAACCCCTTTTAATCCCTCAGATTATGATCAAACAGGTAGTATTGAGTAAATATTTATTGAGCACCTATTAGGGAAAGATCCCAGGTGGATACTTGGTTGACAAATTTGGTATCCAACCTTGAAAACCTAATAATGAATCTTATGATGGTGAAAGCTGTTCCATCATGCCAAGAGCTTGCATAGCTGAGCTCTAAAGACATATATCCGGCAGAGAAAGTAAATCAAGGCAAAAGGGACAAATATGTGTTAGAAAAAAGTCACTAAATTGGGGGGTGGGGAAGGATAAACTTGACTACTATATCACTCGTGGGTAGTTTTTCAAGGAAGTGAAATATTTCTAATTCTGATTTTCACTTTTCTTCTAAATCTCCGTCTTTGTGACACTTTGCTGCTAACCCAAGAGTCAGCTGTGGCTCCATCCCAGATCCACTCGATGAGACTCTGTGAAATGGACCTACCAGACTCCAATATTATCAGATGCCCGTGAGTGATTTTTTCTTTAAACAATTATTCCTTTATTGTAAGATTTTTTATTTTATTTTGTGTAGAAGAATTGGGGTTTAGGCCAGAGGTGGGGGGCATTTTCAAGAATTCACCAGAGACAGTGGGAAGCAGAGCAGGCGAATCTACTGAAATACACTGCTGAGGGGAGCAGTGGACGAGACAGGAGAGGTCTGCTGTGCCATGTGGGTTAGCTTCCTGGCTGGGGATCGAACTCAAGCAGCCATTTTGGTGGGCCATTGTGGTGGTAGTGCTGAGACTTAACCACTAAGCCACCAGGAATGCCCACCTATGAATGATTTTATTAGAAAGTTTGGAAGCATTGCTATAGCTGATGCCTATAATACCGTCATTAGAGTTTATCTCCTTGGTAGAACAGCAGATGGTCCAAGGCTGAAAAGCAAGGACAGAGTTAGCTGATGAACAACTACAGACACTCCCCAGTGTGTCAAGGAGAGCAACCTCCCTGGTCTAATTCCATAAAATAGAGATTAGTTCTGTTATACCAAGATGGACTGTGATGTTTTTAGGAAATTTTCTAATATTGTGTGCATTATCTTTAAAATAGAGTTTGTGGAGTGTTTTTATTGGTTTTCAGTGTACACCGGGAATTACTGAGCATTTGCGACTGCTAATCGAAAGTATATATCACTGGACCCTTTTCACAGTCTATATTCAGAAAAGTCAAAAGCACCTTTGGACTATCTTTGTTCCTGATCAAAACCAGTTGGTTTGTTAATTAGTGTAATGGAAAGAGTGATTTTAATTGCTGACCTGAGTGGTTTCGATATATGTGAATTGGCCTTTGCATGAATTTTTGCCTCTGCATGAGTTGGTATAAAAGATCCAGAGAAGCCTGGAACTTGTAGCTTTTAGACTGGTTCCCCGTCTATGATTATGTTTGGTTCTTGTGTCCCCTTCTGTGGAATTTTGAATACCATCATGTATGTTTTACATAGAAATTTGCAGCCAACTGTTTACTGAATTACCCAAAAGGACAAAATTAGCCTATATTGTCATAAATGTGGTATGTATAGCAGGATACTATGATTTTTACTGTACCATTTGGTATTGAAGTCTCAAGGGGAGGAGAGCTAGTGAACTTTTTCTAACTCTAACTGTTGGAAGTTACCAATATCTACCAAAACAATTTGAAAATCAGGTATAAGCAAATGTCCTTTGCTCAGTTTATAGTTGCCTCAAGGAGATTGAGTTAAAAGCTAATTGTAAGAGGAATGAGACAATTAATTGGTGGCATATTCCTTTAATGAAGTTTTATTCAGCAATGTAAAAATATTGCTATCTGTATTATTAAATACAGACACAAGTTAAGCAGTAAAGACATTTTATTCAGTATAACTATTGCCAGACTTGCAATATTACAAGAGGAGAGAATTCATTAAAGGAAAGGCACCAGGGACAAAAAGGGGGTAGGTGGTTCATGGCAATCTGAGTTTGCTAATTGGTGATTTTTTGGAGAAGGAACAAAGTTCTCATACCTTTACGAAAGGAGGAGTGGTGTAGGTTTTGGAGCAAAACATCCATTAAGTTAGGGCCTTACCATCCCATGGGGCCTGAGATCAAGAACAAGAGTTCCCGAATGTGTGTGTATTTCAAAGATATGGTTTTCATGTCTTTGAGTCAGTTTAAGGTGCTGAAAGATTTATATATCAAAGGGGCAGTGGAAGGATTTATAATTGCAAGCTTTCTAAAGTAACTACACTAAGAGGGGTTTTAAAGACCTATCTACCTGTCACCAGGTTTTAGCCGGAACAAACAGAAAATTCTCTCTTGCTTTCTCAGGCCGCCATTTTTAAGTCATCCCAGAGACATGGCCTTAAGCTCTCAGAAACCATCCTAGAGTTGGATGAAGTCTCTAATCTCAGGGGATTGAATGCATTGCTATGTGCCGTGGTGGGGGGCCAGTTTGCAATCCTCCATGAGTGAATCTCAAAACCATGTTGATTTGTTCATTTCATATTATGGATTTTATTGTATATCTGGTTTTACTAGATTTAAAATAAGACTAGTCATGAGGAAAATTTCAATCACATTTTTTTAAGATTTATTTATGCATACAAGAGCTGGGGTACAGGTCAGAGGTGTGGGGGGGTGGTGAGAGGATTCACCAGAGACAGAGTGGGGAACACAACAGGCAGATTGACTGAAATACACTGCTGAGGGGAGCAGCAGGCGAGTCAGGAGAGGTCTGCTGCACTATGTGGGTTGCTCCCTGGCCGGCGTGGGGGATTGAACTTGTCCTGCAGAGGCTGCGGACAGCTTCATAGGTTGCGTTTTAACCCCTTGTGCCACCAGGGCGGCCCCTCAATCACATTCTTGAATCAGGCGCCACCTTCTCACTTTTCTGTTCCTGATTTCCCTTTGGAAGCCCCCAGGGACTTTATTTCCCCATCTGCATGGGAATATATTACTACAGGCAACATCATTCACATAGATTAGGAAATGAAGCACTGCCGCTGGATATTTGCAATGACAGATGGCATATCCTTATATAACCTCTCTGCAGCTGACTCAGAATAGAAAAGTGATTTGGCTAAAGTCACATATATAGCTAATCGTAGTGCATGGCTTGAAGCTATAACTCTAGTTGCTTACAATGTAATGTGGCATAAAATTTCCATACATATTTGGATATTGGGTCAATATCCCTTCAGTCTCTCATACCAACTCAGTTTATTTATGAGAAGAAAATAACTTATTGCTCCCATTTTTCAAGTAAATGAAAATTCAGATAAGAAAATTCTTACACGTTTTACATGGTTTTATTTTTGCTTTCAATTCTGAAATACTCAATGTATGAAATCTTGATTTAATGTATATCTGTTCCATGCTTTTAACATGTTAGCTAACTTTTTAAGATTTAGCTTTTAGTTTTACTATAATTTTCCCTTATAATATACATTTATTTGAGCTTTAGAATTCTGAGATTCCCTCCTTCAATATCCCTCAGTATTTAAGATAGATTCCCATAGCCTCAGCCTGGATCAGAGTGAACTGAATATTGATGTTAATCATGTGAGTTTTCTGAGGCCTCAATCTGAAGGTCAGTTTGAGGTGCACACCACCTGGTCCAACATGGAATGTCCACAAGCGGTATATTTGGTGAGAGAAATCATAGTGAGATTATGCTTGAGAGAAAATGTGTCTTCTCTTGCTTTGATTTCCAGGTTCCCATAAATTTGCAAGTCATTCAGATATGATTCTTTTTGAAAAGTGAAGTATATGAAATAGTATATAACATGTACAACATTGAAAACTTCTCTTGAATCTGTGCTTGTTTATACTGCTTTTATGTTTTTAAAGATTTTTATTTATTATAGAAGACTGAGGTGCAGGCCAGAGGTGTGGGGTATGAGAGGATTCATCAGAGACAGAGTGGGGAACAGAATAGGCAGAATGACTGAAATACATTGCTGAGGGGAGCAGCGGGCGAGACAGGAGAAGTCTGCCTCACCATGTGGGTTTCTCCCTGGCTGGCCAGGGATGGAACTCGTGCTGCAGAGGCTGCAGATTGCTTCATAGTGTGGTGCTTAACCCCTTGCACCACCAAGGAGGCCCTGAATCTTGAATTTATTTTAATGACTGCTCTCATCTTTGTTTTACAGTCTCCTTCCTTACAGGGAAGGAGTAGGTATCAGAGAAGGGAGATGGCACCAACTCCAAATCCCACATGTTCTTGCCTCAGTGAAAATACTTAACTGAGAAACCCAGAAATCCATTTTTAAATTACTTATTATTTATTTTAAAGATTTATTTTCATTTATTTATGCATACAAGAACTGGGGTACAGGCCAGATGTGCAGGGGGACGTGAGCAGACCCACCAGAGACAGATTAGGGAGCAGAACAGGCAGACCCACTGAAATACACTGCTGAGGGGAGCAGCGCACGAGACAGGGGAGGTTCTGTGCCATGTGGGTAGCTCCCTGGCAGATGATGTAACCCATGCCCAGTGGCCAGCAATAGCCTGATAACGCTAAAACGACAACTCCTGTGCCACCAGAGAATCCCAGAAATCCATTTTAAAGAAAGGAAGGGGTCAAGGAGCTGAGAGAATGAAATACTTTAATCCTAAGTGTGCAGTAGCCTCCAGCAGAACACCAAGCCCTTACACTGGCTACGGGCCCATGAATGGATTAGGTTCAAGAGCTTGGATGCTTTGCATAAAACACCTTTCAGGGAAGCACAAGAAATGAAGTCAATTTCCCTCCTTTCACCTAATTACCAGTGGGAAAATAGTTTTAGTGAAAACATGACAGCTATAGATTGTGTGGTTTATTGGACATGCAAACAATCATCAAGAGCCTTCCTTGAGAAAAATCTAAGAATATGTTGGGAAATACTAATTTAAATTAATTGTGATATATCTTTGCAAGAGACTGGGAAGCAACAACTGTATTGTACTATGAGAAGAAAATGTGTGATTTATATGTATGAATGTAAGTAGCTGAGCTCTTGAAGCAGGTCCCAATCTCCCTGTAGGAAACTGAAGATCCTTTAACAAATTTCAAAAAGAGTGGAACATCCACCTATATTCTATACAGTATTTGATCACAATAACTCTTGTGTGCTCAGCCATTTCAAACTAGATTCTAATTTGTCCCCCTATACATCACTTTGTGGTAGAATTACCGAATAGGAAAAGCTAACAATCCTTTCAAATATCTTTCAAGACTACATACACCCTGACACCTGTGGTCTTCAGCTAGTTGAGCATCACTCCATTATCAAGGATGGCATCATTAAGTGAGAGCATAGACTAGGGATGTAGAGCAAAGGTGCTGATCAGCTGACATGCTACCGACTTTGGTGTCTTCAGCAGTCCACAGCAAGGGGAACTTGTGGACCTATTGAATTTCACTAGATTAAACAAATCAGGAGGATTTTTATCCATCTTGAAAAATATTTTTTTATGATTTACCAGAAATGAGCAAAGATGTACCAAAAATATGAGTATACTGCTGGCAAAATTAACTTTGATGGAATTAGTTTCTCTTTTTTAAGTCTGTTTCTGTGGCAAAGCATGGTTTGTTTGTTTTTTTTGTTTTTGGGGTTTTTTTTTAATATTTATTTATTTATTTAGACAAGCACTGGGTATAGTCAGAAGCGCGGGAGGGTGAGAGAATTCATCAGAGCCAGAGCAGGGAACAGAACAGGCAGACTGACGAAATACACTGCTGAGGGGAGCAATGGGCGTGGCAGGAGAGGTCTGTAGTGCCATGTGGGACCCTCGCCGGTGGCCCGGGATCTAATCGGCACTGCAGAGGCTGCAGGCAGCTTCACAGCCCAGCGCTCAACTGCTGCGCCACTAGGGGAGGCCCATGTTTTTTGTTTTTGTTTTTGTTTTTTTAAGAGAAGAACTGGGGTGTAGGCCAGAGGTGTGGGGGCAGGGGGAGGTGAGAGGATTCCCCAGAGACAGAGCAGAACAGGTGGATCCACTTAAATACACTACTGAGGGGAGCAGCAGGGGAGACTGGAGAGGTCTGCTGCACCATATGTGGGTTAGCTACCTGGCCGGGGATTGAACTCAGGCCTCAGCAGTGACAACTCTGAGACTTAACCCCTAGGCCACCAGGGAGACCCAACAGTTTTATTTGAAGTGAAAGGGTGCATATCCTAAAAGTTATGCTAAATAATTTATTGATTTCTCTATTTGATAAACAAGCATTTTTAGTGTATGAGTTCTTTGTTGATCTTGGATATTAGCCCTGGTAGAATATTTATGTTTATTTTTAACCTATGTCTTTCTATTTAAAGTTTGCTTTTAGGCAGCATGAAGTTAGGCCATACTGTTTTTATCTATTCTGATAATCCCTGCCTTTTATTTGGAGTGTCTAGACAAATTATTTAATGTAATAAATATTTAATGTTAATATTAATATCATGTTTTAAGCTTCCATCTTACTATTGTTCCTTATTTAGTAATTTATTTCCTCTTTTTCTCCTTTATTTTGGATTTATAGAATTATTTTTATGATTTCATTTTATCTCCACTGTTACTTCATTAGCTATACTACTTCATTTTATTTTTATCAGCTGCCATGTGATTCAAAATTTATTTCTACTTATATTACAAACACTGTAATTTATTTTTATGATTTTTCCCCTATAATCATTCAATTATCTTTCATATAGAATCATATTCATATAGAAAGCAATCTTTTATATATTCACATATTCCATTTCTGATATTCTCCTTGACTCTGTAGATTCAGACTACCATCTGTCATTATTGTTTTCCTTCTGAAGAACCACTTTTAGTAATTCTCATAGTAGTCTAGTGATAGTGAATGTTGGTATCATGATAATGAATTCTCTCAGCTTTACCTTGTGTAAAAATATTATTTTGTTTCTGTTTCAAAAGGCATTTTTAATGGATAAAGAATCCTATATTAACTTTCCAAAACTTCAGTATTATTGAGATTGTTTCCATGTCTTCTGACTTGCTTGTAGAGTTGGTGAAAAGTGTGTCTCATTCTTAACTTTGTTCTCAATACATGAGGTGCTTTTCTCCTCTGCTCATAGATTTTTTTGTTTTCACTAACATAGCAATGTTATTATAATGTGTTTTCAACTGAGTGAGTGAGAGTATGTATGTGTGTTAGACTTACTGTGTTTGAAGTTGGTTTTCGTGGAAATGTGGGTATGTTGTTTTCATTAAATTCAAAAAAAATTTCTGCATTATTTCTACAAATACCTGTCATCATCTGGGACACCAGTTTCTGGGGCATTGGTAATATGATTTATTTTTTAAGTCTTTTTTCCTCTCTATTTCATTTTGAAGTGTTGTAATTGCTATGCCTTAAAGCACTGCATTTCTCCAATACCTAAAATGCAGTTAGACCCAGATTTTTCTTGTTTTGCTTTTCAGATATTGAAGTATTATCACTAAAAAGTTTATTTTTTTTTAAGATTTATGTATTTATTTATACAAGCACTGGGTACAGTCAGAAGCACGGGAGGGTGAGAGAATTCACCAGAGCCAGAGCGGGGAGCAGAACAGGCAGAAGGACCGAAGTACACTGCTGAGGGGAGCAGCGGACAGCAGGAGAGGTCTGTGCGCCATGTGGGACCCTCGCCAGTGGTTGAGGATCGAACCAGTGCTGCAGAGGCTGCGAGCAGATTCGCAGCCCAGCGCTCAACTGCTGCGCCACCAGGGAGGTCCACTAAAAAGTTCATTATGACTCATATGAATCTTCCATTTCTCCTCTCACCAGGTCCAGTTTTTCTTATATTCTTGATTATATTGAACACAATTATAGTAGCAATTTTAGTGTCCTTGTTGGGCCATTCCAATACCTCCATCATTCCTGGGTCTGTTTCTATTGAATTATTATTTCTTCTGTTTGTGAGTCATATTTTCCTGCTTCTTTCCTGGAAAGTTTTGATTGGACATTAGTCTTTGTATAATTTTACTTTCCCATATTCTGGATATTGATATCATTCTTTAAGGAACATTATACTGTTTTCTAATGTGCAGAAATTTGGGGTCAACTTTGTCTTTTCATGGCCTGATATTTAGCTTCATTAAGGCAAGTTCAGGAAAATTCTTTGTTTGAGGGTTATTTAGTGTTACAGTTAAAGTGATAATTTTCTGAAGGCTCCACCCAATGTTCCCTGTATTATAAGGTCTCTACAACTGCTGATGGGAATGGAAAATGTCTCTAGCCTTCTGTGAGCTCTGTGAGTTGTTGTTGTTGTTGTTATTGTTGTTGTTATTGTTGTTATTTTGGCTTACAACTTTCCAGTGGACCTTTCCTCTTGGCTGTGGAGATTCTTTTCCTGTATATACAGAGAGTACTCAGTAGAGATCCAAGGGGAACTCGCTACAAAGTTCCAAAGATGAGTTAACTATAACAGAGCAGAACTCCTTTCCCTGCTTCCTCTTCTTTAATGCTCTGTCACTGCAACTCTAGCTTATCCAGCTTCTCTGAACTTAGATTTTTGTCTCCATAATTCCGTAAGATCATCAGGGCCTGTTTCTTCTCCTTTCTTGTATTTCTAACTACCTAGAAACTACCTAAAAGCTAGCTAGAACAGTCATAGACTTGAACTTACTTGTGTTCCCTTCTCTTGTGACTGAACACAATTGCTTGATGTGTTTTTAGCTTCCTAGTTGCTTGACCTGGCCTGGTAATTTCAATAGTAATTAACCCTTTTATCAGGTAATTTAAGTTGCAGTGTTTCCCATATTATGTTGTAATCTAAGATTATTTCATTCTCTTATTTGTTGTGTGACCTTGAAAAAATTGCTGAAATTGAACAATCCACTTGTGGGACTAGCAATGTGAGGAACGGGGAATTCATCCTTATCACATAGTATAGAAAGTACCTTAAGGAGTGTTGGAATTTCAGTGTAGACACAGATAATACATAAAGATAAATATTTTACCATTAAGTATTATCAAGTGATGTACAGAATAATTCATCTAATTATATAAACCCATCTGACATATTTCTTTCTTTATGCATACTAGAACTGGGGTATAGGCACAGGTGGGAGGTGAGAGGATTCACCAGAAACAGAGTGGGGAGCAGAACAGGCAGACTGAAATACACTGCTGAGGGGAGCAGTTGGCAAGACAGGAGAGGTTTGCTGTGCCATGTATGTCACCTCCCTGGCTGGGGATCAAACTTGTGCTGCAGTGGCTGCCTATAGCTTCATTGTGCTGAGACTTAACCTCTTGCGCCACCAGGGACACCCCCATCTGCCATATTTCAATACAACCTAGAAGAATTTATTTACTTGCAAGATATGAAAACTTACATGTCATGCAATGATTGCTTCTATTCGAAAACAAAATTAATTTCAGTTCAGTAAGTATTCTGTGTCTGCCACATATAGGTAACTATGTTAAGTACTTTGGGCCATGGAAAGTTGAATAATATGATTCTTGGCCTACAGGGAAAAAAATTATATGAGGCAGATCATGATTAGTTCCATAAGAGAAATATTACTCTCTGATGGAAAATCCAAAGAGGCAGAAATGTTATCTAGTTTGATCATGAGAAAAGGCTCTATGAAAGAAGCATTTGATCTGTGCTTTGTTAAACACAGATGAACAGAGGAGCGGCCTACATGTGGATGAAGCAGCACAAAGATACACAGGCAGGATTTAAGGTCAATTAGACAGTGGCTTGGGCAAACACAAAGTAACATGAAAGGTAAGCAGCAAAAAGCATGATTGTATACAATATAAGGCCTTTAAGTATCATGATAAAGCACTGGGAATCAATTTTTTAAAAATGAGTGGACAAAATTTAAAGCTTTTTTTTTTTTTTTTAAAGATTTATTTATTTGTACAAGCACTGGGTACAGTCAGAAGCGCGGGAGGGTGAGAGGATTCACCAGAGCCAGAGCGGGGAGCAGAACAGGCAGGCTGACGAAGAAATACACTGCTGAGGGGAGCAGCAAGCCAGGCAGGAGAGGTCTGTCGCGCCACGCGGGACCCTCGCTGGTGGCTGGGGATCAAACCTGTGCTGCAGAGGCTGTGGGGCAGCTTCGCAGCCCAGCGCTCAACCGCTGCGCCACCGGGGAGGCCCAAACTTTAAAGCTTTGGATCAGGATTATGAAATGGCCAGAACTGTAATTTTACTATATTATCTTTTGCTTTTGTATATTATATCCTAGGACTTAATTTTACAACTGGAAGTCTGTACCTTTTGACATAATCTTTGAGTACTGAACATCATCTCAACAGTGTTGTGGATTGTTACTACTCAAGATGTTAATGAGTAAGTGAGAGGTGATGAGATTCTGAACCAGGTTTCTAATGATAGGAATGGAAAAGAGGCAATAATGTGACCTTTGAAGGTAGACTTACTAATATTGGGTCACTGATTAGATGGTGGCAAGTGGTTTATGTAACAAATTAATCCAAAACTTGGTAATTTAAAACAATAAATTTTTGTCTCTTACATTTCCTGAGGTTCAGGCATTTGAGAGTGATTTGGCTTGGGATACCTCATGAGGTTATGGACAGATAGGGACAGATATGGCCAAGGGTGAAGTTATCTGAAGACTTCGATTGGACAACACACCCCCAAGGCCTACTTAACATAGCTGGCTATAAGCAATAGTCTTAAGGTCCTCGCTAGACAGATCTCTCCATAGGACTATTTGAGTATCCCCTTTGAGGAAAATGGTGTAGCTAGTGTTCTAAAGGGAATAATCAGAGTTCAAGGTAAAAAAAATGCAACATTTTTTATAATCTAGCTTCAGAAGTCTCATGATATCACTTCTACAGAATCCTATTGATCTGATAGCTGAGTCCTGATTCAAAGTGGGAAGGTGGTATTCAAGGGTTTGGATACCAGGAGAAGAGGATCACTAGATCACTAGGGCACATTTTTTTTTAAGATTTATTTATTTTTATACAAGAGCTGGGGTACAAGCCAGAGGCACAGGAGGGTTAGAGGATTCACCAGAGACAGAGCGGGGAGCAGAACAGGCAGGCAACAGAAATACACTACTGAGGGGAGCAGTGGGCACTACAGGAGAGGTCTGCCACAACATGTGGGATTCTCGCCAGTCGGCGGGGATCAAACTGGCACTGCAGAGGCTGCAGACAGCTTCACAGCGGGGCGCTCAACCCGCTGCGCCAGCAGGGAGGCCCAGGGCACATCTTGATGACTAACTCTCAAAGGGTAATTTTCTTTGTGGGGAAGGAATCCTCTTCCTTCCATGATCCAAGCCCAGTGCCTAACTCATGAATGTGACTTTGAACTTTTGAGTTTGTACAATTGAGAGAACTTTAGTTCCATATTTTATAGAAATTGGGATGAAGAAGCTAAAGAGGAAATTTATGTAACTTTCATTTATTTTACATATTTTCTTTGAGGAGTGTAATAAAGAGAAGAATGAATTTATTATAACCCCTCAAATAATAAAGGTTAATTGAAAGAGACAAAATTCAACACATACTCTTCTACATTCAGTTCCTTCCAAATATATGAATTGAATTGTGAAAAAGAAGTGTCATGAGTCATCGCTTCCTTTAAGATGAAATCTTATACATTGCAGTAGATGGCTAAAATATTTAAGATAATTGGAAATTTTCAGAAGAACTTTTCAATAAGTATAGTCTTGTAGATATAAAGGAGTAAAGTAGATATGCTTTCACTTGCTGTCCTGTATAAATGCTGGCAAATTCCAAAAGAAGTCGTAATAGATTTGCAGTTTATGTAGATACAGTTTTCTCTGTCATAAATCCAAATCCCTAATCTCTGACATCATTTTATAATAATAGCAGTAGTATGAGTCCTATGTTTAATCACATAGACCCCAATCCATTTGATAACACTCAGCCTCAGGGCTATCTTTGGTCCTGCTGAATCCCTATTGGTGTTGTTCTTATACTCTGGATTCAATGTTTAATGATTCCTTTGATTGCTTATTCAAACTGCACATGCCACCCAAATGGAGATTTTTAAATGCAAGTGTGAGTGTGCATGTGCAGTAGGATATATTACCTCTCCTTTGATTGAAAAGTCTCTTGCATTTGTGTGTAGCAGGATGTAAATAATCTGGTTATCATTACATTTTTGAGAATTGCAAGATAGTTTGCCCCAAACACCTGACCAACAACAATAAAATAAAACTGCCAGAGCCTCCCTAGTGGCACAGGCGTTTGAGCGCAGCGCCGTGAAGCTGTCCGCAGCCTCTGCAGTGCTGGTTCGATCCCTGCCGGCCACAAAGCAACCCACATGGCGGGGCAGACCTCTCCTGTCTCACCCGCTGCTCCCCTCAGCAGTGTGTTTCGTCAGTCTGCCTGTTCTGTTCCCCGCTCTATCTCTGGTGAATCCTCTCACCCTCCCCCACATCTGGCCTGTACCCTGGTTCTTGTATAAATAAATAAATCTTAAAAAAAATAAAACTGCCTTAGAATCTAATTTTCTACCACTCGCCATCCTGGATTAAATGACATTAATGATTGATTTTACCATTTGTCTATGAAGGGAGTTTCTTTTGTATGTAATAAACCAAAATATATCTTTTAGAAGGTCTGATTTCCACATTTTACTGTAATTTGAATAGAAAAATATTTGTTGGGAGATTCATTTTTAGCACAGAATTTACTTCATTTATTTTTCCAATGATTAGAACAACAATGTTTGCTACCTGCCCAGTCTGTCACTGGCTGCTGAGGGAAACTTTAGGTGACACCAATGTGCTTCTAAACACAGGGGAGCTGACCAAGGCTACAACTAATTGGTGAAGCATCCAGAAAAGGCCTAACACAAGGCCATTCCACATGAGAAGAGAAGATAAAAATGTTGCTACAAGTGTTAACCAGGGATTTGGGTTTTGTTTTATTTTTGGAACAAAAACAAAATTGTATTTAAATACATGATTGTATTAAATACCTGATTTAAATATATATATATATATATATATATATATATATATATATATATGTCTCTTTTAGAGAACATTTTACTAAAACTCACTTTGGAACCATGGAATTGAGAAAGAAGGGTTCCTACTATCAGCATACAATAGATATTAGTGATAAGAAAATATTCAAGGTATTAAAAAAAAAGAATTCTGGGCCTCTGTGGTGGTGCAAGGGGTTAAGTCTCAGCACTATGAAGCTATTGGCAGCCACTGCAGCACCAGTTCCATCACCAGCCAGGGAGCTACCCACATGGCACAGCAGACCTCTCCTGTCTCGCCTGCTGCTCCCCTCAGCAGTGTATTTCAGTCAATCTGCCTGTTCTGCTCCCTACTCTGTCTCTAGTGAATCCTCTCACCACCCCCTCCCCGCACCTCTAGCCTACACCCCAGCTGTTGTATGCATAAATCAATAAAATAAATATATTTAAAAAAAGAACTCAAGGTGCATAAAAATTAGCCAGTCAAAACGTGGGACTTTCCACGTGTAATACTGTACTACTTCTAGAGATAGTCAGAGCCTGGATAGCATCATTTCCAATGTGCTTCTCAAGCAGTTGGGTTGCACTAAGGATTCCATCTGGGACTCCTGAGCTCCATTTGCATCTTTCCAAAATCTTTGTGGCTCAGAGAGGCAAGTGAGGGCCACAAGCTGGGAAAAGTGATCTAGCTCTCATCCTTTTGATTATTGCTATTATCATGACAGCTATGACATCAAAGGAGTCAGATTTAAAATCAGTTTCCTTGTAGATTGTGCTTCTTTTATCTTGATTATGAAATCCTTTCCTACTTGAAGTCTCAAATATATGTCCAATATTTCTTTAGATTTTTTAAATTCATGTTTTAATCCCCTTGGAACTGCTTAATGCTTTTTCATTGTAATGATTTGAATGGAATTACTTCATTTGGATCATTAATTTCATATTGATAAGTAAGTTTACTGATTAATGATTTTGTCATATGACAGATCCCATTTATTTCTGTGTATCTTTCTGTCTTTTGTATTCTTTTTTGTCTGCTTTTCTATCCCTTTACCAAAACCTTATTTTCTTAACCATATGAATATTTGTAATTTATGATAATGGAAATCACAAATCTCTGCCATTGCTCTTTTTCTTTCCAAAACTGTCTTCATGTTCATTGTTTGCTTTTTCAAACAATTTTACAAACATGCTTTTACATTTCATGGAAAAAGGAAACTAGAAAGACTTATTGGATTGTCTTAAAATTACAGATTGAGGAACAGCTGATATCTTCGTAATAATGGTATCCTCTCAGGCCTCCCCTGTGGCGCAGCGCTGTGAAACTGTACGCAGCCTCTGCAGTGTGGGTTCGATTCCTGGCCAGCCAGGCAGATTCCCACATGGCAAGGCAGACCTCTCCTGTCTCGCCCGCTGCTCCCCTCAGCAGTGTACTTCGGTCCTTCTACCTGTTCTGCTTCCCTGCTCTGTCTCTGGTGAATTCTCTCACCCTCCTCCGCCTCTGGCCTGTACCCCAGTGCTTGTATAAATAAATAAATCTTAAAAATAAAACAATGGTAGGGCCTCCCCTGGTGGCGCAGCGGTTGAGCGCTGGGCTGCCAGGCTGCCCGCAGCCTCTGCAGCGCCGGTTTGTTTCCGGGCTGCCGGCGAGGGTCCCACAAAAAAAAAAAATAAAATAAAATAATGGTATCTTCTCATTCTCTGTCTATATATATATATATTTTAAAATTTATTTTTATATATTTATGCATTCAAAAACTGGGGTGTAGGCCATAGGTGCGGGGTCGGGGCTGTGAGAGCATTCACCAGAGACAGAGTGGGGACCAGAACAGGCGTATCTACTGAAATACACCGCTGAGGGGAGCAGCAGGAAAGACAAGAGAGGTCTGCTGTGCCATGTGGGTTAGCTCCCTGGTCGGAGATCGAACTCATGCCTCAGTGGCCAGCAATACCTTGATAGAGCTGAGACTCTAACCCCTGCGCCACCAGGGAGGCCCCAGTATCTTCTCATTCTAAAATATGATATATAATTAAATGTATTAAACTCTTCTTGGGTCCTTAAAAATATTTGGTAATTTTATCCATTCATTTTTATGCACATTTCTTAGAGTTATATGTGCCTTTTCTATTCTGATGTTGGGAGTTGAATCTATCCTTCAGCCTTATCATTAATAACTTTTATTTGTTTTTCTCTCCTCTATGAGATTCCCTTGAATGTCACTAAAGTAGTTTATAACTTGTGTGAAGGGAGTAGGAGTGCTATTCATCAGCAACCCGATACTCAAATATCTTCTGTCATTGGATGGAAACCTTGAACTTGAAGAAAAGATTCATGTCTCTGACAGTCTGCTCAGGAGGCATCAGATTTCAGTGTTTTTATAGGTGCTGTGGGGTTTTTTTGCCCTTGGGTTTTTAATTGACTCAAACCAGACAAGCCTCAGTAGAAACAAGGGAACCTCACACTAATCTCACCCTGACCAACATCTGCTTAACTTTTAACCAAGCAGTCTCTGCTAAAACAAGGTTTAAATGACCAAAGAAGAACTCTGTTTAGCTCTAGTTAATGTCTATATCAAAACAAGCTGAGCTTTCCAAATGTTTCAACTTTCCAAGCATTTGTTCATAGGGGAGAGGTAAGGCAATGGAGAGAGGGGTGGGGGGAGAGAGGAGGTTTCCTGTTGGATATACATGCTGATATTTTTATACAACAGCAGGAAGAGTCATGAAGGATAAAGGCTACCATTCAATAGTATGTGTGTTTCGTACCATGCATGGATAAGTAATGCTGTTTTAGAAGTACTGAATTTAGTCCTCCTTAATGTAATTTTTTTCCAATTTGAAAGCAGTTACTGATTATAAGCTGACCAGATTACAACAACAATCATGATAGATACCTTAGTTCATCCTTTTAATAAGCCTGTTGATCTGTTTTTCCTTGTTGCAGTATCTCCTCCACCTTCTACAAAATGGATGGTTTTCTTCATTCCACCTTGTGGAGAAGATAATTTGAAGGGCCATTGGAAACTATTTACCTCTTTGAAGTGTTTTCTAGCACTGTAGATTTCATGAATCAGATCCTCCCATATTTACCAATAGATCTAGCAATCAGTGTATTACCTGTTAGGGCAATTTGCTGCTTGTTGATTTTGCCATGACCACACTTGTAGATCAATTCATTTACTGACTTAAGGCTTGGATCCCCCCATGCAATATATGGTTCTGCAATCCTCAGCATGATAATTGAAGCTTTATTGAACTTAACAAAGGTGCATTGAATATCTGGTTAAGGTGAAGAAGCTGTAACACCTTTGGGACCTTTGGGCTCATACCATTGATAGCTCTGACCTTGATGACAAATGCCAATTAGGGACTCACACATTCATAGAAGTTCCCAGCTCTTCTTGCCATCCTAATCATTCCAATCTCAGTTCTGTACATCTGTCTACATTCCTTGTAATAGTGCTTTCATAAATAAGCTTCCTCCTTCTCTTTCGTAGCATCTTTTGGGCAAATTGCTTGCTCAGGTGCTTGCTCTTCAGCTCTGGAAATTAATTCGCTTTTTGCTTATAGGTCTCTAGCATAGCAGGGACCTTCTTTTTCTTTTTGTCTGCACCCTCCATGTTTCTAGCTGGGAAAAGAAGAAGTTTACTCTAATTTGGGACTACATTCAGGGATAACTGTTGATTGTAGTAGATTGAGGTGAATTTTAGAAAATGCTAGAGAGCAAGATCTTGAAATAGGCTTTTGTAATTAGATACTTTTTCTTGATATATTTAATCTTTAGTGTATGACTGAGGATAAGGCGATAATATGATGTAATGTACTGTCCCTTCCCTTCCATTTTATTCCCTTTCATTTCATTTTTAAATGCTGATTGGAACTCCAAAATTGATTTCCCATCTCACTATAAACCCTGACCAGCAGTGTGAAAAATACTGGACTAGACGACTAGTAATAACAGATTTCTGATGTGGGTTTCCCAACTTATTCTTTAGGATTTATCTAGATTTCTGTTTCTTTTCAAATACTGGCACTACCAATTCTATGAACTCTACATAGAATTTCACTATACTACCTTTCAATCTCAGCTCAACTGAGTTTCTGCTTATAACTCAGAACTCAAGATGGGTCATAACTTTAAATAGAATAATACTGATTAAATATTTAGTAAGGTCATAAGTCTAAATTACATACAACTTTGAGAGGGGCAAGAGTGGAAATCTGGTTCCAGCTATGCAATTCGAGACTCCTGTCACATGAAAGGCATATTTGTTGATCTATGAAGTTATTACCATAAATGTAATTAAAGCAAAATCCTTATTTAAAAATCTTCAGAAAGCAGATTATGGTGGAATATTTTAAATAACAGACTAAATGTTCTGCCTGATATATATTTATAAGCTAAATTTCTAATTCTGTCATGCCTATTGTATCAATTATATGTGTGTGCTATATAACTAGCATTCATATAGATATATATTGATCACTGAAAAATAGTAATTAAATGATGGCTATGATTCATTAAGTATCATTTATGTAACATACCTACAAATATAAGAAATTCTAACAACAAGCTGTATAGTCTCCTTTCCATTCATACTTGATACAACAGTACATCAGAGATGTTAGAAATTCACAACTAGTGTCAGGAGTCAGGGTTTGCTTTGAGGTATATTTAATTTTGAAACCTAAAATCTTTCTATTCATGCTCTTTCTCTAGTATAGGAATGGGATGTTGAAGATCAATAAAAAATAAGTTGATCTCTTAAGGCACTGTGGTAAACCACTTCCAAAATTCTATTTGCATTTATATATTCTCACAGTAAATATTATAAAACAGGTTTGCTGCATGTCAACTCTCTCCATCCATGCCTAACTTCAGATCCCTCTCTTTCAAAGTAAAAGTCATATTATCTGCCTTGTTCAGAATCCTATCCAGCTCCAATTTTATTAATAGAGAGTTACATTAAGAACTGAATCTAAGAGAGAGAGTTTCTGCAAAATCCACTGTTGTTCCCTTGTACAAATAGGTGACTCATAATAAGTGAAAATGGGAGGCTGAATAAATGTAGCTGAGCCTCGGTTATATTTTGGCCTCAAGTGAAAACATCATGATGAAGCAATGTAAAGGAAGAAATGATCTCGGAGGGACAGACTGCCATGGGCAGATTTCCTGTTCAACTACTGAAGCTCAAACTTCAGGGCCCCTAATTTGAGTAGGGCCAAGATACATTATTTTTCTTAAAGAGTACCCCCCCAACCCAATTATGTAAATTTCATGTTCTGTAACTCTCCTAGGAAATTTGGATGAGCTACAGCTATCCCTGGCTCAAATACATGTTCAACATCAAGAAAAAGAATAACAAGGGACTTAATGTAGAAACATAAAAGGAACAAGAAAGAGCAAAATAACAGAGTTTATAAGAAAAGGAAAGTTTTGGGGTAATCAGGACATTTCTTGGTACTATTAAGTGGAGCCAATGAACATGGGATTAGTGACTAAAGATATACTTGGCTTCTCTTTTCACTTGGGGTCATTCTTTGTCAATAAAACTCCCATATCAACCCTCAGCACAACAGACTTCAAGTATATTTAGCTTCAATTTGTTACTAAAAAGTGTGCAAGAACCCTTAAACAAGAAACATGTCCCAAAGCCAAAACTCAGTGTGTGAATCCGGGACACAATGTAAGTAAATAACAAAGCAGAACATATCAGGTAATGTTAGAAAATAGTCTTCATTGGAAAAATCCAGAACCTTGTGATCTCCAGTAAACAAAATGTTGACTCATCTTAGTCCTAAAATGCATTGTTTGTTTCCTTTTCTTCTTTTCCCTATGTACAAAATTGCAATAGGGCCTCCCCGGTGGCGCAGCGGTTGAGCACTGGGTTGCGAAACTGCCTGCGGGCTCTGCAGCGCCTGTTCGATCCCCGGCTGCTCCCCGGCCACCAGAGGAGGGTCCCACATGGCGTGCAAACTTCCCCTGCCGCCCGCTGCTCCCCTCAGCAGTGTACTTCAGTCCTTCTGCCTGGTCTGCTCCCCGCTCTGGCTCTGGCGAATTCTCTCACCCTCCCGTGCTTCTGACTGTACCCAGTGCTTGGATAGATAGATAGATAGATAGATAGATAGATAGATAGATAGATAGATAGATAGATAGATAGATAGATAGATAGATAGATAGATCTTTAAAAAAAATAAAATTGCAATAACTGAAAATAAAGAATCAGCAGAATGATTGCCTTTTGCCTAAGCCTATTCTATTATCTTATTCTGGCTTATGATAATATATTGGCTCTTTGTTATTTTTCTATGATCTTAGTTTATTTCCATGCACATGTTATCACTCTGCTGTAGCTGTATCTCTCTCCAGTTTCATCAAATCTTGCAAGTCTTTGAAAAAGTGACCAATAGAAATACATAGATCTGCAATTTATAATATTTAACTTACAAAAATAAAGGTCCTTTCTCAACTGAAAATTTTATAAGCACCTTGGATACTTAAATAATCACTATCAAAGCAGGAGAGAGAAAGACTAGATTCGGGGAGGAATTCAAATATTAGGAATAGATTTACCAGAATAGAAAAGAAAACAAGTCATAAGTTACCTTCTTATCTTTATGAAACATAAAGGATTTGCAAGAATGGAAGAATTTGAGCATATCAAAGTGAAATTTAATTTCACTCAAATTTGCAGCAAGTTCTTAGAACAAATGCATATAAATGGAGCGATTAGAGAGACCTTGAAGTATTTCTCTGAAAGGGGAGCGTGTTTACTAAGTGTGGGGGAATAGTGAAAAATATGTATGATGATCAGAAGCATAGGTTCTGGTAGAAAATATCTAGATACTCACCACGCCTATTCCCACTTCTCAGGCATACTACTAAAACTAGATTCTTCAGCCTCTTTGATTCAGTCTGGAGCCAAATGACAAATTCTTGCCAATAGAAAGCAGGTTGCAATCGTATGCTATTTCTGACTGAGGCTTTTTAAAATGAATGTGATTCATGTTCATTCTCCACACTTTCCACTGACTGGATGATGGTGTAATGGAAATGTTGAAACCATTTGCTGAGGAGGTAGTTACACACCATTAAAGGAGTTTGGAGACACTCATCCCGCCATCACCCTTGCAGAAGAGGCAAATAACCAGGCTTTGTATGAGTGAGAATTAAACTGTTATTGTGTTAAACCCCTCAGATTTGTTTGTGACAAAAAGTACTGTAAACTACGCAGACTATGTAAAATAATAATGTGGCACCCACAACATATTAAGTGTTCTTCCTTGGCTGGCTCTCAGTCCCTAACAAGCAAGCTGTCACAACTTATTTGGAGACTAGCAGAGGCACTTGCCTATTCATATATCCTGGACTTCCCCTTCAAAAAAAAAAAAAAAGTTTCTCTTGCTGGGAAGGTGAAACAAGTTCAGTAAGTTTGCTACTTCATAAAAAGGAATTGATTGTTCCACACCAGCTGTTGTAGGAAACAAATGGCAAATGTTAAAAAAGAGGGGAGATTGAGGAAGAGACTCGAAATGTCACTAGAGTGGACATCCGCTCAAGGAAGTGTAAGTTCAGGTGTTAATTCACCTGATGCCTTAAATTCACTGCCCTCTATTAACTTTTCAACCCACTGAAACCGTGCTTTCTTTTGAGCATTTACTTAACTCTGTTCTTACTGCTGTAATCAGTGATTTCTAATTGGCAGGCCCTCATGGCACTTCGCAATCTTTATTCAATTTGTCCTCTCTGCTAAGAATTCCTTTCATCTCTCTTCTTTCCTTTATTTCATTTGTTCCAGGTTTTTGCTCATTTCTCAGAGCTCTCCTTCCAAAGATCAGTCAAATCATCATTTTTCTCTTCCAGCCTCTCAAATAGTTTACTCAAGGGACTTTTTAGTCCCCTTCTATGGGTACAGTCTCTTTTTTAAATTTTCCACCCATAAGCCAATACCACACAAGTGTTTCCCTCTAGTCAAGACTGCTAGCCTTATCCCCACTCCTTAACACTGATTCCTTCATATAAATCTACACACCTCATTTTTCACTATACCCATTATACTGAAAGGTAATTTCCTCCTCTTTTCATCTTTCTATAATATGCATTGAATATCTGATGCTAAATGGAATGATCAAGCTGGAACTCCTGAAAATGATCACAGTTGATGTTTGGACTCATTTCAATGGCAACAGAGTGCACTGAGGATTTTCGTTTGAAGCAGAACAGCAACAATAGCCACACTGAATTTATAATCATCTACATTTAGTTCTCACCAGAATAAGTGAGTCCTATAATTCAATGCCATTAAATATCATGATCAGTCATTTAACTTTACTTTAACACTGGCAGAAAAAGTTTGACTTCTTAAAGATGAAACAAAAAATGTGTATGTACATGTTTGTGGACACACACAAATTTTACTACATGCTTAAGCAGTAGGCACTATAAGTAGCCCCAAAGGTTGGAAATGACTGGCACTCTGTGTAGCCAGCTAATTAATTTGTGGGGAATTAATGAGTGTCTACTCTCCCAGCTGAGAGGTGGGAAAACCAGGAAGTCATTATGATTAACCACTCCTATATTCCTATGTTTTTTTGTTTGTTTGTTTGTTTGTGGGACCCTCGCATGTGGCTGGGGATCTAACTGGCGCTGCAGAGGCTGCAGGCAGCCTCGCAACCCTGCGCTCAACTGCTGCGCCACCAGGGGAGGCCCCACTCCTATACAGTTTTGGCAAAACATTCCTGCGTCTCTCAGATGAGAGGAAATTAGAATCAGGAAAGAAAAGAGTAGAAAGAAAGGAATGCAGAAGTAATCCATTGCAGTACTCATTTCTGCCTTGGTGATGTTCCTGGCTCATTTATTTTAGTCCCACAATTGCTGCTTTCCTGCTTGCTACATCCTCTCCTCATGAAGGCTGCTTACCTGCTATGGATGTTGATTGTATAGTAGAAATTCTGACTCACAGTCTCCAGAGCTGTCTTCAGATAATGACAAGAAGCAGCGGGGAGACTTATCAAGGTTAGAGTAGAGGGAATGAAAAAAGATGGGTTTGAGCACAAACCAGTGACAGGGAGAGAACAGTGCCTAGAAAGAACTTAGAATTTGAAAAATTGATGGATTTTGCAGATCACTGAATACTAACCTTATTTCCATCTGGGGAAACTGAGACACAAAGGTATTGGAAGGATTGCTGAAGGTCACCAGAATTTCCAGATTTATTTTCCTTACTCTAAGTTGCCAGTTAAACTGGTGGTGCACTATAGTGCTGATCCCAAGGTAGTTTCCATGTAGCCAATCATTCTGCCTCAGAAAAAGTATCACCCTTAAGAATATTTTTTTTCCTGTGTGCATGCAAACATTCTTATTTTCTCTCTCCAACTCTCAATGATCAATTTTGAGTGATTCCACTTAACACAGCTACCAGTCTAAACGGCTACTTTTGCTTAAGGCAACCAGAATGTTAAAAAAATAACTCATGACTTAAAACTTTTCTAGATTTGAGAAAAAGCCACTTGCAATAAATAATATAGTTGTGGTGATTTGGGGAGGGAGGTTATTTTGGGCTCTCAAAATAAGTCTTAAATTAATCCACTTCAAATTTCAGTCCTATTACTGGGAAACCAGATCTGTGTTATTTTGTGCCAGGGTCTCACCTCTGTCATCTGCATTACCACAGATATTTTTCTGTTTCATCTGAACAGGGGTGAAAAACGAGACTGCCCAGGTAAACCCCATCATGCGTATCTTCCACATTAGATCTGGCTAGTTAGAGCGGGGAGTTAGACCTGTTTGTTTCCCTTATGTCAAGACTCTGGCCTCTGAACACTTAGAGCCTTCCAAATAATGACAAGCTAATCATCTTCCTATGCGCTCTGATTCTGGACTTCTAGTAATACATAAAAATTGTTTTGACTCTGGTTCTAACAGAGATTTTTTAAAAATCAGGCTTGATTTTTGACTGACACTGGTGTTCCCTGCAGTCTTTCATTTCCCTTAGGGGATAAAAATCTTTGTAAAAGTTGATAGGCTCTTTTTTACCAAGATCATTTAGCACCAACACATAGAAAAACTTCTTCCATTGTATTGATGATATAATTTTTCATTTCAAAATTTAGCCCCAACTATTCCCTACATAATTGGAAAATAGTAAGTTCCTATACTTGCACTATAATTCTAGAGACTACGTTCTTGACAGATTTGGGTTTAATTGAAATAATTGTTTCCTGCTCTTATAGTCAGAAATTATTCAAAGTGTTCTACAACCATATATTCCCTAGCTATAAAGGAAAAACAGAGAAACATACCTGAATTTTCAGGATAAAGTATGAGGGTCAAATCAAATAGCATTAAAATGCCCACTAATTTTTCTAATTTCATTTTTTTATTTCCATGAATAATTGCTTTAACAGAATCTACTAATGAAAACTACTAGAACACAGGCATATTAAATTTTTCTTCTGACAAATGAGTTACCCAAAGTATAAATAATATCATTGTGTACACAGAATAACACCTACACTATATAATTACCATGTTTATAACTAAAACAAGAAGAGAATCATGATTTAATATATTTAATTTCTTTGAGGATAAGAGGAGAATATATTATGTGAAAACCTTTTTTGCATTCATAAGCTTGTTTTGCATGCAAAAAACTTTCCTTTCATTTTGATGAATAATTAATTGAGAGTTTTTAAACTGTTTAAATTGTTAGGTCATCTTCAAATGTGAAGCCACAACTTTTAATTTTCTATGACAGATTTCAGTATCTCAATCTCACCACACCCCAAGAGAAAATTGCAGTGCCCATGACTCACTTTTGTAAAACATTCAGGAAATTTTGATGATGCTATGGAGAAGCATACGTTCATTCTCTAAAACGCAATCATTATTCCTCTTAAAGATAGCTAAATTTTGTAAAATAAATGGGCATTATGGAAGTCCACCTTTTAAGATCATTGACCAAAATATGATTGATATGGGAAGTGTAGGGTCCAGGAGTAACTGACCTATGAGGAAAGCACTCCAGTATCTGCCAAGTAGAGAAAAGTCTGTGGCAAGCAGAAGCTTATTTTTTATTCTGGACCACCATGTTTTCCTATTTTTATAACCCAACATTTTCCATAATGTTATCTTTGATAATTATATATTCATCCTATTACCTGTTCATTTAAAATTATTAAAGCTTACAACAGTTCAGGTCCCATAATAGACAATATAAATATTTAATTGACTATGTCCTGGTCTATGTTTATGAGGAATTCATAATTTAAGGAAAAATGCAGCTACATGAACAAATTTACATTACGTGGTAAGTGCTGTGGGAAGGCTTCTGTGGCAAACACTACGGCTCCTATCCGACAGATATCTTTCTTTAGCTCTTTTTTGTAAATAACTCTGATCAGGTATTGGGTAGAGATGCCTTGATCTCAAATAAGGTCAAAATTAGGATCTAGGATGGCACGTGCATTCGTTTCCTAACACAGCTGTAATAAATTACTACCAATTTAGTGTCTTAAAACACAGTTACCATTTTAATGTTTTGGAGATCAGAATTCTGCCATAGATGTCTTCAAGATACTGATTTCAATTCCTTTGGATATGTATCCAGAAGTGGGATTGCTGGTTTATATGGTAGTTTTATATTTAATCATTTGAGGAAACTATGTTGTTTTCCATATTTGCTATATTAATTGATATTCTCATCAGCAGTTGGCTGGTTCCCTTTATTCCACATCCTCAACACTTAGCTTTTTGTCTTTTTTGACAATAGCCATTTCAAGAGATGTGAGGTGTATTGATTTGCATTCTCCTGATGATTGGTGAAATGAGCATTTTTCCATATATCTATTAGTATGTGAACAGGTAGAGAAATGTCTACTTAGGTCCTTTGCACATTTTTTAATGAAATTATTTATTTTCTTGCTAATCCATGAGCTGCCCAAGTTCCTTATATATTTTGAGCATTAATCTCTTATTAGATGTAGGGCTTGCAAATATTTTCAGCTTCTGCAAGTTTGACCTTTTGTTCTGTGGATTTTTTTCTTTAGTGCACAGAAGCTTTCTAATTTGATGCAATAACCATTTCTCTATTTTGCTTTTTTTGGTCTGTGCTTTTGGTGTCACATCCAAAATGATAATTTCCCAGACCAATGACAAGAAGTTTTTACCCTATGTTTCCTTGTAATAGTTTTTCAGTTTCAGGTCTACATTTAAATATTTGATTCATTTTGAGTTGATGTTTTATATATGGTGTGAGATGGGGTTCAATTTTATTTTTCTGCATGTGGATATCCAAGTTTCCAAACACCATTTATTAGAGATTATCCAGTCCCCATTGTGTATTCTTAACATCCTTGTCAAAGATCAGTTGAACATAGGTGTGTGGATTTATTTCTGGTCACTGTGTTCTGTTCCATTGGTCTGCATATATGTTTTTATGCCATGTAACGTACTATTTTGACTACTATAGCACTGAAATATAGTTGGAATATTTGGATACATATTGTATTAGGATACATATTGTATCCTAACAATCAAGTCAGTTTTTGGAAAGTACCAGGCACTCATTGAATAATTCTGAAAAATTAACCCACCTTATATAACTTCTAAGATTTCTTTTATGGGCCCAGGAACAAACACTAGGGAAATATGTTATGTGTTTAAATCTAAATTCCTCCATCACTAATGAAGATAAATACACTTTGAAGTTCTAATCCATTTCTTACATCTTTATCCTTTTACAATTGCAAAAGTAAATATTTCCACAAGGAATTCCTTTTACAACCTCATCATCATTTTCATTTTCATGGTGTGAATGGATTTAGTTCACGCAAAAAAAAAAAAAAAAAAAAAAAAAAAAAAAAAGCTCAAAGCTCAGAAGTGGAATCATTTTGGTTAAAGAATGTTTTTCTAAAGCGAAAAAGAAAACTGCACACCCATATTTACAGCAGCACTATTTACAATAACAAAGACATGGGACAATTGAAGTGTCCTGTTAACAATGATGAGCAAACAAAATGTGGGAGATACACACACACACACACACACACACACACACACACAGAGGAATGTTACTCATCCTTAAAAATGAAAGGAAATTCTGGAATGTACTGCTGCAACCAAGATGACCCTTGACAACATTATGCTACGTGAAAGAAACTGGTCAGAAAAAGACAAATACTGGGCTTAAATTTATTTGAGGTGTCCAGAGTACTAAACGTCCTATCAACAGAAAATAGAATTGCAATTGCCAGGGAGTACAGGAAAGAGAAACGGGGTATTGTTGTTTAAAGTATACTGAGTTGCAGTTTTGCAAGATAACAGAGTTCTGGAGATTGGTTGGATAACAATGCAAATATGCTTAACAGTACTGAACTGTCTACTTAGAAATGGTTAGGATGATAAATTTTACATTATGTTTTTTAACTCAACTGAAACTAAAAAGTTTTCTGAAAGATTAAACTGAATATAGTTTAAGGAAGAGATGATACTCCCATGTGGGTCTAGGTTGTATAAATCAACAAACAGCCATAAGACCTCCAAGAACTAGCCAAAGTTTTGAGGCATCCCCACCCATCATCTGCTTGAGATGGTTTTAGGACAGTCTTGTGAGAATTGGGAATGTGGACTGGGGGCTGCCAGAAATGTGCTATCGTTTTAGAAGCATACAAAGCCCTTGTAAGATAAGAATGAGGCTGGGAGCAAAAATGAAATAAATAGCCCACCTTTCCTTTCTCTGATCTTTTGTTGGTTCCCCCAGTGGTCAAAATTAACACATGGTTTGAGTTGGTAACATACATCTGAACAGGTATTAACCTATACCCCCAATCATATGCAGTTTTGGAAACCAATATTATACCAATAAAAATAGCATTAAAAATATACTACTATAGGACAAGGGAGCTCCTTAGATACCATCCCTACATATCAGGCTCCCAAGTTACAGAACAGGACTAAAAGGTAGAAAAATTAGAGACTGCATTTTTTAGCCAACTTTTATTTCCTTTACACTATTCACACTAGTACCCTAAGAGTACAATAAGTATTTGTTAATTGGTTAAAATCCATCAGCTCCTTTTCCATTCTCATTTCTATTTTTCTAGTTCAAGCTCTTGTTACTTCTTGGAACAAACAATTTATTACCTCATTTACTGTCCCTGGGACAATTATCATTGTCCCACCCATTTGATAGGACTGTCATCATTGTCCACTGTTCAATGACCCAATTTTGGTAGAACTCCTACACCCTGTATATTATATTCTTATATCTAGACTCTGGGGGTTATATTTCTCTAACTATAGTTATCGATGCATATTGCGATCTCATCATCAGTGCCATATTTTCTGTGGAAGGGTGGCTTCTCTTAGAGAATATTCCAATAGACCTTAGCAGTATAAAATTGCATGGACCACTTGTCCTCTCTAGTTTGGCTCTGGTTCAGAAAGAACTACAATCTCGTTGAGCCATTCACTCATTCACTCATTTGTTTGTTTACCAAATGAATCCTTACTAAATTAATGAACAAATGAGTGAGTTAATATTCCTTGAAATTACCAAACCATTAGGAGACCATAGACAATTCCTTGGATGTGAATCCACAGCATTTTGCTCTGCACTTGTCACATTGTAGTCTGATCACTCATCATTTCTGGCTATCTCACTGAATTATAAGCTTCACTGGGACCAGATCTTATCTTACACATTGTTTTCAACCTCAATATATGTTTGCTGAAGGTAAATATTTCTTTATATTTAAGGATTCTTGGAGAAACCACTGAGAAAAATGACGATATTTAAAAACAGTCTATATGGGAGAAGCCATTAAAGTCAATATCAGAAACAAATGAAAAACTGTAGAAAATATCTGCTCCGTTTATGAAAGATGGTCAGACATTTTGCTATAAAAAGATAGATGCTTTGGAATTAATGTTTCTGTGTCCTTTGAGTAAATACCTAGGAGTGGAATTGCTGGATCATATGGAAGCTCTATCTTTAGTAGGTTGAGGAATCTCCACACAGCTCTCCATAGTGGTTGGACCAGTTTGCACTCCCACCAGCAGTACAAGAGATCTCCTTTCTCTCCACATCCTCGCCAACATTTGTTGTTGCTAGTTTTTTTAATATGTGCCATTCTCACTGGTGTAAGATGGTATCTCATTGTAGTTTTGATTTGCATTTCCCTGATTGCAAGTGATGTTGAACATTTTTTCGTATGTCTGGTGGCCATTTGTATTTCCTCTTTGGAGAAGTTTCTTTTTAGCTAAGCTTTGGAAACAACCCAAATGCCCAAAAAATAGATGACTGGATCAAGAAGATGTGGTACATATACACAATGGAATATTACTCAGCATTCAAAAAAGATAAACACAAGCAATTTGCAGCAACATGGTTGGAGCTGTAAGGGATCATGCTCAGCAAAATAAGCCAGAAAGAAAAAGAAAAATACCGGATGGTCTCACTCATTACAGGAATCTAGAAAACCTAAATAAGGGACCAAGAAAAAGAAAACTATAAGAAAGAAAAAAATCAAAATCAACAAACAACTATGAACCAGAGACACAATTTGGGGGGGGCGAAGAGGGCTTGGGGTCAAAATCAGGGGGTTGCAATTGTATGGGGAATATAAAAATAAATAAATAAATAAATAAATCAGAAATAAAAGAATTAAAAAAAGATAGATGCTTATACTTTTTAAAAAAAAATAAAACCTACACAATCATGAGAAGATGCTCAGATAATGGAAGAAAATAAAAATGAAATGCACACTTCTCTTTTCATGTGGATAAAAGTAATTTATGTTGAATAAAATCTGTTTTTAATTTGAGATGTATAACACAGTATCTGTATATGTGTGTTAGTGTGTGTCTTTGTATGTATGAGTACATTTTAGAGAATTTTAGGGAAATTATTTTTTCTTGGACAAACTGTGGAAAGAAGTGAGGAGACTGATGCTGCTCAAGTACAGATTTCACAGTTTAGATA
The DNA here is from genome assembly GCF_014898055.3 of Talpa occidentalis. NCBI lineage: Eukaryota > Metazoa > Chordata > Mammalia > Eulipotyphla > Talpidae > Talpa > Talpa occidentalis. The sequence goes on along the minus strand of NW_023601543.1, from coordinate 66,482,587 downwards.
CTTAAAAAATCCATCCTCCATTGTATGAAATCCTATCCTAGAAGTGTTGGACTTTAAAAACTTCAAAATACTGTTAGAGGGGGCTAAATTGCTGCTGATCAGGTCAGAGAAGGGACAGAACACTGTTATATTTCTATTGAAACGCGAGAGAATTGTCTTGCCCCTTCTGAAACCAGAATCGATTTCTACCAACAATAAAATGCGTGTAAAAAGAATTCACATTTATAAAGAGGAAGAAGGGAAAATGCTTTAGCACTGTGCTCTTTCAAAAGGCAGAAAAGGTATTTGATTAGACGATTGCTTCTCCTCAGTCACAAAAAGTGTTCTCATAAAGAAAAAAGGAGACTCATACTATACTATGTTTCTAATAGTGAGATGGCCGATTCTCATTTCCTGCCTAATCAATAATTTACATAGTCCACTGAGGGCTGCTTGTACTCAGTCTCCTCTTAGGCAGTGCTCCAGAAGATGGCGCAAGCGGTTATAAGAGAATCTGGTCTGAATTCAGTTTAGTCTCTTCATTTAATCTGTGAAATTGTTGGTGTGATGCCCTGCAGAGATGAAGGACAATTCATGTTACCACACATCTGCTCTTCAGTGATCACAGAGCTTTGGATGAAGTGAGTTTTTGCAAGGATGCCATTATTAGTTCCAAGGAAATGTATAATTCAGGGCCAAACAATGAAGAATCAGTGGAACTCTAAGGCTTGGTCCTAACATTTATTCAGGATCCTTCACGTTCTGTTCCATTTCCAGACTCTTCCCCCATCCCACCTCCCTAAGCAGTTCCTCTAGGCACTAGCCTTCCCTGCCCTGGTGGATGTTCAGGGCAAATTGGAGGAGGAAGCAGACTTTAAAGTGGGCATGGTGCTTCAAATATTCTGAGAAACCTTTTCAGTGATACATTGGTTATTATTTTTTGGTCTCCTTCCCAAACGCATCCATTTATAAGACCTAGCTCAGTTATATACAGAATCGTGGGTTTTCCCTTCACAGAAAAACCCTTTTCTTTTTTTTTTTTTTTTACTTGTTATTTTTATTTTTTTTTAAATAATAAATTTTATTTTTATATTCCCCATACAATTGCAAACGCCCCATTCTGACCCCAATCCCTCCCCTCCCGCCCCCACCCCCAAAAAGTGTCTCTGGTTCATAGTTTTTTGTTGATTTTGATTTTCACTTTCTTATAGTTATTCATTTTCCTGGTCCCTTATTTAAGTTTTCTAGATTCCTGCTATGAGTGAGACCATCCGGTATTTTTCTTTTTCTTTTTGGCTTATTTCGCTGAGCATGATCCCTTCCAACGCCATCCATGTTGCTGCAAATTGCATGTGTTTATCTTTTTTGAATGCTGAGTAATATTCCATGGTGTATATGTACCACATCTTCTTGATCCAGTCATCTATTTTTGGGCATTTGGGCTGTTTCCAAAGCTTAGCTATGGTAAATAGTGCTGCTATAAACATAGGGGTGCAGGTGTTCTTTGGAATTGATGTTTCTGTGTCCTTTGGGTAAATACCTAGGAGTGGAATTGCTGGATCATATGGAAGCTCTATGTTTAGTAGGTCCAGAAATCTCCACACAGCTCTCCACAGTGGTTGGACCAGTTTGCACTCCCACCAACAGTGAAGAAGAGTTCCTTTTTCTCCACACCCTCGCCAACATTTGTTGTTGCTAGTTTTTTTAATATGTGCCATTCTCACTGGTGTGAGATGGTATCTCATGGTAGTTTTGATTTGCATTTCCCTGATTACAAGTGATGTTGAACATTTTTTCATATGCCTGTTGGCCATTTGCATTTCCTCTTCAGAGAAGTTTCTTTTTAGCTCTTCTGCCCATTTTTTGACTGGATTATTTTCTTTGTTGTTGCTGAGTCTCATCAGCTCTTTGCAGATTTTTGTGATCAGTCCTTTACCATTAGTGTTGGGGGCAAAAATGTTCTCCCAGTTGGTGGGGTTTCTCTTTGTTTTTGTTATTGTCTCTTTTGCTGTGCAGAAGCTCTTTAATTTGATGTAGTCCCAGCTGTTTATCTTTGCCTTCACTATCACTGCTTTGGGTGATGTGTCTGTAAAGATGTCTTTGATGTGCAAATCACGTAGTGTTTCGTCTATATTTCCTTCTATGTATTTTATGGTTTCAGGTCTTATGTCTAGTTCTTTAATCCATTTTGAGTTGATTTTTGTGTATGGTGTGAGGTAGTGGTCAAGCTTCATTCTTTTGCATGTAGCGACCCAGTTTTCCCAGCACCATTTATTGAACAAACTTTCTTTGCTCCAATGCATAGTCTTTGCTCCTTTGTCAAAGATTAGTTGACCATAAATCTGTGGGTTTATTTCTGGATTTTCTATTCGATTCCATTGGTCTGTATGTCTGTTCTTGTTCCAATACCATGCAGTTTTGATGATTATGGCTTTGTAGTATAGTTTGAAGTCTGGGAGTGTGATGCCTCCATTCCCTTCTTTCTTTTTCAGGAGAGCTTTGGCAATTCGGGGAAAAACCCTTTTCTTAAACCACCTGGTTAGTAGAAAGAAACTCGTTTTGAAAGCCTTGTAGGCTCCTCTGCCCTTCATTACAGAGACTGGGAGCCTCATGATAACAGTAATAGCGACAGGCTGGTCCCCAACCAGAGGTCCCAGTAGAACAAGGGAAATGGAGATCAGCTGCCTCTCAAAATGTCCAAAGTGCATTGCTGATTTCATGTTGCTGGCAGTGTATTAATTTCTCCATTAATGCATCAGCAGAAAAATGTAATTTTAGCTACTTAAGCAACTGCTTGTGGACAACTTTCCTAGAGCAATATATTATTTCCAGTAATTAATTTAATATTGGTGTGAAATAACATATTTATAAAGAGTAAAGTGTGATGGTGATTGACAGAACAGTAGATTAGGAAGGTATAGTATAGATACACAGTGGAATAATACTCAGCACTAAAAAGGAAGAAATCTTTCCATTTGTGACAACATGGATGGAACCAGAGGGGATTATGCCAAGTGAAGGAGAAAGGCAGAGATCAGATGATTTCACACATATGTGGAATATAGAGAAAACAAACAACAACAAGCCCTCAAAGGAGGGCTTATAAACAACAACAAGCCCTCAAAGGAGGGCTTATAAACCAAAATAAATCCTAGAAATATGGCTGCAGAATTGAAGCTACTAGAGGGGGAGGGAGTTTGGGGGTGGGAACAAAGTAGGGGTGCTTGGATGGTGAGGGTGAGGTGGGCAAATATATTTGAGGTGTGAATCCACTCATTAAATCATATGCAGTGCTGTAAACCAGTGTTACCTCAATAAAGGGAAAAATATGAATGTCAAAATAATAGAAATGTGGCAGCAACATGGCTACTTAGCTAGATTGACATAATGAGTTACAGTTTGTTATAATTTGCTGAAAACCAAGCCCTCCTTAGAGATAGTGTTGGGCACATATTAATGGTAGTTATCTCTTGGGAATTTTATTATCAAATTCAACATTTCATAGTTCAAAATAACTAAGTTATGAATCCTGTGGCTTCATAGCACTAAATATTTTCTAGATGCTAATGATTCTAGTTCTGAGATTGTATCTATAAAATTTTGCTTTTCTCATCAATAGTAAGTTGAATACTTTTCAAAATCTCATTTTCAGGCTTCCTGAAATTTATAACTTTATCATTAAGTTTTTTAAAATACTTATTCATATATATATAATGCATAAATGTAGTTGGAAAATAATTATAAGTAGAAAATATAATGAACCCCTTCTAAGTAAGAAAATAAACTACCACATATCAGAAGCATGTACTGAGCACATCCCCTCCTCTTTCACTAGGGAATTGTGGTGCTTAAATTCTCTTCTGGCTTTTCCTTTTTTTTTTTTTTTAAAGATTTATTTATTTATTTATACAAGCACTGGGTACAGTCAGAAGCATGGGAGGGTGAGAAAATTCACCAGAGCCAGAGTGGGGAGCAGAGCAGGCAGAAGGACCGAAGTACACTGCTGAGGGGAGCAGCGGGCGGCAGGAGAGGTCTGCGCGCCATGTGGGACCCTCCTCTGGTGGCCAGGTAGCAGCCGGGATTGAACTGGTGCTGCAGAGGCTGCGGGCAGCTTCGCAACCCAGCACTCAACCGCTGTGCCACCGGGGGAGGCCCTCCTTTTGGTTTTAACCATGTATCTATATATATGGTTATATATAAAAATATAGATAAAATATATATTAAAATATATTAAATGTATGCATATATATATATATATAAAAGTATGTGTGGGTATGTTACAGGGCAGGGAGAGGGGCACCTCAGAACCCCCAAACCTGTCCATTCTAAATAGGTTCTTGCCTTCTACACCATTAAGGCAAAACATGCTCTGTGCGTAAGACCTTTAATGGAAAGGAATTTTAATACAATTAGTGTGCAACAAAGAAAAGACAAAGGGTATAGTTTCCAAATCAAGCACCCAAAGTTACCCATTCCCTCATGGGTAAATGTCCAGCCAAACAAGGTTGGCCCAAAGCAGGGCCACTGAGGCCCAAAAGGCTGCCACAAGTCTAAGGCAACCTTCTGGCTGGGAACCATAAAAAAGGGTCAGAAACAGCCAGAAAAGTCTGGAAGAAAAAGAGCAAAATCAAAATCAACATAAACGCTGCCATTGTTAACCTCCCCATGGGTCGCTCACCCATTTCTCTTTCAAACAATCCAGGACCAAGAAGCAAGCGCAGTTTCTTCACGTGTCTCTCGGCTCCATGTGCCTCCTCCAGGCCTCCTTATGTCTCTCCCTCCTGCTTCCTTCCTTTCCAGTCTCTTCTGCAGCTTCTTCTCCTCCCTGCTCAGCTCCACCGTCCCTTGGGTGGAGCAGGCAACCTGGAATCTCCCCTTTTCCTGGGGACCACCCTGTTACGTACGTGTGTGTGTGTGTGTATAAAACTATAAAGAATATACTCGGTGTGAATTTTATTTAAGTGGAATAGGACACTGAATATGTCCTTTTGTGTCTTGCTTCTTACCTTAAAAACTGAATTGAATAGTTTCTAATTGTGTGGTATATGTACATTAAGATAAAATTTAAAAATTGCATGAAACATGCTTACATATAAAATTCCTTACAACTTCAATCTACTTACATTTAGCATACCTTCTAGACTGGTCACTGCCCACTTACTTCATTCTTTGGTCCACTGGAGAATCGTTACTGTGAACATACACTCAGTGTACAATGGTATACTGAACATGTGCTGGTATAAAGTTAACATGTCCTGGATTTTTGTTTTCACATTTGTTTCAAGCATGACATAACTTGCTCTTCCATCCTTCAGAATTGTATTCTACTTACTGATCAATACATTTTTTTTTTCATTTTTGTCCACTGACAGAACAGAACATTTTTTTATCCCCATCTTTAACACTACACATGATGATATTTCACTTTTTCCCATGCTAGAAGAGTATATAGTTATATCATTGGGAAATAATCAAATTCTTAAAGCAATGTAAAACCATTTCAAAAGAAACTCATGTCAAGTACCATAATATCCACTTCAAGTCAGAATTTCTCTCTTGTTCATAGGTTATGTTGTTCCTTTTAAGAAACTCCTTGACACTTAAAGTGATGAATTTTTTCATCAATTATTTCTTTAACACGTTCAACAAGTTCCTTTAAGCAATGGAGTACTACTTCAATAATGCTGCTGTTCTTTCATTTTGCAGAATCCTATTGCAAAAGAGCTATTGAAAGTTATGAATAAGAAATAAGTAGACTTCATTCAGTGGATAATTTAAAAAGTCAAGAAGAATGTTTGGGTCTTTTCTTCACAATTAAAATATGAATTCAATGTTTCAGAAGAACTGAAGCCATTCAGCTGTGTTTGTTAAAAAAGTCACTGGGTTTTGAATGAGAGAATCGAAGAATATTAGATGCTAATAAAATCACATAAATAAGTTCAAACCATATAAATGCTGAAATATGAGAAAAAACTTTTGTCAGTTCCTCCAATGTCAGTAGATCATTGGATGCTATTTGAATACAATTATGCAGAATATGAGTACAGTCAACATTTTCCATAGAATCATTCATGTTCTACTTTGGGTTTTAATAAACTTTGCATCTTCTACAAATACCCACTATAATCTGTATTTGTATTATCTCTACAAAAATCAGTCTATTTTTCATGATTCACTCCTAACTCAAAAAGAGTCTCTGCAAAAATCATGTTTCTGAAGTTTCATCTGGAAGGGATTTTACGGCAATAGCAAGCCTTTTTATAAGAAAACTATTGCACAAGCAAAGGAAAAAGGTTATCCTGCATTGTTGTTACTTACATCTGTGGCCAAGCTATAAAAGGATTTAGATATTTTAGCGTGGATGATTTAGTATCTAACATTTTGATCTATGATGATCTCTCTAATAGTAAATGAAGTTATTTCATTTTTTTTATGATTGTAATAGATTTCACCCTGGCGTTGCAAAGTGTGCTGGCAATTTTGGAATCAAAATACATTCAGTCATTTGAGCTAAGAGACGAATGTCTTTCATAGAGAGTGTAGAAGGCCATTACAATTTTCGCTGTGACTTTCATCTTTTTCATAAGAATTTCTCTTAATGAAAAAGTGTTACTTTTCTCTATGTCTTTGGAACCAGTGAGACAATCATACATTTGTCACACTCAGCTGTTAGTATATGTCAGTTTGTATCTGACTTTCACCATCTTCTATATTGAATGAACAATTTCATGATACAAAAAGCTGTGAAAGGACTTGTTCCTCCTTTAATACATGTCTGTTCACAAAATACATCACATTCACACTTGTGCTGGGTATTTTGAGGTTCGAGTATGCATCGCAAGAATTGGAGAGATTGAATTGGAAAAGGTCAAGGTCATGACAGTCAGTATGTCTGCCACAAGTTCTAATGTTGGTACTTAAGAGTTAAATGGTTGAAAGGGTTGTGAATTTGGTGAACTTGGAGTAAATTGAATGCAATATATGATGCAAGAAAGGAAACTTCCCATTTGCCCAAGGGAATTATTATACTTGCTTAGTACAGTCTTTGTAAACAAAGCCAAAGCTCATGCTATAGAAGGTTTTGGTTAGCTGAGCAGATTCAAGGATTGGCCCACATTCAGTATCTGGAGTGTTTTGGGACTGACAGACTTTCTGTTGTATTTCTGTGGGAGTAAGGTTGCTGTGGACCTGCTGAATTTCAGAAGCATCGCCACCGCTCAGAAGAACTTGCTGCTTGTTAGCTCACTAAGTAAGTAAGTAGGGCCTCCCTGGTGGGGCAGGGGTTAACTCCCAGCACTATCAAGCTATCACCAGTCTCAGTGACTTGAGTAGATTCCCGGCCAGGTTACTGACCCACATGGCTCAGCAGACCTCTCCTGTCTCACCCACTGCTCCCTTCAGCAGTGTATTTCAGTGGATCCACCTGTTCTGCTCCCCCACTCTGTCTCCTATGAATCCTCTCAATGCCCCCCACTCCCACCCCACTGCCACCGCACCTCTGGCCTACACCACAGTACTTGTATGCATAAATAAATAACAAATAAATAAATAAATAAATAAAAAGTAAGTAGGTAAATAAATAAATATGTAAGTAGGTAAATTGTGGTAACTGTTTACAGCACTGCATTATTTTTTTTATTTTATTTTTTTATGTGTTGGACACTGTGCTGATATCGCTAACCTTATTTAATTAAATATGTTCTTCATAGATTAAAAAAATTAAAGAAATAGATTGGAAGGAAATTACAAACATTTTAATAGTGCTTATCTTTGGTGGCATGTGTTTTTTATATACATTTTCACAGTAAAGCTTTATATAGTAAACTTGTTTACTACAATAAACTTATATAGTATATTCCCCACACCCAGTTTACTAACCCATTGCTATCTTTCTATTCTCTTATAACAAACAGAAAATACCTTTTATTTTTTTGAGTAAATTTTATTTTTATATTCCCCATACAATTGCAATCCCTTATTTTGACCCAATCCCTCCCTTCCCCACCCCCCACCCCCCATAAAGTGTCTCTGGTTCAGTTCATAGTTGTTTGTTGATTTTGATTTTCACTTTCTTATAGTTATTCTTTTTCCTGGTCCCTTATTTAAGTTTTCTAGATTCCTGCTAAGAGTGAGACCATCCGGTATTTTTCTTTTCTTTCTGGCCTATTTCACTGAGCATGATCCCTTCCAGCGCCATCCATGTTGCTGCAAATTGCATGTGTTTATCTTTTTTGAATGCTGAGTAATAGTCCATGGTGTATATGTACCACATCTTCTTGATCCAGTCGTCTATTTTTGGGCATTTGGATTGTTTCCAAAGCTTAGCTATTGTAAACAAAGCACTGTATTATTTAGAGACATAGGTTGACACCTAATTTTTTTTTCTTTTCTGAACAGTACTGTATGTGTGAAGTCTAAAAACTCTTGGCCTCATTTTAGATCCTGAACACTTTCTCCTTTTTTCCCCAGTATTTTATAGTTTAATATTTCACATTTAAGTCCACAGTCTATTTTGAGTTAATTTTTGTATATAATATTAGGTTTACATCAGGGTTAATTTTTTTTTGTCTATTAATCTTCAGTTCCTCCAGTACCATTTGTGGAAAAAGTTTTTGCACTTTAACAAAATTAGTTGGGCACGTTGATGCAGGTCTGTTTCTTGGTTCTCTATTTTCTTTCATTGATCTGTGTGTCTGTCTCTCTGCCAATACCACATAACCATGATTATTGTGGTTATATAAATATGAAAATTTAATATATTTATTTTTCCCACATATTTTTCGAACTATTTTAGCTATTCTACTTCCTTTACCTTTTCAACTTTTAGAATAATCTTGCTTGGATTTTTTTAGAAGTTAACAGAAAATCTGTGTATCATTTAGGGGAGAATTGACGTATTTATCATTTTATGTCTTCCAATTCCTAAACACTCTATATTTTTCCATTTATTTAGACCTTCCTTGATCTCTTTCACAGTTTCAGCAGCAGTGTTTTAAGCATGTCAGACATGTTTTGTTAAAGTTACATGTAAGTATCTCATTTTTAAAAGTGATTGCAAGTGACATTGTTTTAAATATCGGTGTCCACATGTTTATTTCTGTTGTAAACATAGTACTAATTTCTGTTTTTTATTGTACAGATGCAGTTGCTTTATGTGTGTTTTTCTTGTGACCTGTAACCTTGCTGAACTCACTTATTAGTTCAAGGGAGTAGAGTCCCTAGGACTTTGTACAGAGACAATCATGTCAGCTATAAACAGGGATGGCTTTATTTCTCCTTTCTGACCTGTATGCTTATTTATTGCCTTTTCTTTCCTATTTCATGACTTCCTGCACTACGTAGAACAAGAATGTTACGTTGAACAAGAGTGTTTTGAGCCGGATGCCCCTGCCTTGTTCTCAATGTTGTGGGCAAGCATTCAGCCCTTCATCATTAAGCATGTTAGCTGTAGATTTTTTTGTCGCTGCTCTGTGTCAACTTGAAGAAATTGTACTCTCTTCCTACTTTTATGACAGTTTTTATCATGATGGGCATTGCAATTTGTCAAATATTTTTATTGCATCATCTGATTTGTCTTCTCTAACCTATCAATACGGTGTTTTATATCAATTGATTTCAAATAATTAATAAGCCATGTATTTCTGCTACCTTGCTTTTATGGTCTTTCAACTGATTGGATCAGGCCCACCTAGATTATCCAAGATAACTTCCCTTAAAATCAGCTGATTAAGGGCTTAAATACATCTATAAAGTTCTGTATTAATAAGTGTTCTCTACATAAGCAGAACTAACTGGATGTCCATTCTATTCTGTATAAATATTCTGTGTGTGTGTGTATATATATATATATACATACATACCTATCTAGAGATCTAGATAATATGTTATTTGGACATCTACAAGACCTGGGAACCTTCCTTTTGCTCACCTGAGATCACGTCCTTAGACCAGGCCTCCACAACCCCAAGGCCTATAGATAATATCGTAGAGCAACTTGGGGTGCCACTTCTGCAAAGCCTTCAGAGGCTGACAGCAGGGCTCTTTGTCTTTTCTGGGGTAGGTTATCCCCTCAATGCTTACTTGGAGTCCCCGCCTGGACCCCTTGCAGGCCTAGGACTCTCTTCTTAACTTGAACTCCTCTCTGAGAGCAAGGTGCTCATTTCCCAGAGACCCACCTCTCCAAAAGAAACAAAGTGACAGTTTTTCTGGAGCTTCCCAGGACAGGTAGTAGGGTTAGGGCTCTGCATGGCGGGGGGTGCTCCTTCAAGTGTGGCTGGTTCCCTTAGTACCTATTTAGAACCTGTATCCGGACTCCTAACAGGGCCATGGGCTTCTCCCTCTCCTGACTAGAAAGGTAGGTGCATCACTTCTGGCCACTCCTACCAGAGGCCTCCTACCAGGGGTGGGGCTCTGTGTGAAACCTCACCCCCATCCTTCTGTTGTCACTCCAGGCCCTCACCTGGACACTTACAGGGACTGGGAATCCTCTTTCTGCTTATCTGAGGCCACACGCTTCTGGCTAAGGCACTTACTTACCTTGCTGAAACCTCCTCAGAGAAAGTTGGAGACTGCAAAAATCCTAGAGCTTCCCTGAACTGACATCTGGTATGTGGCTCTGTGAGGTTCCCTCTCTTCTTGGATGAGTACTGGCCATCTTCAGAGCCCATTGAGGATCGTTCCCTTGGCTAATATTTTTTATAATTGTTTAGTAAGTGATGCCATCTCATTGCCAGTGTGCACATCTGCCAAACTGCAACTCTCAATAGAGGCTGAGTCTGACTCCCAGGTTATGTTATAGTTGGAGAAGCCACAATACAATGCATGTGTCCAGAACAGCTGTTGTACTGTCAGGGAACGAACAACACACACACACCCTACTTTCCCATCAGAAGTTTCTTTTCCAGGCAGACTTAAACTCTTGGGAAAATTCTGTTCCAAATATTTACTTTCTATAGCATAGAGACTCATGAAGACAAATTATTTTAAAGATTGTTTTACCTCTATCCCTTGGAAACACTGATCAATTTCTATAATTATGAAGTAGAGCTGGAAATGCCAACACGGGCCCACTGGATGGGCATATGCTCTTACTGATTTCTGATTTTTAAAAATTTGGTAATTTAATGAAATAGTTAAGTGGGAAAGATCCTTAGAAATTGTCATTTTATGGATGGGGAGATTGTGATGTATTTGTGGAAGAACACACAATTTGTGCCAGAAGGAGGGTTCATATTGACACTAGCTGTTTCTATCTTTATATTCACAGTGCCTGTGGCACCAGAGTGAGGAGCATTTTGCAAATGATTTGTTATTTTTCACTTACAATATTGAAGTGGTGCTTTAGGAGTATTTTTTCACTGTAAGAATTCCAAACAGGGGCCTCCCTGGTGGCGCAAGTGGTTAAGCACCACACTATGAAGCAGTTCACAGCCTCTGCTGCATGAGTTTGATCTCTGCAGCATGAGTTCGATCCCCGGCCGGCCAGGGAGCAACCCACATGGCGCAACAGACCTCTCCTGTCTCGGCCACTGCTCCCCTCAACAGTGTATTTCAGTCAGTCTGCCTGTTCTGTTCCCCACTTTGTCTCTGGTGGGTCCTCTCACCCCCCGTATCTCTGGCCTATGCCCCAGCTCTTCTATGCATAAATAAATAAATCTTTAAAAAAAGAAAAAAATTCCAAACAGGTAGTCATAACAGAATTCTCTCTTAGCTTCAATCCTTTCCCTCATCCCCACTATCATATAATCGTATTACAAGGGATAGAAATGTGTTTTGACTGCTGCATAAATGTAATAATAATGTATATATTGTTTTCCAATTTTATCTCCCACCCCAAATTAATAATGTATGTGGAATCCTGTTCTATATCAATCTACTGAATGGCTCTAAAATCTAGAAACTCAGATAACATTATTTTATTTATTTTACAAATTGAGTATGTCTTTTATGATATTTCATATATTTCACTAGATTTCCAGACTCTACAGGTACTCTCTATACAGATTTAGCATCTTCAATTAAAACAAATAATAAAGCCTCTAATTAAAACTCTAATACTTGTCTAAAAATACTGTGTCAGAATGCTGAAAATATTGAGACATATAATCGGTGGTCTAAGCGTTGCTCGTAAGAATTAGTAGCCCATTCTTTCCCAGGGGCATGAGAATTATGAGAAACAATTAAATAAAATAGTTGAATATTATATACTTTACCTCTCTCTTATAGACTTACCTCTGCATTTCTCATTTTCTATCTGGAAGGTCAGCTCACAGAGTGATGTTGATCAGTGATTAAATGCCAAGTAGCATATTGCAAAACACAGGCAAAAGTTTAAAAAATCAAGCACAAAGTCCAGTGAGGGATTTTTTCATTTGCTGTTTCAGAGATAACGCTGTAAAGAAGTTTCAGCACCTACTCCATCTTGCCTTGGAATCATTTTATAGCTCTTTAGATTTATTTTGTTTGCTTGCATTCCTTTTTTGAGACTGGTATATGAGAGTACGACAGAATCAAGTTTTATGTCTTCATTTGATTCTGTCAACTCTCATGTGCTATATTATTAACATAAACTGTTTTGTGTTCTTCTGTTTCCTACATGTTTGAGAGTCTTTTCGAGAGAGATTATTTATTATGTAGAATTAATGTCATCCAGAATTTTGAAGCTTCCATCCTCATCTCAGTCAGTATTTGCATCTACATCATGCCTCATTTTAAAGTAAAAGTACTTTAAAAGGGGTAAAATTTGGAATTACACTAACATGGATTTTTAATAAAAGTGCACACAATGGTCAATGACCATAATATCCAATGTCAGAAAGTTGAAATAGAAACATTTTTTCTATAAATGTGACAAGTGGACTTCCAATAGTAGCTCCTTATATAGTCTTTTATTTTTTGAATAAATTTTATTTTATGAATTCTGGATGTATAATAAAGTTGTAATGACAGTAAAAATTTCATATATATATATATATATATATATATGCGCTACACCTTGTTTCCCTTATCATTGACATCTTCCATTAGTATAGTACATTTGTCACAATTAATGAGCTAATATTGATGTATTGTGTATTGTTATCTAAAGTCTGTCCTGTTTTCTATTTCCTTAGTTTTTATCTATTGTTCTTTATATATCCCTGGATCCCATTAAGGATACTATGTTAGATTTAGTCATCATATCTCCAGCTCTTTCTTGGTTGTGATAGTTTCTCAGGTTTTCCTGGTATTAGAAACTTCAATTTCTTCTAATGTCCTTATTTTGGTTTCCTATGGGAACAAAGACTTCCTGGATCAGGCTGCACATTATGACTTTGTCCCTTTCCCTGGTTCTGTCCAGCTGTCCCAGTATTTCTGGGTGAGGAGGAGAATTTCAAGCATGTAGGAACAAAGAGACTCCCCATAAGTTGCTACTTGCGGTAATAAGGTTCCTCTGCCCTCTTGGTGATCCAATTCCAGTGTTTTCAGATGGGGAAGAGAGTCTCAGTCCCTCCAGGATAATGAATCTTCTAGACCAGGACCCTTTTACATCTGGTTGTGCCCACCCACTTCAGCTTTCTCTTTGGAAAGGGGGTCTTCTAGTCTCAGAGGGAAGAGAATTTAACTTCCCTGGTTGTTTATTTCTGGCGAGATTCCCAATTGATCCTCAGTGCTGTCGGGCTCACCTGAGGTTGTCTGAAGAACTTTTTTTTTTTTTAATCACATGTTGTTGTTGTTTTTTAAATTTCAGATCAGTACACAACACTTCCTATAAGTCAGAGGATCTGGGGCAGGACTGAACCTCTCTGGTCTATTACTATTTCGGGAGCCAGAAAACACGGGGCCTGAGAGGCCTTTCTCCTTTGGGTGGGGCCACACAAGACACCCTGCTGCTGTGTTGTTCCTTTAGTCCTGGAGCCCCAAACCAGCTTGCCTTCTTACCATCCCAAATTCTCTTTTGGTCATCTCTTGTAGCTCCAGGATTGGTAGATGTTTTTAGTTAGGAGGGACAGTAAAAAAATGGGCCTATAGCATGTGGTTCAGACTAGAATTCTTAATTTACTTCAAAAATAATAATGAAGGGCCTCCCTGGTGGCACAGAACTTAAAGTCTCAGCACTGTCAAGCTATCACCAGCCACGCAGCCTGAGTTCAATCCCCCACCAGGGAGCTGACCCACATGGCGCAGCAGACCTCTCCTGTCTTGCCTGCTACTCCCCTCAGCAGTGTATTTCAGTAGATCCACCTGTTCTGTTCCCCACTCTGTCTCTGGTGTCCCAACCCCACCGCACCTCTGGCCTATACCCCAGTTATTGCATGCATAAATAAATAAACCTTTTTTTAAAAATGGACTTTCTTTTTCAGAGCTGTGTTTCACAGAACAATTAGTTCCCATATAGCCTCATTCACTACATACACAGAGCATCCCTCCCTAGCAACATCCCCCACAGAGGGATACATTTCTTACTATCAATGGATCTATATTGACACATCATTATCATGGAAAGTCCATAGTTCACGCTTGGTGTCATACATTTTATGGATTTGGACAAACATATGATGGCATGACTAAAATAAACATCCAAATAAACTTCAAGTCTGTGCATCACAACACATTTATATTAACAGAAGCTAGACATGCGTGGTCACGAACAGAATTTTCTTAAATAATAGGGAATTGGTTAGTGATTACCTCATATTCATTTTGAGAAAGTTTATGGTTGGCTTATTTTCAGAAACATAAGTGACCGAAATCAAGTGTCTCCCTTATCTTGCAAATTAAGCTAAATTAAGCTGTGTAAGACTAAGTTGCTTTCACCTGTTCCTAAAGCATTTTCAAGGCTGGTCACCATTTTTTTTTAAAGATTTATTTATTTATGCATACAAGAACTGGGGTGTAAGGCAGAGGTGCAGGGGTGAGAGGATTCACCAGAGAGAGTGGGGAGCAGAGTAGGCAGATCCACTGAAACAGCCGCCTTTCTCCAGTCTGGCCAACTCACCTGAAGCCTGCTTCTCCTACTAGGTTTACCTTAGGGAGCCCTGTCTTCCAAAGCCCCCCAAACTCCCCTGAATTTGTGCCTTGCCTCACAGCATGATCATAATGCCATTTACTTTAGTGTCTCTTCAACCTGTGTCCTGGTGCATCTCTTTCCATTTTGCTGGGCAATGTGGTGAGACCTTCTCCTCCACCACCTTAGGTCTTTAGTCCAGAACCATGGCCACCACATCCATTTTTGGTCCAGAACTTCTCTTATTCTTTCCATGTTTTTGTTTTTCTTTTCTTTTCTTTTCTTTTCTTTTTTTTTTTTTTAAGTATCAACTCTATTGATAACCCTCCTACAGTTAGTCAAGCCTTGCTGCCTGAGCTTGAGGCCCAGAACCCTGCCTCTCCAGGAAAGCAGGCCAAAAGAGAGTGAAAAACACCCCTTCCCACACTCAGGTGCTGTAGCTTCATTTGCTCAAGAGAGATAGAAAAATCAAACTCCAAAGGCCAAATGTTTGAAGTAAGGCAAGTATTCTGTATCTGGAAGGCACCAACCTGGAGGGTGGGTGGCAATCATCAAATCCACCACCAACTGAGGGGGTTTTGGCTTTTTTTTTCTTAAAGAGATTGGTTTGTAAAAAGGAAGGGAGGCTATGGCAGCCATTTGGGGAGGGGCCTGGGTTTGTTTTCTGTGTGGATTTGCTGGGTTCCTGAAAGGAACAGATTAGACCTTTTCTTGCAGCTGTACATCCTTTGCTCTGCAACTAGAGAGATAAATTAGTGTATGGCAGAGGGCTGGTAGTGACCTGAGTTTTAGTTTAGTTGTATAGATTTTTGTGCTGGTTTCCAGTTGGGCCAGGTTTCAATATGACCCTCTCTAAGCAGTCTCTAAGCTCCAAAGTTGGAATGGACTTTCACTTTTGGAAGTCCTTCCACCACATTGAATAGGCTGCCTGCCTGGTGGTGGTTATCTGTGAGATTTCCAAGAGTTCTGCAAGTCACTAATCAACATTATGAACAATATTAAAGCCTCCCCTCCCCCTGGTTCTAAAGCAGTTAATCTATTCTTGACCCTTAATTCCAGTCTCCCTGACTCCTTGAAAGGGCCTCCCTTTACTCCTGAACTGAAATTTTCCTTTCCAAGTTGCCTTTTATACAAATGATTTTGTGATAGAAAATTAAAATGTTGATTTCATTAATATTGTTGTTTTGTGGTCTCCAAAATTATGATGTCATATTTGGAGAAAGTAGCATGCCAATGGACACGTTAGAAGGGACAGAAAATAACCATTTATTTGCTTTATTTAAAATGGCATTATGAGCATGAAATTCTCATTTAGACATTCCATACTCTCTTAGCATAGGTGATTTACAACTTGGAGATGAGAAGCAATCTTTAACACAAGTGGACAAAGTTTAGCCAGTTTTATTCATCTTTCTTTTGTTGATTGTGCTTTGGATGTCATAACTAAAGAAAACTAGCCAAATCTGAGGTATGGTATATTTTTTCCCAAGGTTTAAAAAATGTTATTGTATTAAGAACACTTAAAGTGAAATCTACCTTCTTAACAGACTTTAAAATGTAAAATATAGGGGGCTCCCCCATTTTGGCTCTCCGCCAGCTCGCAGCGTCTGGCCAGCTCTGAGAGTGACTTTGGGTTTCCAGGTCGCCGGATCGGGGGCGGAGCAACATGGCGGCGAGGAGACGCTGCGAGTAAGATCTCCCATTAAAAAAAGTGAATAGGGAGGAAAAGCGGCAGGTCCCAGTGAGAACTGGGACACGGAAGATAAACGGGTGACGCCAGCAAACTGCCCGAAGAAGAAAGTGGCCATAAAAGAGGACTAGAAGGGAGGGAAGCGCAGAACCCTGCTCCCCTCCCCGCCCACAGAGGCGGCACTCTCCGACCGGCAGAGAGGAGGAAACAACAAACCAAAACGGCCCACAAGAACAAACGACGCAGCAAGCGGGACTGGGAGTGGAAAGGAACTATTGCAGCCACCACACCCTGTGAACGGGAGCTGTGGAGAACCCTGCAGGATCCGCCGCAGAGGTGAGCTCCGGGCGCCATTGAAGAGAGACCCCGCCCAGGAGGAGACCAGCACCAGCACACAGCCCCGGCCGCCGGTAAGCCTGCGCGGAAAGCGGAAAAACAGGCGCGGAGCAGGATTGCGCGGAAAAGTGGCGCGGATCGCGCTGAAAAGCAGTGCGGTTGAAAAGCAAACGCAGATCCAGATCGGATCGCAGCTGCCCAGGTCCCCGCGCCTGCGACCTAGGCTTGCGGGGAGACGCGCGGAGGCCCTCCCAGAGTGAGCAGGAACCAGGCGCCCAGGCAGGGGAGCGGGATTCAAAAGGCGCCATTCCCGCGCCACTGATCTGGGCTATAGCCTGCGTCCTGGAACTGAGGGCTTTGGAACTGAGACCCAGGGCACGAAACTAGGTTCCCCACGACGGTGGGGCACAAGGCAGACACAGCACCCCAAAGCCGTTGAGGTGTACCCTACCATCCCCGCTCTGCTCCCTGTCCCACGGGGTGGAAAATCAGCTCCCCAAGGGCTCTAGGAGAGATCTCTGGCGCCACCTAGCGACTTGAAGCCAGCAGAGGCTCCTGAAGGAGCTAGTGGCCAGCTGGGGAGTTAGCCCACGCCGGGCCCCTTCCGAACAAGTAGTCTGAGCCCACAGGGAGAGCGAGCACCCACAGCCGGGGCAGACCAGGCGCGCAGAAGAGTGTGCCTGAGACCGGACGCGCAGGGAGCGTGTCCCACATCACCATTATAGAATAGGGACATTTCTTCAGTAAAGACTACCTGCAGAAGGCTTCCTCAGGAGCCAGAGGTGAGCGGGGGAAGTTCGCCCACGCCAGACCCCCTCTGGCCTGCAGTCCAAGCCCAGAGGGGGAGCAGGAACCCACTGCCGGGGCGGACCAGGCGCACAGGGGAGTGTGTCCCCACATCGGCATTGTAGAACAGGGACCTTTCTCCAGTAAAGACTGCTTGAAACTGACAGATGACTCCTGGAGGAACCAGAGGGGAGCAGAGAAGCCCACCCAAGATGCCGGCCAGTCCCAACAACACAGTGTCCCAACGCATACGGCAAATTAGAAAACAGACAGTAGGGAGGAGGAGAACCACACGCAACCTAGCAATTCTCCAGAGAAAAAGCACACCACAAAAAGAAAACCAGCCCCCAGATTGCAACGACAGTAACTTGGAAGAACTTCTGAGCCTTCCAGAAAGAGAATTTAAAATTGCCGTGATTAAAAACTGACAGAAGTCATAAAGGAAAACAATGATAAGGGAAAAATAATCAACGATCAGAAGAATGAAATTGAGTCCCTAAAGAGGGAAGTAAAGAAATGCAGGAGATCAAAAGAATTAATGGAAGAACTAAAGAATTCTGGGAAAAGCAATGAAAGCAGAATTGATGAAATGGAAGAACGAATAAGTACTCTTGAAGACACAGAAATAAAAAGAACCAAAACAGAAAAGGAAAGAGAAGTACGAAGGAAAAAGAATGAAGAAAGACTTCGGGAACTATCTGACTCCATGAGGAAAGGAATATAAGAGTTATAGGAATACCAGAAGGAGAGGAGAGAGAAGTAGGAACAGAGAAAATATTCAAAGAGATAATTGAAGAGAACTTCCCAAATGTGAAGGAGGAGCTGAAAATTGATATACAAGAAGCAAGAAGAACACCAAACTTCCACGATGAAAGGAAAAATACAGCAAGACACATAATAGTAAAGCTCCCAAGAATCCAGGACAAGGAAAAAATAATGAAGCTGGCAAGAGGGAAGAACAGATAACATTCAAAGGAAAACCAATCAGGCTGACATCAGACTTCTCCGAAGAAACACTACGGGCAAGGAGAGAGTGGAGGGACATAGTCAACAGACTCCAAGAAAACAGATGCCAACCAAGAATACTCTATCCCGCAAAGCTCTCCTTCCTCTTGAAGAAAGAATATGGACTTTCCCAGACAAACAGAAACTCTGGAATTTCATTGCAACTAAACCCCCACTCCAAAAAATACTACAAGGAGTCCTAAAGCCAGAACCTCAGAGGGACGAATAACAATGAAAGAAGGCCAAAAAAAAAAAGTTATTAAAAGAATAAATAAATAAAATCAAAGGAAAGACAAACACAATGGCAAATACAGATGTTAACATATCAATATTAACTCTAAATGTAAATGGACAAACTCTTCAATAAAAAGACACAGAGTTGCAGCCTGGATTAAGAAACAAAACCCAACCTTTTGCTGTCTCCAGGAAACACATTTAGCTACAAAAGATAAAAATAGGCTCAAAGTTAAAGGATGGAAAACAATCCTACAAGCAAATGGACCAAAAAAGAAAGCAGGAACAGCTATACTAATATCAGATAAAACAGATTTCAAACTCAAAAAGATAAAAAGAGACCCCAATGGTCACTACATTATGATCAAGGGGAAAATACTTCAAGAAGAAATAACACTCATTAACATATACTCACCAAACGAAGGAGCACCAAAATATATCAGACAACTGTTGTCCTCTCTGAAAACAGACATCAGAGAAAACACATACGTAGTGGGAGACTTCAACACACCACTATCAACAATGGATAGATCAACAAGACAAAAAATAAGTAAAGAAACCAAAGCTCTAAATAAGGACCTAGAGCAATTGGGCTTAACAGACATCTATAGAACACTAAACCCCCAAAAAAACGGAGTACACATTTTTCTCAAGCGCACACGGATCATTCTCCAGGATCGATCACATACTGGGGCACAAGACAAACATCAACAGATACACCAAGATTGAAATCATACCAACCATCTTTTCTGACCACGAAGGCATCAAACTAGAAATAAACCATAAAAAGAAGGCAAGGAACTTTCCTACCTCATGGAGATTAAAAACCACACTACTGGAAGACCACTGGACTAATGAGGAGATGAAAGAAGAAATTAAAAATTTTTTTGAATTGAACGACAAGGAGGACACCAATATCCTAAATGTATGGGATGCAGCAAAAGCATAATAAGAGGAAAATATATAGCAATAGAAGCTCACATCAAGAAGAAAGAACTCAAAGAAACAACCTAATCTCAAAGCTCAAAGATCTAGAAAAAGAACAACAAAAACCCCAAACCAGTAGAAGAAAAGAAATAATAAAAACCAAAGCAGAAATAAATGAAATTGAAACTAAAAAACAATCCAAAGATCAATGAAACCAAGAGCTGGTTCTTTGAAAAAATCAATAAAATAGACAAACCCTAGCCAGGCTCACAAAGGAAAAAAGGGAGAAAGCACAAATAAACAGGATCATCAATGAAAGAGGAGAAATCACAACGGACACAGCAGAAATCAAAAGAATAATCAGTAACTACTATGAAGAGTTATATGGAAACAAGTTTAACAATCTAGAGGAGATGGACAAATTCCTACAACTCTACAATCACCCAAAGCTAGATAAAGAAGAAATAGAGCACCTAAACAGACCAATTACAATCAGCAAAATTGAAATGGTAATCAAAACCTCCCCAAAAACAAAAGCCCAGGACCTGATGGATTTACAAATGAATTCTACCAAACATTCAGAGACGAATTAGTGCCTATCCTTCACAAACTCTTCCAAAAAATTGAGAAGGAAGGGACAATACCAACACGTTCTATGAAGCCAACATTACAATAATACCAAAACCGAACAAGGACAACAAAAAAGGAAAACCTACAGGCCAATCTCCCTAATGAACACTGATGCAAAAATCCTCAATAAAATTTTAGCCATCAGGGCCTCCCCGGTGGCGTAGCGGTTGAGCGCTGGGTTGCGAAGCTGCCCGCAGCCTCTGCAGCACCAGTTCAATCCCCGGCTGCTCCCTGGCCACCAAAGGAGGGTCCCACATGGCGCGCAGACCTCTCCTGCCGCCCACTGCTCCCCTCAGCAGTGTACTTCGGTCCTTCTGCCTGCTCTGCTCCCGGCTCTGGTGAATTCTCTCACCTTCCCGCACTTCTGACTGTACCCAGTGCTTGTATGTATAAACAAACAAACAAATAAATAAATAATAAATCTAAAAAAAAAAAAAAAATTTAGCCATCAGAATCCAACAATGTATCCATAAGATAATTCACCACGACCAAGTAGGATTCATTCCAGGACACAAGGATGGTTTAACATCCGAAAATCAATCAACGTTATCCAACACATCAACAAAAAGAAATATAAAAACCATATGATAATATCAATAGATGCTGAGAAAGCTTTCGCCAAAGTGCAACACCCATTCATGATAAAAGCCCTTGAAATTCTTGGGATACAAGGAACATACCTTAACATCATAAAGGCCATCTATGACAAGCCAACAGCCAGTATCATTCTCAATGGTGAAAAGCTGAAAGCAATTCCATTAAGATCTGGAACAAGACAAGGATGTCCACTCTCACCACTGCTTTTCAATATAATACTGGAAGTCCTAGCCAGGGCAATAAGACAAGAGAAAGACATCCAAGGAATCCAAATAGGAAAAGAAGAAGTCAAACTATCACTATTTGCAGACGATATGATATTATACATAGAGAACCCCAAAAACTCCACAGAAAAACTAATTCAACTTATCAATCAGTTCAGTAAAGTGGCAGGATACAAAATCAACACGCAAAAGTCAGTAGCCTTCCTATACACAAACAATAAATCTGAAGAAGAAGAAATCAAAAAAACCATCCCTTTCGTTATTGAAACAAAAAAAATCAAATATTTGGGAATAAACCTAACAAAAGAGGTAAAGGACCTATACAAAGAAAACTATAAAACACTGTTAAAAGAAATAGAAGAAGACACAAAGAAATGGAGAGATATCCCCTGCTCATGGATTGGAAGAATAAACATTATTAAAATGGCCATCCTTCCGAAAGCAATATACAGATTCAATGCTATTCCAATCAAAATTTCAATGTCATTCTTCAAAGAAATAGAACAATTATTGATGAAATTCATATGAATCACAAAAAACCCGAATAGCCAAAGCTCTCCTGAAAAAAAAAGAAGGGAATGGAGGCATCACACTCCCAGACTTCAAACTATACTACAAAGCCATAATCATCAAAACTGCATGGTATTGGAACAAGAACAGACATACAGACCAATGGAATCGAATAGAAAATCCAGAAATAAACCCACAGATTTATGGTCAACTAATCTTTGACAAAGGAGCAAAGACTATGCATTGGAGCAAAGAAAGTTTGTTCAATAAATGGTGCTGGGAAAACTGGGTCGCTACATGCAAAAGAATGAAGCTTGACCACTACCTCACACCATACACAAAAATCAACTCAAAATGGATTAAAGAATTAGACATAAGACCTGAAACCATAAAATATATAGAAGGAAATATAGGCGAAACACTACGTGATTTGCACATCAAAGACATCTTTACAGACACATCACCCAAAGCAGTGATAGTGAAGGCAAAGATAAACAGCTGGGACTACATCAAATTAAAGAGCTTCTGCACAGCAAAAGAGACAATAACAAAAACAAAGAGAAACCCCACCAACTGGGAGAACATTTTTTCACCCAACACTAATGATAAAGGACTGATCACAAAAATCTGCAAAGAGCTGATGAGACTCAACAACAACAAAGAAAATAATCCAGTCAAAAAATGGGCAGAAGAGCTAAAAAGAAACTTCTCTGAAGAGGAAATGCAAATGGCCAACAGACATATGAAAAAATGTTCAACATCACTTGTCATCAGGGAAATGCAAATCAAAACTACCATGAGATACCATCTCACACCAGTGAGAATGGCACATATTAAAAAAACTAGCAACAACAAATGTTGGCGAGGGTGTGGAGAAAAAGGAACTCTTCTGCACTGTTGGTGGGAGTGCAAACTGGTCCAACCATTGTGGAAAGCTGTGTGGAGATTTCTGGACCTAGTAAACATAGAGCTTCCATATGATCCAGCAATTCCACTCCTAGGTATTTACCCAAAGGACACAGAAACATCCATTCCAAAGAACACCTGCACCCCTATGTTTATAGCAGCACTGTTTACAATAGCTAAGCTTTGGAAACAACCCAAATGCCCAAAAATAGATGACTGGATCAAGAAGATGTGGTACATATATACCATGGAATATTACTCAGCATTCAAAAAAGATAAACACATGCAATTTGCAGCAACATGGATGGCGCTGGAAGGGATCATGCTCAGCGAAATAAGCCAAAAAGAAAAAGAAAAATACTGGATGGTCTCACTCATAGCAGGAATCTAGAAAACTTAAATAAGGGACCAGGAAAATGAATAACTATAAGAAAGTGAAAATCAAAATCAACAAAAAAACTATGAACCAGAGACACTTTTAGGGGGCAGGGGCGGGAGGGGAGGGATTGGGGTCAGAATGGGGGGGCTGCAATTGTATGGGGAATATAACAATAAAATTTATTATCTAATAAAAAAAAAGAAATAAAAAAAATGTAAAATATAGTATTGTTATCTATAAGCACAAAGTTGTATAGCAGATCTTTAGTCTTATTCACCTTACGCTGCTGAAATTTTATACCTGTTGAAAAGCAACTCCCATTTTGCTGTTCCCCCAGTTCCTGAAAACTGCTATTCTATTCTTTTTTTTTTAATTTGACTATTTTAGATGCCTCCTATAAGTTGAAGCATGTAGATTTGTCCTTCTGTGACTGGCTTATTTCATTTAGTATAATGTACTCAAAGTTCATCCATGTTTTTGCATATCGTAGGATTTCCTTTTTAAAGGTTGAGTAATATTACATGTTATGTTTTTTTTTAAAGATTTACTTATTTATTCAAGCACTGGGTACAGTCAGAAGCATGGGAGGTTGAGAGGATTCACTAGAGCCAGAGTGGGGAGCAGAACAGGCAGACTGACGAAATACACTGCTGAGGGGAGCAGCGGGTGGCAGGAGAGGTCTGCGCGCCATGTGGGACCCTCAATGGCAGCCGGGGATCGAACCGGCGCTGCAGACGGCTTCACAGACCAGTGCTCAACTGCTGCGCCTCCAGGGGAAGCCCCCGTGTTATGTTTATATCACATTTTAAAATCCATTATCCATCAATGGGCATATAAGTTATTTTCACATCTTTGATATTGTGAATAGTGTTCTAATGAACATGGGAGTATTAATATCTCTTAGATGCTCATTTCAATTCCTTTGAACTAATTTCTGAAAGTATTATTGCTGGATAATTTGTAGTTCTATTTTCATGTTTCTGAGGAAACATCATACAGTTTTCCATTGAGGCTACCCTAATTTGCATTCCCATCAGCAATCTACAAGGCCTCAAATAGTGTGTACAAGGAAGGAAGGATCTCCCACATATTCAACAGCACTTATCCTTTTTTTTTTTTTTTATAAATAGCCATCCTGACAGGTTATAGGATAATATCTCACAGTGATTTTGACTTGCATTTTTCTGATGATTAGTGACACTGAGCACTGCCACCCCAAAATATTTCTTTTTGGCAGAAAGTTTTTTTTCATAGGCGGGGCCCTTCAAAAGAGACTTCTAAAATCAGTCTCCATAAAGGCATCTCCCTTACTGTATCAGGAAGACATAATTTCCTTAGCTCTTTTTAGTGGAGAATATGGAACTTAAACCTGCATGACAGATTTGTTTACGGTGTCTTCCCTGGTAACCTCCCATAATAGACCTACCCCTTCTTATGCCCCTCAACTTCCTCTGTCTTCGCTGAATTATTTAAGAAAGGATCTGAAGTTGTGTGGGTGAATTACTCAGTCTTATTGGGCCTGTCCCATGTATACAGGATGTTTACATGCTACTATTCAACTTCTTTTTGCCTTTTCCTCATCAATCTATCAGATATTTGTTTTACTATTTACCAGCCTAGGAGATCCCCGAGCGGTCAGGGTGATTGATGTCCTTTGCTCTCTGACAGCTTTTTTCATAAAGCTGTTAGCCATTTGTATGTCATCTTTGGAGAAATGTCTATTCAAGTCCTTGGCCCATTTGAAGGGTCAGAAATTCAATATATTTTCAGGATATTGTAGGACCATGCGCTTTATATAATTATTTACATAGGCATGACAATCAGGACAGAACCTCTTTAGTTTCAGATAATTTATAATCTAATATACTAATACCATGTGGAGGCAGGAAAACTTGACAAACAGTCAAAATCAGAGGTCATGGCATTTATGAATTATAGGCACTTAAGACATACACAGGCACAGAGAAATTAAGTTCATAGCTTTTGTTCTTCTATTTCAGCCATGGGTCAAGAGTGAACACAAATAACAAACCTCCCTGGTACAGATGTCAAATAGCTGTTCTCCCAGACGATATGAAATTCTTCATTGATTTGAACTCAAAAATAGACAAGCAAAAAGACTTACAAATCAGGTTCTCTGTTGTCTCAACCAATGAGGGTGGGGTTGAGGTCTCTACAAACCATCAGTCTATTTAGACATATCTCCAAATGGTCAGACCATAAATACAAATCCTTACCACAATGCCAAGCAGTTGCACTTTTTTTTTTAAAGATTTATTTATTTATGCATACAACAACTGGGGTGTAGACCAGAGGTGCAGGGGGTGAGAGGATTCACCAGAGAGAGTGGGGTGCAAAGCAGGCAGATTTACAGAAATATGCTGCTGAGAGTAGCAGAGGGCAAGAAAGGAGGGGTCTGCTGCACCATATGGGTTGCTCCCTGGTGGCAAAGGATTGAGCTTGTGCTGCAGTGGCTGGCAATAGCTTCATAGTGCTGTGTCTTTAACCCCTGCACCACTAGGGAGGCCCCAGTTGCACTTTTAGATATATACACAAGACAATTGAAGCCATATGTTAATACAAAAATTCATGCACAAATGTTTATAGCACCATTATTTATAATAGCCAAAATGTAGCAACAAATGCCTATCATTTGATCAATAGATTAAAAAAATGTGTTATATACATGGAATACGTTATTTTTCAGGCATGAAAATGAAGTACTGATACATGGCATCATGTCGGTGAACCTTGAAAATATACTAAGTACAAGAAGCCACATACAAAACACTTAATGTTCCATTTCTTTTATATATTGATAAAATGTCTAGAATAGGTAAACCCATAGAGACAGAAAATAGATAATTTGCCAGGGTCTAGTAGGGAGGGAGGAATAATTAGTGACTGCTTAATGGGTATGGAGCTTCTTTTGTGGATGATAAAACTGCTCTGGAATTTGAAGTGGTAGTTTTACAACATTGTGAGTATATTAAAAAATACAGAGTTGTATGCTTAAGAATGGTCAAAATGTTGAATTTTATGTTATGTGTACTTTACCTTAATAATAAAAGAACAAAACCAAAAATCAGATTCCCAACCATAATCTATAATAACCAAGTCATTGGACCAACCTTTGTGCCCTATGACAGATGACTTGATAAAGAAATTGTGAAATATACATTCAATGGAATACTACTCAGCTGTGAAATATGATGAAATACTGTCTTTTGGGACAAAATAGATGGACCTAGAGGTGGTGATGCTAAGTGAAATAATTCAGAAAGTGAGTGATACTGGATGGTTTTGCTTCTTTGTGGAATACAGGTAACTAAAGAACACATATTGTCGAAGCACAGCAAAAGTAATCCATAGACTATGAAAAATAGACTGGTTACCAGAGGGAATAGGGGGAAGATTAGGAGAAGAAAGAGGATAGATCACGGGCACAAGTGTATTGGTGGAGGGTGAGTGAAACGTGCACTTTGAGATGTGAAAATGTGTCTCTAGAAAACTATATAAATATGTAAATGACAAATTAAAAATACACTTCCTAAAGGAAAAAAGGCATTACCCAACCATGAATATCAATAGTGGAGAATAACTCGTTGACTATAAATGACTGAAAAACAAAACAGACACTAAATGAGCAGAGAGGAAACTGAAAATTACAGGGTCAACACTGTTCTGTTGGTGCACTGAATTTGCTTTGGAGAGCCAAAAGAAAGGCATCCTGGGCTTTAAAAACACATGTGCTACCTTTCTCTGTTACTGAAATTTACTGGGCTCTGGTAGATGAATTACTTGGACATATGGGTATGTCTCCCCAAAACTGATCAAAGAGTGTAAATTCACAGTTGTATAGATGTGACCACATGGTAAAATGCTTTAACAACATCAGGAAATTGGCATGTTTCTAATTTACAAGAGAATTCAAAGAAAAGCAAAAGGAATATGGATCAGAAATAGGAAGATGAATATGTAAATAGGAGCAACATTGGTTTGAGTACTATGTGAGAGGGGGACAATTGAGTCTCTACTCGTGGGTGTGCATGTCTGTTGGTGACCTACAACTTGCAAAGGGATATGAGAGTTCAAAGACAATGTAAGCTAGAATCACATAACCTGGAGTATTAACCTGCAGACAAGGAAAAGTCTGTTGACACATTTTTGCTAGACTGTTAAAGTAGGTTAGTGTCCCCTTAAAAGGTGGGTCCAGTTGTCAAGGCGACTGGGTTCCAGTCACAGACATTTCCTGACCAATCCTGATTAGGTGCCTGTTGTCACCAGTGACATCACAAAGACTGAGTGTTTTTTCAGAGGTAGCCAGCTACCTGATCAGTTAATCCTGCAGCATGGGTTTAGGAATAAGCACCAGTGCCCTAAGAAGTCTAAAGGGAAAAGTGAGACCAACTGATGGGGAGATCGGAGACAAAACCCAGCAAACATCAAGCCCAGGAGAAGGCACTGGTGCTCTCAATGCAGAGTTGCAGCTTCCCTACCAGCGGTATGGACCACGTCCTTTGAGAAGGTCTCTACGCCTCCTTCCTGAACGTGACCACATCTGTTTTCTTCCCTGGTGCACTGGAGTACCTGGTGTGCAAATCTTTGATTCTGTTGCGCAAATACAGACCAGAGAAGAAGAGGATATGCATGACACCAGCATGCTTGGGGAAGACAGTGAACAGCGAGTGCAGTACGGCCGCCACTTCGAAGATGAGACTCACTCTCAGACTGAGATACCCCAACGTGGGAAGAAGCGAATGTCTGAGCCCCAAAACCTGGCTGGGACCTCATCAGCAGCCTCATCTGGTGCCCCAGTTGCCCGTAGATGAGGATGGCCTGGTCTTCTAACATTAGCATGTGCTATTAAAGTGTTTAAAATCCATGAGCTGGCTTCTGACTCCCGTTTCATCGTTTTCGGTCGGCAGTGTCTGTGAGACATCTGGGGCGAGCTATCTGGAGGGGGGAGCGGTAGAAGGTGTGGTCATGTGGGATGGTTGACCCAATCGGTGATTTTGGGGGGCATTTCTAAGGGTGGCTAGGGGAGTGGCCCTGGTGGGAGTAGCTGGCTGAGGTTGGGGGAGAGGAAGACGTTCTCACTGGCTCCAAGCAAGGCAAGGCCTTGAGGTTGGCAGGGGGGATGTCCCTGGCTTGTTGGATTGCCAGAAAGATGGTAGCTGGGTGGGGTGAAGACCAGGACTGAGGTGCTGAAGGATTTATTCATGCTAGGGAAAGCCTCAGTAGGAGGTGAGGGGTTAGTAGGG
This sequence comes from Talpa occidentalis, assembly GCF_014898055.3. NCBI lineage: Eukaryota > Metazoa > Chordata > Mammalia > Eulipotyphla > Talpidae > Talpa > Talpa occidentalis. The sequence goes on along the minus strand of NW_023601543.1, from coordinate 66,454,134 downwards.
GAGGGGGTGGGAGGGGGCATGTGGTTTCCTTGAACTGGGCCTCGTGACGATTGGGCTTCACTTGAAGACTGAGGAGTGGGGGCAAGAAGCCATAAAGGAGTGATGGCCGTGTGGATTTCCTTTTCCATGTCGTGCCTCAGTCCAAACCAGGAAGTCACATAGCTAATGTTAGTGCTGTGATGCTTTCTGCATAATGTCGCCTTCTGTCCCCTTGTGAGCATTGATAAATTAAATGGTGTTAATACATAAAAGTTACTCTGGCCTAAGACAGGCAATCCAAGGAGTTTTAAAGAAACAGCAGCCCCTGTCTCCCTCCATGCAGCTCAGACGCTTAGGCGCGCTTCCCACGGTGCCGCTGGGCCTGGCTCTCATTGCTGGCAGCTTGGGCCACTGGTGTGAAAACCACAGCCTGCTAGGCCTCATGGAGGGACGGGAGGAAGAGGGGCCAGGGGGGCATCCCTGAACCGGACAGACCTCGCCCTGGCTTCCTCTCTGGTCCCCTGTGCCTGGTGACGCCGCCTCCCTGCCTCCTGCCATCTGGTAAGGCTGGTGGAGCCAAATTTGCCCTTGGTGCTTCCCAGTGATGTACCTGGACCAGAATGTGTACATGGCAACTAGAAAGCGCCCCACGCCCTTGGCACAGTGGGCAACTGCACTGGAGTATGAGTGCGGGAAATAGGGTGATCCCTGATCTATATGTGCACGGGTGGGACTGGAGATGCAATATGAGCAGGGCAGAGAGAAGGAGGCCTAGCTCAAGAGTTCAGGGTGTTACACAGCAACCCCGATATAAAACAGGTTACGTTACTGTGGGTCCTCACCTGTGCTCTTAAAGGGGACTTATTAATTCTAAACTGCAGACACACACAAAATGTTAATCAAAGGTTGATTTACAAGGGAAGGGGAAGGGGGAAATGAATAACTCAGGGAGAAAAGAGGGAGATAAATTCGTAAATGCATCCTACCCATTCTGCTGACCTGGAATCCCAATGACCCGCCAGGCTGGTGAAAAAGCTGAGTGTGCTGCGTGGCCAGGAGACAACCCCCGCCCCCCCACTTCCCCACCCCCCACCCCCCATCCCTCCATCCCCCACCCCGCCACTTGGCCGGTTACATACTCAAACCGAGAACATAGGTGCTTAACTCCGCTATCAGGTCCTCGCAACCTTCCCTTTGGTGATCATGGGATTTGTAGTTCCCAGTGTCTTGACGGAGTGGGGGGTGGAGTCCATAAAGCCTGTATGGAGTTTGCTCAGGACATCCTTTTCCTCTAACTAGGGGTCTGCAGGAGATGTGAACAGACAAAACCAGGGAATCCTTACACCATTTATACGGAAGTGTAGCTGGGCATAATACACAAACAGGTCAAATTAAGCAGCCCTGAATCATGAGTTGAGTGATGTATCTTGATGGGGTTATGTGAATGGGGCCAAGAGAAGGAAGGTAGCACCATCAGCACAGTGATTACATTGCAGGAGATGTGAGTGGGACAAAAAAGAGCACAGCAGGATGAGTAATTGGACTCATCCTGTGAATGCATCTGGGGCCATTACTAAGAGCTCCACACACGAGTGCGATTGAGGAACTGGGAAGACATGAGCCGGGCACTGCTCTGACTGGCCCTGCATTGTATACTATTTGGAGGAAGCCTGGGGTAACTCTGATGCAGGCGGTTCAATCCCCACCCATGTCAGTAAGAATTATAGCGCTGCTCTACAATGCCCCAGGAGAATTACAAGTTTGCCTTCAAGATAACATGATTTATAGTCTCACTGTCATAAAATATTTCATCTGCAATAAACTGATCTGCTTTCCAGAGCTTGAGGTGACCTTCCAAATACTTCTGAGATAGTTAACAGAAAGCCAATTCTCTTGCGGCTCTGCTCAGACCCTCTCATGTATTTCATAATATGTATATCACTGAACACTCTGAAAGCAGGGGTACTAAATCTTTAGACATTCTAATTGTCCTAGATATATACCCTGATATAAATATGCACAATGGTTACACTCTGGAATATTAGGTAACTAATTTGGAGACCAAGTCAATGACCCAAGTCCAGCCCAGGTTATACTGACTAAAACTCATCATGGAATATCTGGCAGCCTTGACAAATTGAGTTTCAGCAGAAAAGAAAATGGATCACAAAGCAACCCCTGCCATAGTTGGTGCCTTATTGACATTTCTGCAGCCATGGCCAAGAATCAATGGGCTGTGAACACTAAATTATCCTCTTGCCCCTCAAGTGATCCCTGCAGGCCATGCGGCAGGATGTTAGCAGAATGACTTGCAGGAAAACTCACCATTCCTGGCTACTCCCTCTCCTGTTCTGGGAATGGAGGGGCCACCTTGGGTTCAAGGTTGTGGACCTGACATTTGCCAAGAAGCACTGTGTTCACAACAGGGTCATTTACTTAGCCAGCTGTCTCTTACTACATAGCTGGACTATGTCAAATGTGCTGAATTTAAAAACAAATTGAAAAAGATTAGTCAAATCAGTTTTAATGGGTAGGAATGCTAAACTTTGACAGTGTTTACTAGGTAAGTGTGTGGTGCTCAAGGAAGAAAGGAGAGGAAATCAGTTTGGGGGACAGAGTGGGAAAATAAGTTTAAGGAATACAACCAGGGATTGAAAAAACTACAATTTTCCAGGTAAATTTCATTCATTTATACATTTGTCCTACAAATACTTATTTAGCATTTTCTGTGCACCAGATACTTTGGGAAGTATCAGTAATTGACAGACTTCATCCTCTTTGAGAAGTTTAGATTTTAGATAGAGCGTTAGACATTAATAAGGTTCTTGACACTTCATTCATAATGCATGTCTTAAATTACAAATAAAATTAAAACCTCAACAAAATGAGGTGTGTGACTTTTCATTCTCTTATCAGTGACTTTTAAAAAACAGATTTACTGAGGTGTAATTGATATATGAGAAACTGTATATAATTAATTTGTGCAGTTTAATAGTTTGGATCTATGTAGGCACCCATGATACAATCACCACAATCAAGGTAATAGGCATGCCTAATTCCTCCCAGAGTTTCCTTGTGTCATTTTATTTTTTATGAACAGTCAACATGAGATCTACCTCTTAAAAATTTTTGAAGTACTCAGTACTGTATTTTAACTATGGGCACTATGTTGTAGATGTGGTAGATGAGTAAATTCTAGAGAATTGCTGTACATTTCAGCAGTGTCTTTTGCAGAGCAGAAGTTAAAAGATTTTTTTGCACTTAAATCCTTTATTTTCAAACTAGACTTGAATGGGAAATGAGGGATAACCAAAATGTTAATGTAAGAAAAAATGTGTAGGAACTAGAAAATTAAGAGAAAATATTTTTAGTTCAAATTACCTTGTAGTATCTCATTTTTCCTGATTTTCCTTTAATCTTTGGTGATTGTCAGACTGACCTATCAAAAGTAACAGGGTAATTTTTGAGATGTAGAGGGGAAGGATTTTTTTTTTCAATGTGGTAAGATATATGTAACATGAAATTTACCTTTTTAAGCATTATTATGTATATAGAGTACAATGACATTGAGTACATTAAGTTGCTGTGCTATCATAGACAATTCTAATATTAATGAAGTTTGCCTTATCATGGACCATGCTTTTGGTATCTAAAAAGTGATTACCAAACTCAATGTCATCTAGATTTTCTTCTATATTATCTTCTAGGGGTTTTATAGCTTTATATTTTATATTTAGCTCTATGATCTCTTTCCAGTTAATTATTGTGAAAAGTGTAAGGTATGTGTGTGGGTTTGTTGAATTGGGCGACTCCACACTGCTAAAGAAACAGGAGTGGTGGTGCAGGCTACATAATGCAGGATGCTGCTAAAGAGCAAGATCCTGGCCTTTTTATTGATACACAGCATAAGGGGAAGGAGAAAAAGGAAAGGGGAAGGAAATTAAAGAAAGGGGAAGAATGTAGAAAATCAGGGATTGTGAGTCTGCCCTCCAGGCACTTCTTATCTGCTTGATGACTGGTATTGTTCCCCAGCCATGGTTTTAATCTTATCAACAAGGTGTTCCACTGATCAGCTTCTGGGGTCCTTTGTTATACATAGGTCCTTGGGCCTCCAGGCATTCCAGGTCATCCCTTGCCTATGCATAGCCTTTCCAGTATGATCCAGCTTTGTGCTCTTGTTTGATTGGAAGGCACCTTGGAGGTTTGGGCTCCTGTACCTAACTGAATGGGTCATTTTGACCTTGATTTGGATTTAGAGCTGTAGGTAACAAAATGGTGGCTGAACAGGCTGCTTAGGAGTAGCAGACCCATATGGGTTGATATTTTTGCATGAGGATCGCCTGGTATGCCAGCACTAGTTTTTGAAAAGGTTATTTTTACCACTGACTTGCCTTTGACTCTTGGTCAAAGGTCAGTTGACTGTATCCATATGGGTCTACTTCTCCTCCCTAGTACTCCATTGATCTGTCTATTCTTTTGCCAATGCCATATTATCTTGATACTGTAACTTTCTAGTAATTTTTAAAATTGGTAATGTTAGTTTACCAACTTTGTTCTCCTTTAATGTATTAGCTATTCTGGATCTTTTAATTTTCCATATAAATTTTAGATCAGTTTCTCAAAATCCATGAAATTAATTTATTATATATGAACAGTCAACATGAGATCTACCTTCTTAAAACATTTTGAAGTACTCAATACTGTATTTTAACTATAGGCACTGTGTTGTAGATATGGTAAATACTTCAGAAATATCAAAACTGTGAAAGCAACCTGAATATGCATCAATGGATGAATGATTTTTTAAAAAATTGTATATCCTATGCAGCCTTAAAAAGAAAGGAGATTGTTTTACCATATGCTACAATAAGGAAGAACATTTAGGGCATTATGCTAAGGCAAATAAACCAGTCAAAAAAAGGACATGCTATGATTCCACTTCTATGAGTACCCAACGTAGTCAAATTCATAGATAAAGTAAATAGGAATGATGGTTCCTACGGGATAGGGGAGGGGGTAGAGTGGGGTAATTGTTTGATAGATATGAAGTTTTAATTCTTCAGATGAAAAGATTCCGCAGACCTTATTCACAATGGAAATATACTTAAAACTATGAATTATACACATAAAAAGGGTTAAGATGGTAAATTTTATGATAATTTTTTTTACCACAATTAGAATAAATGTGCTGGGATTTCAAATGCAATAGTGTTGAAACTACAGATGAAATTGGAAAGACCCAATGTCTTGACAATATTGAATCTTCCTGTTCATGCACACAGAATATCTTTCCATTTCCTTAGAATTTTTATTTCTTTCATCAGAGATTTTTTTTTGTTTCCCTTATAAAGAACTTATACACATTTTATTAAATTTATACCTAAGCAGTTATCTTTATTGGGTGCTAATATAAGTGGCATTTGTGCTTATAATTTCATATTTCTGTTGTTCATTGCTGGTATTTAGAAAAAACAGTTTTTCATGTATCCTATAACCTCATTATAATCACTTCATGTTTCCAGGAGTTTTTATTGTTCATTCTTTGGGATTTTTATATGGAAAATCATGTCACTTGCAAACAAAGGCATATTTATTTCTTCCGTTTACTGTTATTTTCCTTTCATGCCTTACTCTAGTATTAGCTATGACTTCCAATAGATGAATAGGATAGATACAGACATCCTTGCCTGTTCTTGATTTTATTGGGAAAGCCTATAGTTTCTCATCATTAAGTGTTCTGTTAGTTGTAGGTTTTTTTTTTAATGGTATGTTTAAAGCGAGACAGTTTCCTTCTAGTAATTTCAGAGAGTTTCTATCATCACTGGATGATGGATTTTGTCAAATGCTTTTTAGGCATCTATTGATTTGATCATATGATTTTTTTTCTTCTTAAACTGTTGATGTGATGGACTATTAATTATTAATTTTATAGCTATAGTTTTACACAGAGATGAGACTTCCCTGTTTTCTCTCCTACCTTCATAATCTGTCTGGTTTGCTACCCTTTCCTTTTTATTAATTTACAGATGTGTTTTACTTATCAGTAACTGATCCAAATTTGTACTGTGTACCCTGCAGGGCAGCAGTGCAATGCGAATCAGGACAAATGCCAGTAATTCATCCCCCCTTTTGTGGTGTATATGCCCTATTGGGCTGTGTTTGCCACCCTTTACATCTTACCTACCCATCCACTAACATAGTCCTCTAGCCTGTCTCCCAGCTGTCATATCAGCCCAAAGAACAGATACATACTATATTCTAGTAAAGTTGAAGTTCCCTTTCTCACATGGTTCTCTAAAACTTCAAGTCAATTACATTGGGGCATGAAATAAATATTTCTGACCCAGAAGAAGCAGCAATTACATTGATCCCAAGAATATGAGTAAGCAATTCTTGCTGGTGTGTGTCTGTAAGACAAAGTTGTCAATTGTTTTTCTGAAGTTTGCTATTGAAGCAATGTTAGAATTGGGGTGGGAGTGTCAACCTCCTATGCTATTCATTGATCTGCATAATGAGTAACTGTCAAAAGTAGGTACTTTACATTGTTTTGGGTAATTAAATAGACCATTTTGCTCAATCAGCTTTCTTGAGGGTTTTGAACAGAGCTCTGATTTAGTTTTAGAATTGTCCTGGCTGTTCATGTTGATTTCATCAGGAATTATATTTCCCCTTTACTAACTCTGGCCTAATCCTAGTTTGTACTTGAATTATTTCTTATCTCAGACCTAAAAGACCCATTTTTACATTTCAAGGGTGAATACTTACATGATTCAGATTTTGAAGACTTTGAATGATTCTACTCTCAGCCCACTTTGCAGTGCTGCAATGCAATGACAAAAGAATTTTTTTTTCCAAAAGAATGTTTTTGAACACAGACATTCACAAGTGCTGAAAACAGAATGCATTCTTTGTGAGATCCCTGGTTAATGCAGAGTTTGAAAGCCCAAACTGACTTTAAAGCACATTCTGTGGCCTTGTCAATCCAGCTAAATACAGTCCTCATTTCTAAAGCACAACTTCACATACAACCTCCACAGAACTTTGAAATCACTTAAGCACTGCAGTGTGGGTCAAATTCTAATCCGCTTTAGTGGATGTCAACAAAAAGGGGCATTTGACACCCTTCCTTGGACCTTTGCAATCACAGCAGAGAACCTGGTTATTGTGTCCATGTTTAAGCAGAAAAGCCATGGAGACCTGCAAATCAGGGGGAGGAAAATCCACCAAGTCACTGACAGGAGCCTTCATCCCTGTGTTCACAACCGGTCAGGACAGTGGAAGTGATTCACACAAACCACACACACAGACAGAAACTTCTAGCAAGCCAATTCTCATTTGAGATGTTCCCTGGATTTCATAGTTTCACAGTTTACTGTCAGTCCAAAGGTGTGGCTTAATTAAAAGACAGGCAGATTTAAAGTTTTAACAATTATGGATTGTTTTAACAATTATGAATCAAAGCAAGAGACATTAAGTCACCCCAAAGAGACTGACAGGCAAAGTACATAAAAATGGATTTATGGTCTCAAGCACTTACGGTCATAGCTCTTTCGGGATTTCTCTTCAATTCAGTTAGTAGCACTAAGGTCTCTCCTGCGTACAACAAACCAGACGCCATCATTGTCACTTTGTCACTACTTGACAAGTTCCCTTTAACCACAACACCCGTCCCAGTGACACTTTCTAATACTTTCCCATTAAAGCCACCTGACATATATGTCTTTGCTTTGAGATTTGACTATGGGGTATCTTTAGAACTGTGCAGCATTTGCTCTCAGCCTGGTTAGTGCCCACTGTCAAGCAAAGTAAGGTCCCTGCTGTCTGCAAACCCTGATGATAAAGGAGGGGGAGGGGGCAACTTGAAGTACCTGAGAGGAGAGATAGCAAGTTATCTTTCAGGTAAAGAAAAGCTGGGTGCCTGCCCCCCCAAAGGCCTGTAGTGGTTAATGCTGTCTCTGAGCTTCCCAAAACAAATGTACAGCATGTAATCAAGTGTGATTTCTCCTGATTACTTCTGAAGTAATTAGGGAGTACCTCCTCACCCAAGACCTCTACCTAATTAGAAGTTTTTGGCAAGAAGGCATTTGCATATCTTCAAGTCATATTATGTCACAAGGACATTTGAACTGATGAAAACTGACATTTACTGTAACATCAAAATGTACCTCATTGAAACCAGGAGTCATGAGAAACTCACAGTTGAGGATTCGGGAGCCTATTTTAATTGATGAGACACAGTGACTCTGCCTCATGCAGTAAATCAGAGCATGAAGCAGGAGGAATGTAAATATGCAGAGGTCAGAATACCACAGCCCGAGGCAGAGCTGCAGACACTGTGATTGGCGCAGACCCCCTGACTGCGGTCTGGAGCTCTCCTCTTCCCTTGGGATTTATACACCAGCATGTCAGGACAGAGCGTCTCTCTTTCTCCCTCTCTCCTTCTCCTGCTTTGTTTCACCTTTGTTGTGTCATTTCTGCTTATTAGAGAGTTACCGTGAAGTGCAATGTTTGGACAACAGAGAAGCCGAGAGAAAGAAGCAATTTTGCAGCTGATTTCAGGAGCATGCCATTATTTCATGGGACTGTATTTGCCTTTCAGTTCTTACAAAGAATAGCTATTATTAAAATCACAGCAGTAACTACTGCATACTATATGCCAAGCATTGTAATATGTCTTCTACATGAATTAATTCATTTAATCCTTACAAAAATCCTCTGAAGTAGGTCCTTGTATTATCCACATATTAATGGTTAGACATCTGGGCCTAAGAGTATTGGAAAAAATTATTCATAATCACCCAGTTTGAAAATCAAATTCAGAATTTGAAACTAATTAAACTCGAGAGTCTAAGCTCTGTGCCATGTACTTTTGTTGCTACTTGTCATTTCTTATGCATTTACACATATACGTGCACACACATGCTCACACACACAAGTGCATTTTTAGTTTACACTATTTTTGTTTTTAAATTTTATTTTTTAAAGTGACCATTTTTTCTACCATTTTAAAATATTTAACATATATTGTGCTATGCTCAATCATTCCCCCTTTAGTTTTATCTTTAAATTGGCATATAACAATGTGCTCGTTTAATGTATAGATATATGTATATGATATATGTATTGTGGGGCCATTCTCCCCCAAAATAGTCTAATGAAGTTCTACCTCATCTTTATTGGTCACGTTTAAATTTTTTTTTTTATATAGAGGCATGTTTTCTTTCTTTCTTTCTTTCTTTCTCTTCTTTCTTTCTTTCTTTCTTTCTTTCTTTCTTTCTTTCTTTCTTTCTTTCTTCTTTCTTTCTTCTTTCTTTTTCTTTTCTTTCTTTCTTTCTTTCTTTCTTTCTTTCTTTCTTTCTTTCTTTCTTTCTTTCTTTCTTTCTTTCTTTCTTTCTTTCTTTCTTTCTTCTTTTTGTTTATACATGCACTGGGTACAGTCAGAAGCGCGGGAGGGTGAGAGAATTCACCAGAGCCAGAGCCGGGAGCAGAGCAGGCAGAAGGACCGAAGTACACTGCTGAGGGGAGCAGCGGGCGGCAGGAGAGGTCTGCGCGCCATGTGGGACCCTCCTCCGGTGGTCGGGGAGCAGCCGGGGATCGAACTGGCGCCGCAGAGGCCGCGGGCAGCTTCGCAACCCAGCGCTCAACCGCTGCGCCACCAGGGAGGCCCACGTTTAAACTTTTTTAAAGTTTTTCCATTTAGTGATCCTCCTGTCTCTTTTTCTTCAAAAAAAAAAAAAAAAAAAAAAAAAAAGATTGTTTCCCTGTCCTGGGGACGAACCACTTCCTTCTTTGGGTAGTCAGAAGTCTCTGCCATGGCTGCCTGTCAAACCACAAGTGTCTTTAGGGGACTGAGGCCCTTCTCTGAACTCTTTTGCCCTAGCTCTGTACAACCAGGACATATGAGGCCCTTTTGGACTGGGCTGAGGCTCAGGGTATGTTTGGTTTTCAAGATGAGGTGGAGCTTCATTTCTGGGCCTTCTTTCTTACGCCTCTTCATCTCTTAACTATGCTCCACTTCCTCACCCCAACTCCTTTTTCCCTGAAGGACTTCATTGTGGTTGTGTAAAGGCAAACTCAAGAGTAATGTGACTACTATGATTTAAAACAATAACAAAATGCCCCTTCTCCTAACATCTTATCACACTCCCAGATTCCCAGCACACCACTAAAACTACCCTAAACAACAAGGCCACTCTTCGGGGAGCCGTTGAATGAGATGCTTTGAGCTGTGGGACCACCTGGGTGGAAAGCCCACTAGAAGTACCCAGAACCCATAGGACAAGACCTTGAGGACTCCCCCACATTTTGGAGGTCAGACCTTACAGTGGTCAAACCTGTGCCCAGGGGAGATATGGGCCTTGTTCAAGACCACAGAACCAGGCCTGGATCCCACATCTACCAGCTCTTGGTCAGTACCCTCTATCCGGCACATCATGGGCCCATATCAGTAGTGGTTAGGATTTGTTAACAAAATCCAGCTCCAGATTAAATATGGGATACCTGAATCTTGGTGAATACAATCCCCCATGTGCAATTTTGATAGAGTCCCCTCCCTAGTATCCCCTAGATGCAAGAGCACCAAACACAGCCATCCGCATCACACACAGATGCTCCATTCCACGTTCTACTTCTGCAGTGTGCTAAATGGTCTCAGGAAGTAGAGTGTGCATGTGTGTTTGTCTCTTTGAGAGAGGGCACCAACCCCTCCTGCAGATCAGTACCACCACTGAAGGCAGACTCAGGCTATGAGAGGCCAGCGCATCCTCACAGGTTATGGGTTACAGCTTGTCTTTGCTCTTCTTACTTGATATCCATTTTCCCTTCCTCAACATCCCACCCTGTGGAATTCAGAACCCCATACCAGACACATCAACAACAGCCTCACATAGAATGTGTGACCAGCACCCACAGATGTGCAGGATTAAATCCCTATAATCAGTTTCTTATTATACATATTTTTAAAAAGTTTTTTTTTCAGCTTTCTCGTTGAATTCTAGCCATCTATACTTGACATAGTATCCAGAATGCATGTGTGAAAGTTGTGCATGCCTGGAGTATTACTTACAGGTACACAGACTATCTGGGGGGGGAAGAACAGGCAGCTGGTTAAGCACCTACCATTTGCTGCTTCCTCTGGGTCTTCAGATAATCTTCCCAGAAGTTCCCCATCTTCCTCTATTATATTTGCACACACAAGTGTAAGTTTTCTTCGGATAGCTCAAGCTAATTTGCATTGTGACTTTTCCTAACTCTCTTCTGTATAATAGTTAACTGAAGCAAAGGGATTCTACAAGAATCCTTCCCATGTATGAAATTTCTGTTTGCAGAATATACTTTGATTAAGATGCCTGGCACAAGGAAGAACATTAATAAATCCTGGACGAATATGTTAGAACCTAGTGACATACTTGGGTCAAGCTTTTGCTAGTTTTAAAAATATTTAATCTAATCTCAAAAGATGAAAGTCCAATTTTCTTAATAATCTTCTATAACTGTGGATATATGAATTTAAAACTTCATCTTTTTAAAAGTATATGTACTTTGCCTTTCTAGATCATTTTTAGGTTCCAAATAAAATTGAGTGGAAGGTACAGTTTTCCCATATATCTAGACTTCCATATATGCAGAACCCCCCATTACTAACTGCCTGCTGCAGGGTGGTGCATTTGTTACAATTGATAGACCCAAATTGACACATCATCACCGGATTTCTCTGTTTACACTAAGTGTACACAAACTGGACTAAGTTACACAAATGGATGCTTTGGTGTTACACATTCTGTAGGTTTGACAAATGTATAATGGCATGAATCCATCATTAGAGAGTAGTTTCACTGTCCTAAAAAATTCTCAGTTTTATACCTGTTCAAACTTTCCTCCCACCCACTCCCCAAACCTGACTACTGCTTATCTTTTTGCTGTCTCCTAGTTGTGTCTTTTCCAGAATTTCACATAGCTGGAATCATCTAGTACGTAGCCTTTTCAGATTGCTTTCTTTCACTTAGTAATATGTCTAAATTTCCCCTATGTCTTTCTAACTTGAAGACTCATTTCTTTTTAGGGCTAAATCATAGTACATTGCCTATGTGCACCCGTTTGTCCATTCACGTCCCAAAGAAAATCTTGATTGTTTCCAACTTTTGGCAATTATGAATTAGCTATGATAATCATCCATGTGGCAGTTTTTATGTAGACAAAATTTTCAACTCCTTTGTTTAGATACTAAGGCAGTGCAATTGCTGGTTTATATGGTAAGGGTGTGATTAGTTTCTTAAGAAGCCATCTGGGCCTCCCCGGTGGCGCAGCGGTTGAGCGCTGGGTTGCGAAGCTGCCCGCAGCCTCTGTGGCGCCGGTTCGATCCCCGGCTGCTCCCCGGCCACTGGAGGAGGGTCCCACATGGCGCGCAGACCTCTCCTGCCGCCCGCTGCTCCCCTCAGCAGTGTACTTCGGTCCTTCTGCCTGCTCTGCTCCCTGCTCTGGCTCTGGTGAATTCTCTCGCCCTCCCACGCTTCTGACTGTACCCAGTGCTTGTATAAACAAAACAAACAAACAAATAAATAAATAAATAAAGCATGCCTCTATAAAAAAAAAAAAAAAAAGAAGCCATCAATCAGAGTCTTGCAGGATAGTCGCAGAGTGAAGATGTTAGGCTCAGCTCCTCCAGACATGAATGACAAAACTGAAGCAAAAGAGCCCAAATATGGAGGAGTCAAAGTGTAACCAAAATCAAAATTAAAAAGAAAGAAAAAATGAAGTCAAACCCCCCTGAGGGAAAAACTGGTTATTAACATACACAATAGGAGCTTCAGCCCAATGCAAAGGGGTAGGAAAAACCCTAAGTGAACTTTGTTATAGTAGTGAAGGGGCAGTCCAACACCAAACAGGGAGGAATGGCTGGAAAAGAACCCTCAGTAGATATTGACTTGAGACACGCTGACATCGGGGCTCCTAAGACCTGGCACTGTACTGGATGTGGGGGGTGCATGAGTAGGCACCCAGAATGGAGGGTGCATTGTGGGAGAGCTACGGGGGTGTGGGCACAGAGCAGAGACTACTGGTTTGAATCTGGCTAATAACACAGAACATAGCCCGACTCTCATCAGAGCCTCTGACTTCCTTGTAGAAGAGACTGAAGTCCAGGCTGAGATATTTCAAACACCGGCCACCCTCCATCCCCAGCTGAGACATCCAAAACAGTTGCCACCCCCTATTCCAGGCTGAGCTAGCTAAAGCATGTGCCAGACTCCACAAGGAAAGGCTTTACAACAGGAATTTCAAAATCCTGAGTCTACTGGAGGTGCTCCTTTGATGCCTATGCCCCTGTCCTCTTTTAAAGTTACTCTCGGGCCTCCCTGGTGGCACAATGGGTTAGGTCTCAGAACTATGAGGCTCTCCGCAGCCACTGCAGCATGAGTTCGATCCCCAGCCAGGGAACTAACCCACATGTCACAGTCGACCTCTCCTGTCTCGCCTGCTGCTCTCCTCAGCAGTGTATTTCGGTCAGTCTGCCTGTTCTGTTCCCCGCTCTGTCTCTGGTAAATCCTTTCACCCCTGTACCTCTGGCATGTACCCCAGCTCTTATATGCGTAAATAAATAAAATAATTTAAAAAAAACCCTGCTCTCCCTCACTGGTACTAGCCCCCAGATTACTCCAACAACTACAGAAACAGCATTCCAATTTTGTTTTAATTTGCATTTCTCAGGTGACACATGATGGAGAGCATCTTCTCATATTTTATTTGCCATCTATATTTCTTTTTTTGCAAAATGTCTGTTGAAGTTTTTGGCTCAATTTTCAACTGGATCATTTGTTTTTTAATGGTGAGATTTGAGAGTTCTTTAAATATTTTGGGTTATGTTACTTTATTAGATGTGTCTTCTGCAAAAGACAGTTTGTGACTTGTCTTTTGATTTTCTTCACAGTGTCCTTTACAGAGTAATATTTTTGTTTTGTTTTGTTTTAGCTTTTCTTTTTTTATATTTAATATATTTTATATAATTCTTACATCATTTTTCATTTTTGCACAATGTACAGAGTAATATTTAAAAAATTAATGAAGTCCAGTTTATCAATACTTCCTTTCATAGATTATGCCCTTGGTGTTGTGAATAAAAAGTCATCACCATACCCAAGGTCGCTAGATGTTTTTCCTGTTATCTTCTAGTTTTATAATTTTGCATTTTACATGTATGTCTATGATTCATTTTGAGTTAATTTGCATGAAGCCTGTGCACTCTGTGTCTAGATTAATTTGTTTGCATGTGAATGTCAGATTGTCCCAGAACCATTTATTGAAAAGACTATGTTTTTGTTGTATTGCCTTTTATTCCTTTGTCAAATTTCAATTGGCTCTATTTATGAGGATCTATTTCTGGGTTCTCTATTTTGTTTCAATTATCTATTGTCTATTCTTTCACCATTACCAGACTGTCCTGATTATGACTTTGTTCACACTTTCAATATTGGGTCTTTTTTACCCATATATGCTTTAGAATCAGTTTGCCATATTCACCGAAAAACTAACTGTGCTCTTGATTGTGTTGCATTAAATCTATACATCAAGTTGGGAAGAATCGTGTTTTGAAACTTCTCTTCCATAAATGTGAAGTATCTCTCCATTTATTTAGTTCTCTTGATTTCACTTATCAGGCTTTTTAAAATTTCTGCATATAAGTCGTATAAGTATTTCATTTTGGTGGGTGCTAATACAGCTCTTAATTTCAAATATTACTTATTCATTGCTGCTATATAGGAAAGCATTTGACTTATACATGTTAGCCTTGTATTCTGCATCTTTACTATAATCACTTATTGGTTCCAGGTTTATTTTTTGTTAATCTATTATTTTGGTATTTTCTATGTAGACATTATATCACATGTAAACAAAGACAGTTGTATTTTTTTTCTTTTCTAATCTATATACATTTATTTTCATTTCTGTCTTAACGAAGTAGGTAGGACTTTCAGTGCAGTGTTGGAAAAGCAGTGATGAGAGGTGACTTTCTTGCTTGTTCCTTATTTTAGTGGGAGAGCTTCAACTTTTCACCATTAGTATGATGTCGGCCTTAGGTAGTTTATATTTTTATATAGGTATATTTTGTGGGTATAGTTATTTATGACATTCCTATATTGTCCTTTTTTAAAAGATTTATTTATTTTTATACAAGAACTGGGGTGTACAGGTCAAGGTATGGGAGGGTGAGAGGATTCACCAGAGACAGAGCGGGGAGCAGAACAGGCAGACATGGAAATACAATGTAAATGGGAGCAGCGGCCAAGACAGAAGAGGTCTGCCGTGCCATGTGGGAATCTCCCTGGCCAGCCCAGAATCCAACCACCTTGCAGAGGCTGGGGACAGCTTCACAGCGCTGCACTCAACCCGCTGTGCCACCAGGGAGGCCTTATTGTCCTTTTAATGTCCATGGAACAGTAACGAGATTCTGCTTTCATTTCTGATACTAATTTT